>NC_136367.1:10897500-11437500 GCF_037039965.1 Doryrhamphus excisus | reverse complement strand
GAGGTAAGAGATTAATTTAATTCAGTTTGGAATGAGGCTGTAACATGACAAAATGTAGAAAAAGTGAAGCGCTGTGAATACTTTCCGGATGCACTGTATCTACAGTACGTACCGTATGTGTGCATGTATAGTATGCATGCATATCAAATATTGGCAGAATTGTGAGAGGTATTTAGCCAAAATATCAACGTGGCCCCCCAGCCTTGTGTGATTTCTCCACACAAACTGGAAACACGGCTAATGTGTGACTTTTCCTCCTAACAGTTCAAGGCCTCACAAAGCATCAGTGACAGTGACATCTCGCTGCGAGATCTTCTGCTGGACTACATGGAGGCGGACAACGCAAATGACGCCGACCGCTCTGACAGCTCCGACACGGACAGTCAGCATTCGGTCTTGAGCGCTGGTGTAGAAGAGCCAAACAGTCTTGGTGACTAGGCCGGATACTTTTTTTTTTTATTCCCTACACCAAAGACTGTCAAACTAAGACTCGGCTAAACCAAACTGTTTTTTTAAAAACATAAAACATATGTATGACCGACAACTGTGGACCTCTCCGGACTTTTCTTTAGGATTAAGTATTATATAGCTGATGTGAAATGCAAAAAATATTGTTTTTTTTTTAATAGACATACTTTTTCCTAAAGCAAATGCACCTCATTTTTTCATTTATTTTTATGTTCAACATAGGAATTGTACACTTGTATAGGGATTTTTATTTTTCAGTACATAAAAGGACATCCACATGCTGTCAATTGCATGCCAAAGGTGGTGCTGTAACACAACCGCCTCAGCCAATCAGAAGCCTGAAAAAAGTCATTTACAGCCAAGACACAAGCTATGTCTCAAATGGAATACTCTTGTCAGTACACCTCCATTAGCATGACTATGTACACTGTGAGGAATATTGTCACTGCTGTTGTTATAGCCTTGATAATCACAATATGATAATCACAATTTGTAACCTTCTCTCCTTTTGCAACCCCTGAACAGGGCATTATCGAACATTTGGATCACCCCATAAAATATCTGCCAGCTGTATTCCCCACCTCTCCATTATACAGTCATTAGGAATGAATTTGTTACATTTTCTGGCTGGCGTGTCTCCAAGGAGTTAATAGTATCAACATTTGTTTCTAGTTATACACTATAATTTTTTCCCTTTTCTTGTTTAATTGCATTTTGAAAATGAATTATTATTAATATCGCCCCCAGTTTGGACACACCTGGCCAACACGCAATGCTAGAACACAACTTATGAAAAATGTTCACCTTGGCGGCAGTTTTACGATCTAAAACCTGAGTGTGGAAAAAAGCCAACATTTACAGTGTTTCCTAAAGGACTGCCTTGTGGTGACGTAATGATGCAGCAGAGCTCGACAATAACGATGTGCCGATGGCAAGTTGGGGTAAATAAATCCAATCAGTGATATTCCCGTGGGGCAAGTGCACTTTGGTATGCCATACTGCCAAGAGTTTTTTTTAAAGCGGTTCTTGTTGGGTGTTGGTAAAACACGGACTGCGTAATTCCGGTGGTAATTTGCAAACCAATCCTTGCAAATCTTGAAATGGACCAATCAGAATCGTTTATTTAGTCCACAGTCCGCGTTTTACCCACACCCGTTCTTGTTGGTGATCAACCAATCAGCGATGGTTTGACTAGGAAAACATCTATCATGGCGTCCCTGCCAACATGGTCTAATTGTTCAACAACTTGTGAAGGAAAACAGCAAAAAGTGATGAAGCAGTGCCTCCTAAACAAGTATTTTATTAGCGGCAGCAAATCAAATGATGGCACAGGTGAGTGAATCACATTGCTGTGACAATTTGAAGTGGTCACAATGAAACACCACCGATTAGATCCAATATCAAGTGCTGATTTTGCACAAGCTACAAAATCTAGCGCTTCCATTTCTCTGTGGATTTTTCTCACCTTTGCTTCACAAATTATTGTTTGACCATTGAGCATTTTTTTCTGGATTCAAAACACTTTACTAGTACACAAATGTGTCTATTCAATAATGTTTCATTGTGGTGCACAACTTCTGAAAGGCAAAGTGCCTAGAAGTCTCTTGACAATCCAGATTTCCATGCAACGTCATGATCTATGTAGGAAAACAACCACAAGAAATGATAATCATTTCATCTTTATTTGAGATTCTCATGTGATGCCACAAAAATGAGATGATATCATTATGGCAGTCTTTTCATTTTACATGGGGCAAGTGATTCCCCATGGGCAAGTCATTTTGGTTTTTAATGTAGAGCCCTGGTTTTGATTGTTTGTTTGATGTGAGGTCATGGTTTGGTACGCGTGTACATGTTTGATACAGATACGCATATTGTTACACCCCTGTTAGCGACTCCACTACAAACACAAACATGTAAAGAATCTATGAAAAGTAACATTATTGCCGTAAAGGCAGAATACTGGACATGCCTTATGAAGTGTGCAGGAAGTACCACCCCCCCAAAAAACAACCAAACCAACCCAGACATGTTGAGAGGGAGTAAGTAGTGTGTTAGTTCAAGCTGTTGCAAATTCAGCTCACCTGCTGGGAGGATCAACACGCATCAACACAAATTGAATTAGTTTGCATTAATCTGCACAAGATAAGAGACATGGAGACATCTTGTCTAAATTTGAGGATGTCCTCCATCTGGCTTTCTAAACGCCTCCTAATCTTCTAATCCTCAATCTACAATCTTAATTATTCCCTCTCATCTTTTGTGTGCCTTTTTAGAGAAATGGGGGAAAATGTTGCCTGGGGACTGCAAGCATGCACTGCTGCTTTTCTTCAGACCCCAAGGGTACCTTTGCTGTTAGGGCTTTGAACTCAACTATGGAACCCTGCGCTTGGCTCTTTGTTCAATGCACAGCAAGTTTGAAAATTATGAAAATATTTTTATGTTTATATGTTGACTATGGGGCTGCACAGCGGTCAAGTGGTTAGCACGCAGACCTCACAGCTAGGAGACCAGGGTCAAATTCCACCCTCGGCCATCTTGGTGTGGAGTTTGCATGTTCTCCCCATGCATGCGTGGGTTTTCTCCGGGTACTCCGGATTCCTCCCACATTCCAAAAACATGCTAGGTTAATTGGCCACAGGTATGAATGTGAGTGTGAATGGTTGTTTGTCTATATGTGCCCTGTGATTGGCTGGCCACCAGTCCAGGGTGTACCCCGCCTCTTGCCCGAAGACAGCTGGGATAGGCTCCAGCACCCCCGCGACCCTCGTGAGGGAAAGCGGTAGAAAATGAATGAATGAATGTTGACCATGTTTTTCGAAGCATTTTCAAAATGTTTTCATTGCATGTCCAAAGAACAGACATGACGTAACACGCAGATCCAGACGTTCTTCAGTTTTAAAAATGGAGGCCAGCAATCGACACTGGACTGCTGCGGAAAGTTTGTTTTTGATCCAAACTAAATTTCAAGAATGGACTGACGAAAAACTAGCAATCCGGAGTTATTCCAACGAGTGAACAGGGAAGTCGGTATCACATGATGTTGATGTTTACGCTTTACTGGGCATGCCCCATTGACTATTCTGTTTGATTATAACGGCGCATGTAGACAGGAGATTGGAATATTCCTTTCCATGGATACTATTGTTTTCGGAAAGATTCCATTCGGAAAGAGAAAAACTCATGTAAACGTGGCTAATGATAAATTAATCAATTGCACAATAAATGAAAAACTCTGAATTTGGAAAGCCTCAATTTTGCGATGTGTATGCATGTCTGTTTTCCTCGTCTCTCGCCTCCAAACAGAATGATGCGCTTGTCCCTTGGAATAACGGCATGAATAGAGCGAGCCCTTTTGTCAGTCATACCCAAGCTTGTGTATTGTCCTGTGACATCTCTAATTTCTAAACATTTTTATTTTGCTTTTCATGTTATTTTACTGACTTCTTGCTAATTTATCATAGCCAATTATGCAAATATGACGACTGCACAGGGCTCTACATTAAAAACAAACAAAAAAAAATTATTTGCCCATGGGGAATCCTTAAGGTGAGAACTACTTGCCCGAACTTGCCCCATGTAAAATGAAAAGACTGCCATAATGATATCATCTCATTTTTGTGGCATCACATGAGAATGTCAAATAAAGATGATTCATAGATTCTTTACATGTTTGTGTTTGTAGTGGAGTCGCTAACAGGGGGTAACAATATGCGTATCTGTATCAAACATGTACACGCGTACCAAACCATGACCTCACATCAAACAAACAATCAAAACCAGGGCTCTACATTAAAAACCAAAATGACTTGCCCATGGGGAATCACTTGCCCCATGTAAAATGAAAAGACTGCCATAATGATATCATCTCATTTTTGTGGCATCACATGAGAATCTCAAAGATGAAATGATGATCATTTCTTGTGGTTGTTTTCCTACATAGATCATGACGTTGCATGGAAATCGGGATTGTCAAGAGACTTCTAGGCACTTTGCCTTTTAGAAGTTGTGCACCACAATGAAACATTATTGAATAGACACATTTGTGTACTAGTAAAGTGTTTTGAATCCAGAAAAAAATGCTCAATGGTCAAACAATAATTTGTGAAGCAAAGGTGAGAAAAATCCACAGAGAAATGGAAGCGCTAGATTTTGTAGCTTGTGCAAAATCAGCACTTGGTATTGGATCTAATCGGTGGTGTTTCATTGTGACCACTTCAAATTGTCACAGCAATGTGATTCACTCACCTGTGCCATCATTTGATTTGCTGCCGCTAATAAAATACTTGTTTAGGAGGCACTGGTTCATCACTTTTTGCTCTTTTCCTTCACAAGTTGTTGAACAATTAGACCATGTTGGCAGGGACGCCATGATAGATGTTTTCCTAGTCAAACCATCGCTGATTGGTTGATCGTGAACAAGAACGGGTGTGGGTAAAACACGGACCGCGGTCTAAATAAACGATTCTGATTGGTCCATTTCAAGATTTGCAAGGATTGGTTTGCAAATTACCAGCGGAATTACGCAGTCCGTGTTTTACCAACACCCAACAAGAACCGCTTTTTTGAAAACTCTTGTCAGTATGGCATGCCAAAGTGTAATTGCCCCACGGGAATATCACTGATTGGATTTACTTGCCGAATTTTTTTCAACTTGCCCCGGGCCATCGGTACATCGCTATTGTCGAGCCCTGAAAACAGTATTGATCTGTAACACAAATGTATCAAACCGAACCGTGAATTTTGTATATCGTTGCTCCCCTAGTACTAAGCTTACTATTAGATATGGGAAGGTGGGCGATCATCTTTAAACAGCAAACAATTAGCCTTGACCTGATGGACATTTCCCACCACTGGCGGGTCACCAAGCGGCACACAAATGCATTTGAGTTCCACGACGGCTCCAAGCAAGGATGAAATAAAGCACAAAGCAGTCTTTCATTCCCGTGTAATAACACCGGGGAGGCGAGGGGTGAAAACTAAAGTGCTACGTGACGTGCAAACCGCCGTACAAGTGTGTGTGTGTGTGTATCTCCAGACCTTTTCCCTGCAGATGTGCACTTTTTGGATGAAAGAAGCCTGACAGGAAACTGAAGCCCTGAGCAACTTTATCAAATTAGCAATGTTTTAGGGGGTCCTGTTAAAGCATTCTTGACAAGCGTTAAAACATACAAACTAGTTATCCCCACTTTTTATTTGAGACATGGTGAAATACAAAAGGTTTTTTCATTGTATTCTCCTCTCATTCTTGTGGACCCAAACTCATGCATTGTCTCGTCGAATTACTTGGTTGTCTTGTATACAACGATAACATAGAGAGTATTAAAAGAACATTCACAACCATCCTCTCTAGTAATACTTTATTTCTGAAGTAAGCCAAGAATATCCATATAAAATGATTTCCATTGTTTTAAACATTTGTTTAAACTTACCTGCCCTCCATGAACCCCAATCAAGCATTTTTTTCCAGAAAGGAAAGGAAAGGAATAGGAGTATGTAGGACTGCTTGTGCTTATAAGAACAATTAAGTTTGATGTTATTATTATCCATCTATCCATTTGCTACCGCTTATCCTGACTAGGGTCTCAGGTATGCTGGAGCCTATCCCAGCTGTCTTTGAGCGAGAGGTGAGGTACACCCTGGACTGGTGGCCAGCCAATCACAGGGCACATATAGACAAACAACCATTCACACTCACATTCATACCTATGGACAATTTGGAGTGGCCAATTAACGCAAATTAACCAAACCGGAGTACCCAGAGAAAACCCACACACACACACGCAGAGATGCCAGATCAACATGCTAGCCACTCAACCACCGTGCAGCAAATGTCATTTTTATATATTTGTTAAAGGGGACCAACTATTGTACTCATTATTCAACCCTTTGTATTGAGTTGTGGTCTCCTATAGAGCAGCTACACACAATAACCAGCACAGAAAACCTTTTCCAGATTTTCCAGAATCTGCACCTATCCCAGCCGTATTTCCTTTGATTTGTGCTTCCTGCCAAAATGGTCTGTTTTAATTGATTCCGCCCACGGCCCGCCCTCCTTCCGCTGTGATTGATCACTCGTCCAAAGTGTTTCCCAACTATGAACCATATAAGGAAGTTCGCCCCTCTGTGACATCACAAAGAGGCAATTTTACCCACGCCATTTGAAACAGAGCATTTTGAGTCATCCTAAACATCTTTCAAGGCTCACTTCCAAATGCGCAAACCACATTATCTGAAACTTTGGCATGGTTTACATGAGAATACATCATTCTAACTACATGTATAGGTCAGACAAGTGGGAAAAGCATAATAGTATAATAGTTTATACAACAGTGCTTTGGTTAGAGTCATTAATCCAAAATGGACTTTAACCAAAGGAATTTTTTTAAATGTAAATCCAAACAATCCGCTCCAGACACCCACAAATTTGAAAACAAAACACACTATATAGACAATAATTATAGTTATGCATGCTGAAGGTAATGAAAAATAATTACTAAATGAAAAATGAATGGGCAACTGAACATTTAACATCAATTTTACGTAGTTTTGCAAAAGGGGAGAGGGCGGAGAGGAGATTATGCTTGGAGGGCAATCATGGGGCAGTAAAAGGCTTAAAATGCAGTTTTACATAACACAAAGCCACAAACATTACATGGAGAAATTAACATTTAACATCACTTTTACTGACTTTTGCAGATAGTGAAAGGGAGGAGCAGAGATTATGGTTGGGGGGGTGCTTAATTTAAAGTACGTTTTAAAAAACGTACTACACAAAAAATGTACGCAGATGGTTATGTTAAAGGCTTAAAGTCAAACAACAACAACACATGCATGACTTATGAAATTGAGGCATTAGCATTTAACATCATTTTACCTGCAGTGGACATTTGGTTGCACAAACTCGCCATGCTGACGACGCTGTTCCTCTGCTTGCTTTAAATTCGTCAGCAGTCTAACAACAGATCCACCACCCTCGTGCTGACAATTGGCTAGTGCCCGCTAGCCGTTGAACCGCAACATCAACAACTTCCATGGTTTGTGGTCTCTGCTTTATTAACACGGTTACTCCTTTCGCAAAATTAGCTCGCTTGATTACGATGTTTTGGTTTGCTGCTGTCACTCGCAGTCCTTTGGACTCGTAGCAGCTTATTTAGAGTTCGTCTAAGTCACACAAAAAAACGCACGGCCGATAGTCGTAAACTGTTTTGGCCATTTCAATGCATTACGCGTGCTGGGTGTGCCTTACAGGCTGAACTCAGGGTGAACTAAGGGTGTACCATGAGGTTTTGTTTTGGGGTGTGCGCCAAGAAGAAACCACAGATACAACAGCTTGTTACGCGCCCCAATTGCACGCTAATCAGCAGGCAAACACAAGCCAAGGAAAACATTTTTTGGTAAACATCCAAAATGTTTGCTAACTGGGACAGACATTAACTGAGGTGCCACTGTTAGAGATATCTTAAATTGAAAAAAATATATCAAATTAGCACACAAAAAAAGGTACCAAAAATGTAATACCATGTTGAAATGTGAAATGTATTCATCTCTCGTCCCTGCAAGCTCCATGAACCAATAAAAGAGCATCTTGTCATTTATTCTCACAATTCCAAGCCACAGTATACACTTGCAAGGCAACAGGGGGTGACACGGAATGTTTTAAAACACGCATTTAAAAAAAAAAGAAGCCAATGTGGTCACATGATTTACTACTCTGTAGACATTTTCCCCAAACATGCTCACGGTCTCAACTGCTGCTTTCAGGTCTTTGCCTACACATTTAGTCAATTGCAGCCCCCATAAATAAACAGAAGGGAATGCTTTAAGGAAGGACAAGGACGTCCCACAGGAGACACGACAGTGTGCACATTATCGCCGTCCACTTTCAAAGTGGGCGCCCCTGAGTTCATGACTGGTTGGATTGCCACGTACAGTCTTTACTTGTTCAGACGCCCCACAAAACGGTAGCGCTCACGCTATTGTAGCAATGGCTCCAAGGACCTGGGCAGCTTTATGGTTGCCCTGCAAGTCTTTATGAGGAAGGAAAAGTCAGAGGCCAGAAAAGCAGTCAGAATGTCACAACTGCAGCAAGACTCTTCCACCCTTTCTCCTCCCGATGAGTCAGTATCGACTATGTCACTGCCTCACAAGCTAAGTTAGCTAGCGAGTTAGCAGGATTCCGGTTTAGGTTTATGAGGTGTAAAATCAAAAAGCAAATACTTTCTTCAATAGGAACTGTGTGTCTGCGTTCATATTGCATGTAAAACACGGCTTTCTATCTTGACATGGGCTTTCTCTTCAATCACTATTCCATATACCAATATATACCACTATGGTATATGGAATATACCACTATTCCATATACCAATTTTGTCCAACACTTTACCGATAGCGACCCATACAGATATTGGCGTGGCTCTTCCCTCAAACTAATGTAGTGTGCAACAATTTAACAAATTATGAGTCTTTTACTGTGATTCCACTGGATGTATTTAAGAAAGAAACACTGTGCCAAATAAGACATACTCCAATATGCAAGTAAAAGTACCATTTACGTCGTGAACATTTTCTGACAACAAAATAGCCAATAACAAATCACGACTAATAGTCAACTATTACATGTCCTCCTCCATCAACGGCAACAATTCAAAGAGGAAAGCTGCACATTTCGATGTGTCACAAACATCCGTATAAGAACAAGGTAAAGTATGACATCCTGAAGTAATAGCGGTTGTAAAGAGACTGAATGAATGAGAGTGTGAATGGTTGTTTGTCCATACAGTATGTGCCCTGGGATTGGCTGACGTGCCCCCCAACCCTTACCTAAAGACAGCTGGGATAGGCTCCAGCACACCCCTGCGACCCTAGCAAGGACAAGCAGTACAGAAAATGGATGGGTAGATGGATGTCCCGGTACATTTTTCACTTCCGATATGAATCCAATATCGCAGCCTTGAGTATCGACTGATAGATATCAATCTGATCCGATATCAGAATGAATCATACATTCTTTTATTACGGATTTTCCTTGTATTATATGAACTACACCTGGCAGAAAAGCGGATTCTGATTATTTTGCAGTGTGGAATGTTGAAAAGGCTTGATTGGCAAAAGTATATCTTCAGTGACATATTGCAGCCAAGGGCTTTGTAGGATTTGAGGGGGTTTGCCACCAGCTGCTGATAAATATCAACAGTATATTAATATTTCTATCAATATGAGCTGATATCTCATTTTTAGCCAATATCAACTGATGATATCGGTCAGCCAACATCCCGAGTTACAGGTGAAAGGCCGAAATTTTGAATAACATAACACCTGTTTTGCTCTTTCAGTCATTTTTGCTGTAAAAACTAATAAAACACCAAATCCTTCATTCTGTCAACGAGTCCCTTTGCTCAGTATTTCAACAGTTCTCAAAAAAAAACCACAGAGGGGGGTTTAGAGGAGACAGAAACCTGAGAAAGGCTTAACGACGGCCAGCCTGGCGTCCAACAATGGCCCCATTGAAAGAAAGCCGTGTATCGGATCAGAGCAGGCGGCCGCTTGACAGTTGAACATGCTACCATCTAAAAATAGTCACCACCACCCGCAAGGATTAGTCCTTATTTATTCTACTTTTGTTCCGCAATTAAAAAAAAGCTTTTCAGTAGATGATGAATATTAGTGAAGACAGGAAGTGTTTTTTTTTTTCAATTTGGCCACCAAACAAAACCAATGATCGATAATAAATCAATAAACAGTGTTTTCCATGCTGACATGGTTCAAGGTTCCAGCTCCTTCCACATCCTCACCAACATGATAAAACTGCTGAACGTTTGTGGGGAAACCACTGAAAATAAACTTCTTCACTCACCATTTCCAAAGTATTTCCTGTCTTTTTCCACCCCAAGTTGCTTAAGTGTACTTTCTGCTCCACTTCATAACATGCTCACATCTCATTTAAATATTTGGAAGTACAACAATGCACTTAACTTGTGAAAAGTGCCCGTCTGAAAAAGGATTTACATTAATGCATTATGTAATACATTAATGGACATTAAAAACGATAAATAATAACGATAAATAATAGAAAAATAATCAATATTGACTGTATGTATTTTAGTCATATTTTTTGTTTTAGACCACAGAAAAAAATGAAGGAAGTGTTTTTTTCTCCCACATTTACTGTCTGTATGTGTGTGTCCATCCTTCACACCGGTTATACATTAACTAGCAGATAAGACGCAAATCATTCCCTGACATAACAAACATCCATCCATTCTGTACCGCTTTTTTCTCACAAGGGTCACGGGCATGTTGGAGCCTATCCCAGCTGTCTTCGGGCGACTGGTGGCCAGCCAATCACAGAGCACATATAGACAAATAACCATTCCCACCCACATTCATACCTATGGACAATTTGAAGTCGCTAATTCACCTAGCATGTTTTTGGAATGTGGGAGGAAACCGGAGTACCCGGAAAAAACCCACGCATGCACGGGGAGAACATGCAAACTCCACACAGAGATGCCTGAGCGAGGAATGAAACCTGGATCTCCTAGCTGTGTGGCCTGAATGCTAACCACTCGTCCTACGTGCAACCACGATGACAAGCAGCTAAACCCAAAAAATACTGCGACTTTGTACTTTTGTTCTTCAATGATTAGAAAATCACATTAAATCAAGATACATGTGCTAGTCACAAAAAATGGGGGGGGGGGCTTTTAATGTTAATTTAATGTTTAATTTTAACGCTTGGCAATTCCTGGCCAATATAGGATGCCTCGCACAGGTACACCACACTTGAGTAAACAATGATCTTTGAATGGAAATCTTAACATTATATATTTTTTTTAAGATGAAATGATCGCATATGTGTCGATAAGTAATAGCACAATTATCGACCGGCAAAATTTACGGTCATGACAGGCTTAATTGTATGAATATCGGTGCTAACAACATCTGACAAGAGTGCTGTGCTGCAGAGATCTTACACAAAGATAAAGTACTGTTGCAGCTTTTCTGTTTAAGAGACTCTCATTCAATTGTTATTTAATATTTTTCCAGAGAAACTAGTGCAGTTTTATTTAATATATGCAATATAGTAGGTGCCAAAATAAGCTCCTTGTAGGGCAGTGGTTCTCAGTTAATAGGCCATAGTCAACCAGGAAGCAGGAATCAGTTATTAATGAATATTTTGACAAACCACGATAGAGTGAGAATGCAATATTCGAACTGTGATGTCACAAGGGATGACTGTATAGTCATTTTTCAACTTTCCTAGCGGAGGTAATCATGCTCACTATCAACAACGACAATGTAGCACAGAGTATTTCATTAAAAAAAAGAGATTGTGACTTCCTTCTGGTGACAGGAAATTGTGAATAAATGGGATTTATCGCCAAAGTTACATTATATGACAAAGCACAGACAGGAAACGACTCGCCATTTTCACAAACAATGAAGAGCAGGGACCTGACTTTCCATCCTTATTTGTCATGAAGGAAGGATGATTAGGGAAGGGCAGCGGAAGTCTGGGCTTCCCTGTGACCCAGATCCAGACCCAGATCCAGACCCAAACAAGTGGAGGAAAATGGATGGCTGAATGGACTTGACTTGAATGACAATAAATGTCAATGAAAACATGGTTGGAAAATTAAGTAAAAGTTAAATCAAGACCAGCACAGACATTTTCCCCAAAGTTTTGTATTTTCTTTGTGATGAAAACACTCAGAAGCTATTTGATCAACTTTACTCCCATTCCTATGCCCAAATCCCACATTTTTTGTGGTTAATTGGTACCAGATCCAAAAGTGAAAAGTGAATTTCAGCAAAGTAAGATTCCTTATTTATAAAATACAAATATTTCATAGTTAGAACATAGAATAACTGTTTGTTGGGGATTGTTCAGTAGCCACGTATACATGGAGCCAAATATTCCAATTGCATTGGAATTATTTGCTCAAACGGAAAGAATGTAACCTTTGTATACACCTCATTCCCAAAGAAAAGTGACAATCCGAATGAACATACGTATAATGGGATTCCCAGGGGTGGAATATTCCTTTCCCCAATCCGATTGAGGTATCTTGTACCCGCTCAAACGGAAAGTTGTCAGGGTGCCTTCTTCTTCGTGGTGTTTTTCTTCTTCTGTTGTTTATTGGCGGTTGGCAAGCAGCTTTCGTATGCATTAGCGCCATCTGTGGAACAGAATCTAAACCCTACTATACGCCATTCACAAGTCCACTTTTATTAAAAAAGAAAATATATATCTATATAAAACATGTCCTGAGTTTAATTATAAAATATTAGCAAGATTGAATTTGATCTTTTCCTGTTTAAATTGATCCCGGGTGCGTTCTTTCAGCGCATGCTCAGATATGACGTAACACGCAGATCCAGACCTTCTTCACTTTTAAAAATGGAGGCCAGCAATCGGCACTGGACTGCTAAGGAAACTTGAAACTTTTGATCCAAAGTAAATGTCAAGACTGGAATGAACGAAAAACTGGCAATACGGAGTTATTCCAACAAGTGAAAGAAAAACTCGGGGGAAGTCGGTATCACGTGATGTTGATGTTTACATTTTGCTGGGCATGCCCCATTGACTATTCTGGTTGATTATAGCGCCGCATGTAGACAAGAGCTTGGAATATTCCTTTCCATGGATACCATTGTTTTCGGAAAGGTCATTTGGAAAGATTCCATTCGGAAAGAGAAAAACTCGTGTAAACTTGGCTCGTGTTTAGAATGATTTTGTGTCACGATTGAGCCGTCTGCGAGTAAATACTTCCACTCATAAACGTTCCTTCTCCTCACAATGACAACATTTCATTCATCTTCTATATCCGTCGTGGCACGCAGTCATCAACTCAGCTTGTTTACGTTATCATTTATCCCGGTATAAGTCATTTTCTTATCATTGGAAGAATCTATACCGGTACATAAAAAATATCGCCCAACCCTAGTAACAACTAAGTACACAATATTTAACTCTTATTTATGTGCCACAAGCTACAGTATGTCGAGTACTCCAACTGCAACGCTACAATATAGCGAGATATAGGAATGGGCGATATAAAGAACATGCGATTGAAACGATGGCCTCAAATAGCGAATGAAATTCTATTGTGATAATGCATCGTAATGAAGTAATCCAGCCATGTCCTTCAAAATTGAGAGCGACAAGCTGGAACAAGCCACACGGCTAAAGTATGTCCTCTCCTGCTGCTGAGCTGCTCCTCTAAATGACTCTTTTTTTTGGTTTTTTTTTTTAAGTATCATTATTGCTGGAGGAGTGGAGAACGAGGGCGAGCTACGGGGGAGACAGAGAAACCATGCTACCCGCTCAGCAAGCATGAATGTGAAGTAGCAGACTTCAACGGAAATCTATCTTGAACCTTTTTACAGTGGAGAGAAACCAGTCATGATTCGAATAAAAAAAAAAAAAGTCTACTCCATGAGCGCACACTTCCAAACAACGGTAATGACAACAATGATAACAACACAATTACAGCATAAGCTGGCAGCCAATGGAACAGTGTTTGTAACCTGTAACCTGTCTTCAAATGCTTCTATTAGAATATTCATTCATTCACGAGGGTCGCAGGGGGGTGCTGTTTTTGGGCGAGAGGCGGGGTACACCCTGGACTGGTGGCCAGCCAATCACAGGGCACATATAGACAAACAACCATTCACACTCACATTCATACCTATGGACAATTTGGAGCGGCCAATTAACCTAGCATGTTTTTGGAATGTGGGAGGAAACCGGAGTACCCGGAGAAAACCCACGCATGCACGGGGAGAACATGCAAACTCACACAGACAGAGATGGCCGAGGGTGGAATTGAACCCTGGTCTCCTAGCTGCGCCGTGCCGCCCTCTATTAGAATATACTGGATGTTTATACAGGAGGCTGCAATGGCACTCAACATTTTCTCTACTATGAACAACACTTACTTGTCAGACTTCTCTTTCTGCTTACACTGTCCACTGAATATACTTCAGAATATACTTCAATGCGACCTGAAGTTCCATTTCCTCCAGAACAGGTCGTGGTGTTAGAAATACTCTTCTCCATTTACTACAAAGCCAAGCAAGGAGTCGTAGTTCACAGTAGAACCCAACAAGATGATGCAACGTACCTGCACCCGAGCACCTACACGAGATGGATCACATAGTTCTTCCCACATGTCCACATCAGTCGGACCCTCAGACCGCTGCCTTTTTTGTTTCACTTATTTGTGTGTGTGTACAGGTGCTTGTGTGTCATGAAAGACGACACATGCAATGTAACACAATCAGCTGCTCTGGATCACATTACTGCATCTTCTCCTTGGGCGAGGATGTCACTTCTCGACAACATCTAACCCTAGACCCAAAACACATCACTCAAACATACAATATCAGCTGACATCACTTGTCGGAAGTTCTAGCATAAGGAGAACCTTCAAGGCCTCGTCAATGTCATCATATTCGTAACAGTAAACATGATGTGTGTTTAGTCAGGTGTGATTGGCAGCATCAGTCAACAAGAGATTAGCGTGACAATCCAGTGAAAGTGTTTCTGTCTGAGCCTCAAGACAAACCCGGACCGCGGGTTTGAAACCTCAAAGAGTCTGTGAGATAGTCATCTTGCTGCGACTTCACTGTGGTTTCTCATCAAACAAGCAAGGCATGACAGGAAAGGAGTTCCCATCACTGGAGACAAAAACTTACAGCCGCTCCTGTTTTTCAAACCACATTTTTTTTTTACATGACTAAGACTGATTTTTTCCCAAATTACATTTTATTATTATTATTATTATTTTTAGAATTTTTACATTTTACATTTATTTTACACAAAGCAGCACAAAGTTTGTGTTTATTGGGTTATTGAATTAAAATGACCTTTAATTAAATGAAAAAAATCATTATATCCTTTTTGATACATACATTTTATATTTGCATTAGAAGTTCTAAAAGGGGCTGCTACACATTTTCACGGCCTATTGCCATATCCCATTGTTTTAATGTAGTTTGATGCTTTTGTATTACATATTTACTGTATTGATATTTGTAATTTTATATAACGTTCTTATTTTCAGCACTCCCCTCTTCCTCAAAGTATTTTTGCTCTTTGTTCAGGCTGCATTTGTAAATAAGAATTTGTTCTTAAATTGCTTGCCTGGGTAAATGAAGGTAAAATAAATTAAAAAAACACAAAAAATGTGATTTGTCAAGAGACGCTACAAGCAAACTCAACTCACTGAAAATCAAGAGGGTTCTTGCTCCGACAGAATAGCAAGTGCTCGATGGTGGAAACCTTAGCTAGCTTGGTTGAGATGCTGGTAGACCGATACCACAACAATGATAGAAATGTTTGTTAATTGGGTGGATCCTAAAGTCCAGACTAGGGATCGACCGATATGATTTTTTTTCGGGCCGATGCTGATACCGATTTATTTCCGTCACCCTTAGCCGATGGCCGATTTTGCTTGGGCTGATATTTGTGGCCGATACTGCTTTTGCTGCCTCAACTTACATGAAAAAATGACAATGACAACAAATATTCCAGGTCTCAAGTATAAACAAATATTTATTGAAATGTAAACACTGAACACAGTAGGATTCAGCTTTCTTAAACACACATTTAAACAGCATTATCAACTTTAAAAGGAATAAATATCGAATGGCTAGCGCACAGACCTAGGAAACCAGGGTTCAATTCCACCCTCGGCCACCTCTGTGTGGAGTTTTCATGTTCTCCCCGTGCATGCGTGGGTTTTCTCCGGGTACTCCGGTTTCCTGCCACATTCCAAAAACATGCTAGGTTAATTGGCCACTCCAAATTGTCCATAGGTATGAATGTGAGTGTGAATGGTTGTTTGTCTATATGTGCGCTGTGATTGGCTGGCCACCAGTCCAGGGTGTACCCCGCCTCTCGCCCGAAGACAGCTGGGATAGGCTCCAGCACCCCCCGCGACTCTCATGAAGAAAAAGCAGTAGAAAATGAATGAATGAATGAACTGTTAGAGACCAATTCAAAGTTGAAAATGTACCCTTGTTGTGATTCACCACTCTAGCAGTGTTGGAGGGTCCTCCAGCAACACAAAGCTGCCCGGTGCATGCCTGTCTGTAAATCATGTGGCAAAAAAAATACATCGGCCCGATATATCGGCCGTCCGACGTATCGATTGATCTTTTGTCCAGAACCTTAGAGTAGCATTTTCTTCCTCAAGAAACCTGTCAAGAGGCCCTCACACGTGTTAACTGACAATCCACCCCCCGCCAGCCGCCCTCACCAACAACTGTGCCGGTATGTGGTGATGTCACAGAAACAAAAATGTCCTGAAAGTGAGGATTTGCAAGGACACAAGTCATTGCGACATTTGTTGAATGAGTGAGGGATTATTTGGTCATTGTCATCTTGTGACCACTCTGTATCAGATTACAGCTCAACTCGTGCACACACACGCACACACACACACACACACACACACACATATAAAAAATAATGCTCACTGTCAGAGACAGTCATCAAAGTATTATCAACAGTTCTAATATCATGTAGTACAGTACAAGCACAGCAATGTAAACATATTGGATTATTAAAACATTTATTCATGTCTGGGCAGACAAAAACATGCCCATGCAAGTGAGGCAGTACAGTTGCACTCGTGCAACCATTACAGAGGGAAACAGGAATGACAACGTGGAGGATTTATTGGACCAGTAGATTGACAGGGCGCAGAGACTGAGAAAGGACACCAAATAGCAACATTAACCATAAATACTAAATACTATCTTTAAGGGCGAAAAGATGGCTCACGTCCATGTGCTGCTATTGCTCTTATTTGTGGTGGTGGTAGTTTCCAAAAATCTGGTCTAGGCACTATGCCATTGTGGACAATTGTGGATATTTCTTCAATTCTCGTTTAATTTTATTGAAACAATTGTCATTTCTCAAGTATATATATATATATATTACAGATTGTAATCCTTGAATTTAATTCCAAGTTACTTCGTTCTTTAAGGAGCGTTAATGCAAAATGACAACGACGAACATAAAAGTGAGTATGCTCATGCTAATGTAAAACATGAACATATTTCTTTCCCTTTTCTGTGCATTACAACATGAGAAAACAAGTTAATATGAGCTAGCTAACAATGCAGTCATTGGGATACACCTATTTTGACAATGAAGCCCTCTTAAAAAAACCTCTAACAACATTGCATCATTTGATATCCATCAGGGGTCTCAAACATGCGGCCCGTGGGCCAAATGTGGCCCGCAGGACACTAGTTTGAGGCCCCCGCCTTGATATGAAAGTTTAATGTTAGTGCGGCCCACGCAAGTTTGATATGGATGCTGTATGGTATCATGTACCCAGAAAAAATTATTACGTTTGATTAATGTTCATGTTAAAGGTTAAATAACTGTTAATAGTTATCCTCCCTATCCGTGTGGAAGTGGTAAGTTTTGGGCTATTTAAGTTTAAAGGAAATAACTTGAAGGCTACTGTTTAGGTCGCTAGCTCTCGAGTTTGCGAGTTAGCAAAGTTAGCGAGTTAGTCTCAAGACCCTGCAGTTGCGCAATATGTTGTAAATAAAAAGAGTATAAATGTGACTATAGTCGTGTTTTGTCATGTCTACAGGGCTCTAATAATGCTTTGTTCATTTTAATCTGAAAAAATAATTTGTCTACCCACCAACTATATGTGGTTTCTTAAGTTTTTATTATTTGCCGTTTTATTATTATTATATTTATTTATTTATTACTGAATGATTGATTTTCTTTATTCTTGATTTGTTTATTTATTTTTCATCGTATTTTGTGCAGAAAAATAAAAAGTAAGATATTTGAGAACAGTGGAATGTTTTATCAGAGCTTTTATTGTAGAAAATCTGAACCAAAGCACTGAAAAAGTTTGTATATTTTTCTGTTTTTAATAAATGCATTTAGTTTTTTTGAAAACCTGATGCGGCCCAGCCTTGCCCAGACCCTAGCTCCAGTGGCCCAGTGGTAAAGTGAGTTTGAGACCCCTGATATACATGCTGTGATCATGCATTAACATGTACACTGATCCATCCATTTTCTATGTCGCTTATCCTGATAACATGAAATAGTTGTAGTATTGATGATGATTTAAAACACTATCTTCTTTCCTCTGTGCATTGATTGTAACTAACTAACTAACCAACCAACACGACACCTCGCTAATCGCTAGTCTCAGCGTCACTCAGACGGAAGAGTGGATAGCTAGCTCTCAATATGGCTACAAAGACTCAACAAGATGTGCTGGAAGACACAGCCATCCCAAGGAGATCAGACATGCTAAGTGTTGTCGCTGTATTAACGGAACTAGCATAAGTATGTGTATCAATGCACCGAGAAGAGATGTTTTGGTCGTGTTTTAAATCATCAAAATACGGCAAGATACTGCAGCTATTACATGTTAGCATCAGTGTGCGTGTTAATGCATGATCACAGAACGTATAGTATCAAAATTCCCCGCAAAAATGCAGTTCCTCTTTAAGCAGCAGACTGAAGTTGTTAACCGAGTTTCATTTTTACAACTGCCGGTGGTGATCATGAGCACCCAACTTTGATTCCATTGTGACGTCGAAGTAAAATAAATGTTTTGGTGTATTATTTAAAACAGCCTTTTGTCCAAAAAAAAGAGGCAAATGGAGGGTTGAATATTTGAAAAGACTGAAAAGGTGAAGATAGCAGGAATACACGATGATGAAGCATCAGCAGCTTCCTCCTCCGAGGTCTGCTGGGAAAGTGCTGGAGCGTGTCTATTACAAACCAGCGTCCTCAAAGACTTTGAGTTCACAGAAGTTCAGATCAGTGGATGTGGATTTACTTTGACACCCAAAGTCTCTCTCATTTTCCATTCTCCTGTTTAGCGCCGGGACTGACAGCCGCTTTAACTGAGCAGATCGACATGCTCTACTTCTGCCTCTGAGCCACACGGAGCGCGGAGTCACCGTTGGAAAGTGAGCAGCACAAAGCGGGTCAGCGAGGAGCTCAGACGTTTGTATGATGTCCTCAAATATCCCAATAGGTCAGTCAGGGACGCCTGCAGGCTTCTACTGTTGTGACGGAGCAGGTCAGAACAGAGGAATAATAAAGTGGGACATTTTTATCGCAATCACTGCTGCTGGCACTAATGTTCAAAATCAAAATGGTGTAAAGACACATGACTAACTTCATTCATTCATTTACTACCGCTTTTCCTCACAAGGGTCGCGGGGGTGCTGGAGCCTATACCAGCCATCCCCAGGCAAGAGGCGGGGTACACCCTGGACTGGTCGCCAGCCAACCACAGGGCACATATAGACAAACAACCATTCACACTCACGTTCATACCTATGGACAATTTGGAGTGGCCAATTAACCTAGCATGTTTTTGGAATGTGGGAGGAAACCGGAGTACCCGGAGAAAACCCACGCATGCATGGGGAGAACATGCAAACTCCACACCAAGATGGCCGAGGGTGGAATTGAACCCTGGTCTCCTAGCTGTGAAGTCTGCGTGCTAACCACACGGAGCAGCCCTGGGTATCCAAACTTTTTCCAGAAAAATGACACTCTGACATTCATATACTCAATCCAACATAAGTTAAAATAGGATGAGCAATTACATTTGTATATTTGTCTTTTAGAGCCAAACAAATGATGAAATGATTCCTAACTAATGCCTTTTTGGAGAGTTTTAAAGAAAATAAGAATATCTGTAGATTGCATTTGATAAAATTGGGTCATCCACACTTGAATCAATTATTCATGATCCAAATACGAGATTAATAGTAAATAGTAGGGGCGCCACGAGATCTAGCAAGATTAAAACATGACAATATTTCTCATTTAGAGAAAAACTGTCTTGTGGGAACCAGTCTGTACGCTTAGCCTTTTCACCAGGAGCATTTGAAAAAAGAATACAGGGCTCTACATTAAAAAAAAAGGACTTGCCCATGGGGAATCCTTAAGGTGAGAACTACTTGCCCCAACTTGCCCCATGTAAAATGAAAAGACTGCCATAATGATATCATCTCATTTTTGTGGCATCACATGAGAATCTCAAAGATGAAATGATGATCATTTCTTGTGGTTGTTTTCCTACATAGATCATGACGTTGCATGGAAATCTGGATTGTCAAGAGACTTCTAGGCACTTTGCCTTTTAGAAGTTGTGCACCACAATGAAACATTATTGAATAGACACATTTGTGTACTAGTAAAGTGTTTTTCATCCAGAAAAAAATGCTCAATGGTCAAACAATAATTTGTGAAGCAAAGGTGAGAAAAATCCACAGAGAAATGGAAGCGCTAGATTTTGTAGCTTGTGCAAAATCAGCACTTGGTATTGGATCTAATCGGTGGTGTTTCATTGTGACCACTTCAAATTGTCACAGCAATGTGATTCACTCACCTGTGCCATCATTTGATTTGCTGCCGCTAATAAAATACTTGTTTAGGAGGCACTGGTTCATCACTTTTTGCTCTTTTCCTTCACAAGTTGTTGAACAATTAGACCATGTTGGCAGGGACGCCATGATAGATGTTTTCCTAGTCAAACCATCGCTGATTGGTTGATCACCAACAAGAACGGGTGTGGGTAAAACGCGGTCTAAATAAACGATTCTGATTGGTCCATTTCAAGATTTGCAAGAATTGGTTTGCAAATTACCAGCGGAATTACGCAGTCCGTGTTTTACCAACACCCAACAAGAACCGCTTTTAAAAAAACTCTTGGCAGTATGGCATGCCAAAGTGCACTTGCCCCACTGGAATATCACTGATTGGATTTACTTGCCCCAATTTTGTTTTAACTTGCCCCGGGCCATCGGTACATCGTTATTGTCGAGCCCTGGAATAAAATGGAGGTGCAATGTGTCATTTCCTAAATAACACAATGCTGAAAAAAATCATATCAGTCGATCCCGAGTTGTGACCTCCATACGGTACATTTTTCAGTACTTCCACCAACAGTTCAAGGAAATACCGCTTCTTTATCCTTGTTGTCTCCTCTCCAACCGTGATTCCAAATGACAGCGGCCATCGTAACAATGCGATCAAGTATCAAGTGTGTAAATATGGATGTCACCTGGTGAAGTGGTGGCGTGGTGAGGACGTGACCAGGCATTAAAATGAATGAAGAAACAAAGGTGGTGTAAGAATTTTGTTCCATGACTGTTTATTTAGCGAGTAATCAGACCTCTCTAAATACTCCTTTTCAACCTATAAAGACTCTTTTTCCTAGAGGGGACTCACCACAAATCTAGTGCAGAGACTTGGAGACTGAAATGAAAGCATGTACTGGTCTGAGTGTGCTGATGGGGGCCCATCCCCCATGTAAAAACACTCAAAAGGTGGTTTCAGTTTGTTTCGCTTTTGATGTTTGTTTTTTTTACTCACTTTCACTGTCACAATTATATTTCTCTCTTCTTTTCTTAAAGGAAACTTCTCTTTGAGAACTTTTGAGAATGGCGGCAGCTGACTAGCAGTCTTCTTCCTCATGACCTACTGCACAGCTAGGTTACCCCAAGGAGTGGGGTGGTCTAATGGATGAGGAGTGAAGTTCAAGGCTCGTCTCACTGCGCTCAGCCTGCGGGCCAATAATCATTGAGCTGTCAAAGGCAGCGGCGTGTCCAGGCTTCCTATATTTAGCAGACAAAGCCTCATCAGCCTAAGTAGTGAGAGTCATCATTAATCTACACTCATAAATCAGGCAGGCCCTGTCCCCCAACCTTTGTCTATAACGCTCACCAACGCTATTCAATACCAGCAGAAACGCATCTGGGTGACTAAGTATGGGTCTGTGTTATGGACTTTTGTTTTGCTTTTCGTGACACTAAACTGCCATATTTGTCACTTAGCTACTGGGAATTAACAACTGGATGAAAGATGGATGCTCACAAACATGGAGTCTTCCAACACAACATGGACTCATTAGCAGTGACAATTAGGTACAGCAAGAAAGACATCTTAAAAGATCAGGGCTGTACGCTTAGCTTTTTCACTAGGAGCACAGGTACACCCAAATGAAAATATTTAAAATGTAGGAGCAATGTGGAATTTCTTATTGGATAAAAACAGTGACATCATAGTACCTGTGGTCCACAAATATGAAAGTACTATATCATACATAGTCTGGCATACTACATCCTGTACACACATACAGTAACATAACGTACAATTACATTACTAATCGGGCGTTGGCCGCACGGCCAGCAAGTGTCTTCATTTTCCTGGCATCAGGTTTGGGTAAAATGTCAATCTTCTTACTTTGTGTTTTGGGTTTTTTTTTTTGGTGTGGTTAGCATGCAGACCTCACAGCGAGGAGACCCGGGTTCAATTCCGCCCTCGGCCATCTCTGTGTGGAGTTTGCATGTTCTCCCCGTGCATGCGTGGGTTTTCTCCGGGTTCTCTAGGTTAATTGGTGACTCCAAATTGTCCATAGGTATGAATGTGAGTGTGAATGGTTGTTTGTCTATATGTGCCCTGTGATTGGCTGGCCACCAGTCCAGGGTGTACCCCGCCTTTCACCCAAAAACAGCTGGGATAGGCTCCAGCACCCCCCGTGACCCTCGTGAGGATAAGCGGTAGAAAATGAATGAATGAATGCTTTCCTACAATGTCCAGCCATCCAAACATGGTCTCATGGGCCGCACTTTGGGAATAGTCAGCGCGCCAATGCGGGAGTTGTCGATGTGAACAGACAAAAGTTGTACTAGACTTAGATTTACACTATATACTGATGCGCAAAAATGATTATTTCTAAGCTCATTTGCGAGTGAATTTGTCCCACAGTACAGCCCTGCTAATATTTTGACCCTATCACGCAGCTAAATAAGGTCACCACAACCTTTGATGTGTTGTTGCTCACGACAACGTGTGACATTTAACCTAGAAAGATGATGATGGCATGTCATAAAACGGAGGCACACCATAGGAATTCAGGTCATAGCTTCTTAGTTTTTTTTAACAAGATGGTTGAGGTCAAGGTTCATACTGGGATGCGCATGTTCTTTAGAATTATTTATACAACTACTGTATGGGTTAGTATGGATATCTGATTATACATTGATATTTTCATGCACTTGAATTGCCATTTAAACACAATGCATGCAGTTTTCCAGTGTGGTTTTTCGCAGATCAACTATGTAATGGACCTCCCACATACTGTACAGCCGTCACTGTTAAATAATAGACTTGATTCAGAGCGTGCATGAGCCGACGTGGTGTCCTTAAAGAGAGACGATTCATGCAAGCAAACAGTACAAGTGTTTCATTCTTGGAAGCAGCAGAAAGGGGGAACACGTCTGGGCTTTGTAAGCTCCATGTTCACAACGCTGCTGATGACCCGGCTGTGCTTTGTGGAACTAGCTACAAAGCTGCTGAGAAGCAGAGCTTCAACATGCTGTGATAACTTACATAAAAAAAAACAGCAATTCTTCAGAGGACATCTTTGGGCCAGGTGGTGTTTTTTTTGTTTGTTTTTTTTTTACATTGTCACTTTGCTTCCCAGGCCCACTCAGCGTTGCTGGGATCATCGGGGAAGCTCTTAATCCCGCATTGTGCTTGTTTTGGAAGCAGCAACCTCTGGCTGACAAACAAACGACCCACAACGTCATCCGAGCTCACGACCTAACATGAGGCCGCTATCGTCCGTCGTGCCACTCAGATCACATGACACTTAAAGGGAACGTATCGTGTTCATTTTTCGACCCTTTGTGTTGAGTTGTGGACCCCTAAAGAGCAGCTACACACAATAACCCGCACAGAAATCTTCCTAGATCTTCCAGAATCTGCACCTATTCCGGCTGTATTTCCTTGGATTTGTGCTTCCCGCCAAAACTATCCGTTTTAATTTATTCCAGACACGCTCACTCCGTTGTGATTGGTCACACTACCAAACTACGACTACTGTGAAAAACAAGTTCTACTTTAGTGGGAATAGGAGTTGATAATAAATGAATAAAGTCCTTGGAGAGCTAATTGAAAAGTGTTTATTACCTACTGGTTGGAGACCCCTGACTTACCGTGTATGAACTCAGAGTGGTAACGTAGCGCTGGTGCGATAAAGCTCAGGAGAATGGCAACCTCGCCTGAGGGATAGTGCTGATTGTCCCAACCACTGTGTCAGAGGCACCGTTGGTGCGGTGGCGCTCAGAAATCGGACATGAAAGTGCCGCGTGGACGCACAGTGTGTCCGAAATGAAGTACTGTACGCGCACTTAATATGGGGCAATGAGGCGTGACATGGACCTTTACACTCAAAACACACAAACTAAAAATCTAAACTAAAAAATATCCACTAACAGCTAGGAGACCAGAGTTCAATTCCACCCTCGGCCATCTCTGTGTGGAGTTTGCATGTTCTCCCCGTACATGCGTGGGTTTTCTCCGTGTACTCCGGTTTCTTCCCACATTCCAAAAAATATGCTAGGTTAATTGGCCACTCCAAATTATCCATAGGTATGAATGTGAGTGTGAATGGTTGTTTGTCTATATGTGCCCTGTGATTGGCTGGCCACCAGTCCAGGGTGTACCCCGCCTCTCGCCCCAAGACAGCTGGGATAGGCTCCAGCACCCCCCGCGGCCCCGCGTATCCACAACAAAAATTGCATTTTTAAAGTCCTTCAGTATGTGGAGTATAGACAGACAGACAGATAGATAGATAGACGCAAGATCTTCCCAGTGTTGCACTCTGATTCTCGTTCTTCCTCGAGTCTAATAGTAATAGTAATAATCTCATGCCTCACTTCTCCAGCATCATGCCTCATCCATCTACCTCCAAATGTCATTTCCACCTGACGTTGGTGCGAGGAATCTCACATTACTTGCCCAGACACCTGATAACCCTGCCAGCCTTTAGAAAGCCTCAAACTTGATCATGATGTTTACAAAGTGATGATGTTCAGAATGCTGCTGCGGTGAGCCCTGAGCAGGGAGAAACCACCAAACCACCAGAGCAGTTTTCCCAATGGAAACTCAGAGTTTTGACTCTCATTAAGAGATGAGCTGGAATGTCATGGTCGCTCATCTGTAGGAAAAGCAGTGGAGGGGAAGGGAGGGTAGCCACACTTTCCTCATCCTTCTCATTCCTCAGGTATGAGAAGACTTCTAGATGTCACAAGCAAGCAGGCTGTTTTTTTCAGGAAGCATTCCTGCGTAATGACGAGGAAGTTACAGTACATGATGCTCCATATAAACAAAGCAGAAGGAGAAAACAGCCAGCCTGAATGTGGGCCTCTTGTGTGATATGAGGGTCTTATATTAACAACTTGTGCATGCATATTCTACAATGATCATAAAAGTGCATAGAAAGCATATTTTAGCGCAAGTATTGCCACATCAATGAATTCAAAGACAGCTTATCCGGAGAATTGTGTCATTTCCTTTCTGGAAAGTGGTGATCAGGAATTTCAGCCCGCAGGCCAGAAGCAGAAGAACCAAACAATAACACTTGCACTCATCTAGCTGCCTGCTTAAGGTGAATAATTCAAGGCAGACAACTTCTGGGTCACGATCTCAACAACAGAAAGTCAAAGTTAGCACACTCTCATGCTGTTACATTATTCATGAGGATGCTTTGTAACTTCACCAAGGTCTTAAAAAATAAATGTGTCACTATTCCAGCTCTATTGTCATATTTTACTTCGCCGTGCTAATTAAACTTCTGTCCATTACAAAATCCATGAGCTAAAAAGAAGATAGGGTTTCTCTGAGGGCCAAAAAAAATCTTAAGATCCAACAAACGCATGCCAACATTATCTGATAACATTTGCCGGAAATAAATTAGGGATGCAACAATTCCCCAAACTATTACAATACCTCAATTACAAAAAATAATCAAGGATTTTTTTTCTGCCTCGAGGAATTGCTTACATCACCAACACAAAGGACGAAGAAGGAAGCGGATGTTTGAAGGCCTGGGAAGATTGAATAGCGCCCTATACAAGGACTCCGGGTTTGTGCCGCTAGCTGCGAATGGTATTGCTAATACAAAGTATTGTAATGGTAGTGCTTTATCGGTTTTCCTGGCTGACAGCCATGCCCATATAAGGAAGTCCACTCCTCTGTGACATCACAGAGGGGAAGATTTGAGCCATCCCAAACATCTTTCAGGGCTCCCTTTCAAATGCTCAAACCTCATTATCTGAAACTATGGCATAATTTAACATAACAATACAACATTTTAAGGGCTGCATGGCGAACAAGTGGTTAGCACGCAGGCCTCACAGCTGAGAGACCCGAATTCAATTCCACCCTCAGCCATCTCTGTGTGGAGTTTGCACGTTCTCCCCGTGCATGCGTGGGTTTTCTCCGGGTACTCCAGGTCCCTCCCCGATTCCAAAAACATGCTAGGTTAATTGGCCACTCCAAATTGTCCATAGGTATGAATGTGAGTGTGAATGGTTGTTTGTCTATATGTGCCCTGTGATTGGCTGGCCACCAGTCCAGGGTGTACCCCGCCTCTCGCCTGAAGACAGCTGGGATAGGCTCCAGCAAACACCCACGACCCTCATGAGGATAAGCGGTAGAAAATGAATGAATGAATATAACATTTTAACTACATTTATAGGTCAGAAAAGTTTTAAAAGCATAATAAATCTCCTTTAAAATGTGAAAAAAACATCCTCATGTTTAGAATTTTTTATGAAAATACGACGCGACAGGCCTATTTCGCTTTTATTTTAACTTAGTGGAAAAAATATTTGGATATATACAGTATCATATATCAATATTCAACTTAAATATATGGAGATATGAGGAAGTACAAGGAAGTGCATGGAGGCACTTTTCTGGTGTTGGGTAAAAGATTGCCTTCCCGGCGAAATACAGGTGGATTACGTGGCACATTGTAGAAATAAAATTAACAAAAAATAGAACAGAAAAAAAAGAGCATAGTGTAACCAAAAAACTTGATGTTGTACTAATAAATAATAATGTGTACTTGAATATGTACATTACGTTTTTAATCAAATCCAGATTAAATATTACTGGTCATTAATGTTTTTGAACATGCAGAAATACTGCACTGGGTTTCAAAGAGATAGTTCTCTCCTTGAAAAAAATGTTTTTTTATAAATGTGTTTGAATTTTACTTTTTCTTTTACACTTTACTGTCATTATCATCATTGTTATTAATAATCACGACTGTTATTATTAATATCTGCTATACTTAGGACCAACTCTGTCTCGTTCAGCATTTGTTTACATTAGCGTAAAAATGACGTCATCGTTCTCAAGCAGGAAAAGCAGCGAGGCTGCAGCGACGCGGCGCTTGCGTCACTTCCGGTCACTCTCCATACTTTTCTTAAAACTTTAGCCGATTTGATTATTTGACAACATCTGCCAAACAACGTCGCTAAGAAGTGTGATGTAAACATGAAAGGCTGATAAAAGCACATTCGTCCATGGTCTTTGCGAACAATTTGTGACTAAGGATGCTAGCTTAACTGTTAGCTTCGCCCCGTTAGCTAACCGTCGTCTTCGCTCTGTGTTCTAATGTAACAAATGTTTAAAAGTCGTCGGAGAAGCATGTGGTTTACATTAAATTGATAACGGCGTGTCCGGCAAGCAGCCAGCAATTAAACGCACTGTAACGCCCAGTCGACCCCTGGCAGACACCGAGCAGCAAGCCGATCAGCAGAGAGTCTGTGCTGCCGTGGAAGGGAAGCATGACCGGGTGCTTAAAAACACACTTTGCTGTTTTATGAGACACACTTCCACTTAAACAACATTGCCAGTCTGTAATTTAAAGTTTGACGACAAGAAACGCCTTAATGTCCCTTTGCTAATGCAACTTAATTACATAGTTTACTGGCAGATAGTCATTTCTTCACAAATAAAACATGTTTCAGACTTGTTTTAGTTTAGACTCTGACTAAACCTAGAAATCCATAATTCTCATGAATACAAGTCCACTGCAGTGAGAAACTAAAGTTTCAGATTACATCACAGATCACGGTTTGTGAACTTTATGCAAACATTTGAGTCTCAATGAACAAAAAACATGTATATAGTACTTTTCTGTAGTATCTCGAAAAGGTAAGTACAAACCATTACTATGAGGTACCATGTTGTCATTTGTTAGCTTTATTATTTGTTCCTTTATTATTTCCACATACTGACACATGATCTTCACACTATATTTGGAGATAAAATCACACATTTATATTGTTATGAGCGCAGTAGGCTGTAAGCAACTGTTCTGACAAAGTAATCATCATCATGTTTGTTTAGTAGTATGTCATCATTTGCAGTAAATAGTCAATATTTCTGCTAGAAATCATGAGCTTGATAGTAAATCACTGACAACTTAACTATACAAGCTCTTTTTAGACTGTATGCAATCTTAGGACGCAAATGTTTGAGAACTTTTATTTAGTTTTCGCCTTACTTTGAGAAACTAAATGATCTTTAGAGTCTGCCATCAATCTTTTAAGACTATAAATGGTTATTTACTGTGTCAGTCATCAAACCGGAAGTTATTTGGAGCTATTGACTCATCATTTGGAGATGATGTTTATCGTCTACTTGCTAAGATGCAGCATCATTAAGTCATGATAACGAACTTCAACCAAGTCACGTGACGATAAACTATTAAACCAACGCACTGTAGTGTAAACTCACACACGCGCACTCCTGCTGATAAGGCTATGCTAGCCGGCTAGCAGCATCTATGAGCAGCATCTCCTGGAAAGTTCTCCCAAGACTTTCAAAGTAAGGCCGACTTTACAGACAGGAACCTAACATCATAGAACATGCAAATTATCTTGACGTTGTTGCTAGTGGATGTTGTGGGGCAATTATGCACGCGCTCGCGACACACACACACACACACACACACACACAAGAGGAAGCACAATGGCGCTGCCCCTTTCTTTAGAGCAGAGAGTGCGCGAGAGGCTTGCACACGCGCAGAGGAAACAAGAACTCCACAAAAGTGCGCAAAACTAAGATCTTAATCAAAAGCGAGAAGGAGTTTGCGATGTTTGCCGTGCCGTGTGCACCCGTAGATGAACACACTGACACGAACGCGTGCGCACACCACTGCTGGTTGTTGGTCGTGCATCAAAAGCATGCACGAAAAGATGTCTTGTTGTTGTTCTTCTTACCTTGGCGATGGCCTTCTTGTACCTCATGACAGCCTGCTGCACGAGCGCGCGCACTCTGATGCTGCCGTCCCCGCACGGCACGACCACGCGCGTCCGGCCAAAACACACCGTGACTTTCATGGCGTGCTCGTCTGACGGTCCCGTACACACACAGTGTGTCCAGAGGAGCAGCGAAGACCGCGAAGATCCCTCAGCCGGGCCAGAAGAAGCATGAGGGTCTTCTAGATGTGTGCGATGGAGGGTGATAGCGGGTGTTCGGTACCGCTAGTCCACCGTCTGAGCGTCTTTCCGCCTCCCTCCGCAGGACGACATTGTTAGCTGACCACCTGTTTAGCTTCTCTGCCGCTTTACTTACCAGGCGCGCTCCCGAAGAGTCAATTGCTCGTAGCCGATGGCCTGCTGCGTTCATGTACACGCGGAAATCTCCACTTTGGGCTCTTTCTCTGGAACACTCGCCATCCCAAACGGCATAATGCGTCCAAATAATGTAAAAACAAACATTCGCATTGTTATCAGTGGATCTCTGTGAAAACGTTAACTTAAGTATTTGCTTCTTATGTTTCGAATCACGGCAGTGTCAACTTGAAAAACATATCAAGCGGGATAAAAACATGTTCCTGTATGTTTTAAGTAGATTGCAAGTACTTTTAACAGGATAACAGCTTGATAATGGTCAGTTTTGATTTACAGGGTGTGTACCTAATGAAGTGGCCGCTGTGGTTGACGTCAATGAGTCAGTTGCGCCCTCTGGTGGTACTTAATGGATAACAACTGCCTCCGAGAGTCATGTTGCTTTGGTAACAGCGTGCTATGGTACGTGAGAAATCACACTATTGTTCTTTATTTAAACACATTGCTGTGCTGTATTGCATACAGGCGTGTTGCATTTTCAAATGAGTTGTCCTTGACTTGTGAGACATCAGCTAATGTCCTATAACGGCTCCACGTCTGCTTGTTTGCGGCAGCTGTGAAGAAGCTGCAAACACCACAGCGAAGGCCGTTTTTGATGCTATTACCACCATGCCATTGTGTTGTGCCTCATCTCAGCTTCATTTTGTAAGCCGCAGTCGTCCGTTGCGGGTCACTTTTGGCTGTCTGTTGTCAGGGAGGTTGTCCCCTGCACAGCCCTGCTGGGCCATCTGGAAACCACCATGGACATCTGAGAAGGGACGCAGTGAGGTGAGGTCATTGGGTTGCATCATTTAACAACTGCAGTTTAATAAACTGACATATGCATCATATCATGCCTGCATATTAACAAAGTCGAGTTTCCTAACTCTATATTCCGATATATACAGATATGATAGTACAGTTTGTGAGATTATGGTGGTGTTTCAACAGGATGACCTCTTCTGGAATGTGAGCAGATGGCACCTGGGGGGGTCAGCCTAGTTCAAGTAGAGCGAGAGGGAAAAAAAAAGTATTGTTTCCATCTTTACACTAAAGTACATTATTCATCCATCCATTCATTTTCTATAGCACTTGTCCCCATTCAGGTCCGAGGTAAGCTGGAACCTATCCCAGATAACCTTGGATGAGAAGCGGAATACCCTCCAGACTAATATTCTAATCTATTGTCAATTTAGAGCAGGGGTCTCAAACTCGCAGCCCGCGGGCCAAATGCGGCACACGGGACGCTAGTTTGAGGCCCCCGCCTTGATATGAAAGTTTAATGTTTAATATGGATGCTGTATGATATCATGTACCCAGAAACGACAGCTTAAAGCTGTGTCATTGTGTTAGCAGTGAAGCTACAGGCTTATGACGCTAGGTTCAAATAAATGTAGGAAATGATTTGGAATAAAAGTGTAAATACAAGTCATAAGATAAAGCAGCTCATCAAACATGTTGTTAAAGTTACGACGTTGCTCCCAGATGGAACCGAGTACGATGCTAACTTGCTAATTGGGTAAAATTATGAAGTTTCATTAATGTTCATGTTAAAGGTTAAATAACTGTTAATACTGTTCCTTTGAATCTGAAAAATAATAATTTCTCTACCCACCAACTATATGTGGTTTCTTTTTACGTTTTTCTTATTTGCTGTTTTATTATTATTTTATTTATTTATTTTCTTTATTCTTGATTTGTTTATTTATTTTTTTACTTATTTTGTATAGAATTTTTTTTTAAATTAAAAATTAAAAAATAAACTTTAAAAAATAAAAAGATATTGGAGAACAGTGGAATGTTTTATCAGAGCTTTTCTTGTGGAAACCCAGAATCAAAACACTGAAAAAGTGGAGGCTATAGCAGAAGCAAAAGCATTGAAGACAGTTTATTTATTTATTTTTTTCCCTGTTTTTAATTTAAAAATTTTTTTAAACCTGATGCGGCCCAGCCTCACCCAGGCCCTAGCTCCAGTGGCCCCCAGATAAATTGAGTTTGAGACCCCTGATTTAGAGTCTCCATGTAGCCTAACATGTTTTTGGGATGTACCCATGCAAGCACAAATCCAGATCACTGGACTGTGATGCAGATGAGGCCACCATGTTGCCTGAGCATCATTTAATTGTTCTAAAGATGACAGAGGTGAATCATGTTTGAAAACAGTTCTGAATTGGTGACTCCAAATTGTCCATAGGTATGAATGTGAGTGTGAATGGTTGTTTGTCTATATGTGCCCTGTGATTGGCTGGCGACCAGTCCAGGGTGTACCCACCCTCTCGCCCGAAGACAGCTGGGATAGGCTCCAGCATACCTGTGGCCCAAGTAAAGATAAGCGACATAAAAAACGAATGGATGGTAACATACAGTGAAGAAAATAAGTATTTGAACACCCTGCTATTTTGCTATTTCTCCCACTTAGAAATCATGGAGGGGTCTGAAATTTTCATCGTAGGTGCATGTCCACTGTGAGAGAGATAAACTAAAAAGAAAAATCCAGAAATCACAATGCATGATTTTTTAACAATTTATTTGTGTGATACAGCTGCAAATAAGTATTTGAACACCTGTGTATCATCTAGAATTCTGACCCTGAAAGACCTGTTAGTCTGCCCATTAGAAGTCCACCTGCACTCCATGTATCATCCTGAATCAGATGCACCTGTTTGAGGTCGTTAGCTGCATAAAGACACCTGTCCACCCCATACAATCAGTAAGACTTTAACTTGTAACATGGCGAAGACCAAAGAGCTGTCCAAAGACACCAGAGACAAAATTGTACACCTCCACAAGGCTGGAAAGGGCTACGGAGCAATTACCAAGCAGCTTGGTGAAAAAAGGTCCACTGTTGGAGCTATCATTAGAAAATGGAAGAAGCTAAACATGACGGTCAATCTCAATCGGAGTGGAGCCCCATGCAAGATATCACCTCGTGGGGTCTCAATGATTCTAAGAAAGGTGAGGAATCAGCCCAGAACTACACGACAGGACTTGGTCAATGACCTGAAAAGAGCTGGGACCACCGTTTCCAAGGTTACTGTAGGTAATACACTAAGACGTCATGATGTGAAATCATGCATGGCACGAAAGGTTCCCCTGCTTAAACCAGCACATGTCAAGGCCCGTCTTAAGTTTGCATATGACCATTTGGATGATACAGAGGAGTCATGGGAGAAAGTTTTATGGTCAGATGAGACCAAAATAGAACTTTTTGGTCATAATTCCAATAAGCGTGTTTGGAGGAAGAAGAATGAAGAGTACAATCCGAAGAACACCATCCCTACTGTGAAGCATGGGGGTGGTAGCATCATGCTTTGGGGGTGTTTTTCTGCACATGGGACAGGACGAGTGCACTGCATTAAAGAGAGGATGACTGGGGCCGTGTATTGTGAGATTTTGGGGAACAACCTCCTTCCCTCTGTCAGAGCATTGAAGATGGGTCGTGGCTGGGTCTTCCAACACGACAACGACCCGAAGCACACAGCCAGGAAAACCAAGGAGTGGCTCCGTAAGAAGCATATCAAGGTTCTAGCATGGCCCAGCCAGTCTCCAGACCTGAACCCAATCGAAAATCTTTGGAGGGAGCTCAAACTCCGTGTTTCTCAGCGACAGCCCAGAAACCTGACTGATCTAGAGAAGATCTATGTGGAGGAGTGGGCCAAGATCCCTCCTGCAGTGTGTGCAAACCTGGTGAAAAACTACAGGAAACGTTTGACCTCTGTAATAGCAAACAAAGGCTACTGTACCAAATATTAACATTCATTTTCTCAGGTGTTCAAATACTTATTTGCAGCTGTATCACACAAATAAATTGTTAAAAAATCATGCATTGTGATTTCTGGATTTTTCTTTTTAGTTTATCTCTCTCACAGTGGACATGCACCTACGATGAAAATTTCAGACCCCTCCATGATTTCTAAGTGGGAGAAATAGCAAAATAGCAGGGTGTTCAAATACTTATTTTCTTCACTGTATGATGGCTGGTGGTGGTGTTCTTTCCGAGTAAGAAAATATGTGGGATTCTATCAGTTGTGTGCACTGCTTGTCAATAAAGTAAATAGTCATATGTGAAACTCAACAAACAACATTTGGTTGATGGAATTACATACAATAATTTTATAAAGCTAGATTAGCTAGTTCACCAGGTAAAGGAGGATTATAATTTCCAATTATTCCAGTCCACTTCAGACAAAGACTGGACCAACATAAGAAGAAAAATATTAATGAATTTGGTGTACAGAGCTTAAGTTATTCATTAAGTTAAATTATGTCGTAATATACTTGAAATCAATCCAGCTACATCTGTGAACCAAACTCTCTGGTGTTCATTTTAATTAATAATTTTCATTTTGCGTCTGTTACTGTCGGTTTGATGTTTGAAAGATTTTTTTTTATTATTATAGTTCATTATTGTGGTTGTGATTGTTCGTATCGTCATCATCATTGCTGTTCTAATGTCTTCTATATTGTTTTGTGTGGATATTTGTTTCTTCGGGCGGCGTGAAGCTGAATTGGGACGGAAGTGTTTTTTCCCCCTGTCTTTTGTTAATAAATAATAAAAATATTAAAATTAAAAATAAAATATTTTATAATATATTATATTATGTATCATATTTTATAACTTTAAGTTTCAACACAAACATCCGCTCTGAAGGCGGAAGTACAATTTGCGGGATCTCGCAAAAGTTCGTGTTTTTTTATTATTTTATATATTTTTCTTCATGTCCCCTCCGGGGTTCGGTACGAATGGATTGTCTATGATTTTTAATTTCACTGACAAAAGCAACACTACCCCAAACACCACGTACCGAACGTACAAAAAGTACAATGACTTACATTTTACTGTCATATTTTTATATAAAGAGAGATTTTACCTAAAATGTCTCTCAGCATTCACAAACAGTCGTCGTTCTAAACAAAAGTTTAGAAGCTTCTGGACATGTCGACGCCGAGCAGAGCGAACCCGGAAGTCATCGGTCATGGCAGTGAAGTGTCTTGGTTCCGGTGCCGCGTGTGTACTCTCTGTCCTTAAAGCGGCTGGTCCTGCGGGGCGCAGCCAGTGGATGATCCTCGCTGACGTGGAGCGACGCCATCCTGCCGCCCCGTCACTGTGACGACGAGCTCGACGTGAAACTAAGTTCGGTAAGTCACGACAGCGATGTCACGGTCACGCTCGGCGCTCATGCATGTGTACGTGCACGCAAGCTACAGCGAGATAGTTTGTCATGGAAAAACTCTTCCTGAAGACGAATGAGCGCAACAAGTTTTAGAGAGGGGAGAAGTGGCCTCAGATGACTCAGTTCGCTTCACTTTTTATGTCAAGTTGAACAACGTGACGTCAGGGCCGACAGGCCGGAAGTTGCACCTTCAAACTAAATTACTCTCAAACGTTTTTCATGTTTTTCACATTTAAGAAAAGGTTTATACAAAATATGTTTACATTCTGTTACCGAGAACAGATAAGTTGATTTGATAAAATGTATTTTGTAGTGCTAGGGGGTTGGTACATAATTCCCCCCAGGTATTATTCATGTTCATTCAAAGTTTGCCGGTCTGCTTCAGACTCCCATTCCCCGGTGCTTCAATTTCTTCATTATTTATCAGGCATTGATGTCACTTAAAATGTGTCATCATCTTGTCATCATCGGCTGGTGTATGGAGAAATTACCCCAAATTTCCACAAAGAACATCCCCAAAATAGTTTTTATATCCAAACAACTTTCCTTCTGGTGAGCTCCAGTGTCATAAGAAAATTTTAAACATTTTTCTAACCTGCTAAGCTTCCTTTAGAAATGTTTAAGGGTAATTATTATGCTAATTGTCTGGGCCCCAAGCAGCTACACACAATAACCCACACAAAAAGCTTCTTCCATCTTCCAGTATCTGCACCTATCCCATCTGTTAAACTGTCTCTTTTATTTTATTAAACCTACAGACCGCTTCCGGGCACGCCCACTCTGCTGTGATTGGTCGCACTCCCAAGCGTTCCCGAAGACTTCCGGACTACTGCCGAACCGCACTTTCTAATTTCGCCAGTATGGGAGTTGATAACAAAAGAATAAATCCTTTGGAAAGCGACTTGAAAAGTGGTTAGGAACTACTGGTAGTTTTTTGCAGGACTATCCGTGTTTAAAAAAAACTCAAGTAGACCACTGGCTGGTCGTGGAAAAAGGCTATTGGCAAGTCCAGACCTCGATAAGCTTGTAATTTGCACCCGTCCCCCTGTATTGCTACAAAGACAACCGATGACTTACACAAAATAAACACCGTTAAGACACTTTTATAAATTGTCTCTTCAACATGACCAAGTAACATTGGAAAGGCAACAATCTGGCAGATAGTCCAGCTGTTCCCAAAACACTCCCATATTTTTCTCGGAATCATCAACTCCAACCACTTCGGCCTGATACCTGATGCTGTAGGCCAGGGGTCTCAAACTCAATTTACCTGGGGGCCACTGGAGCTAGGGTCTGGGCAAGGCTGGGCCGCATCAGGTTTTCCAAAAAAACGAAAAAAAAACGCATTTATTAAAAACAGAAAAATGAATAAACTTTGCTTTGAAAAAAAAAGTTCTGATAAAACATTCCACTGTTCTCAAATATCTTAATTTTTTCTGCACAAAATAAGATGAAAAATAAATAAACAAATCAAGAATAAAGAAAATCAATCAATCAGTAATAAATAAATATAATAATAATAATAAAAGGGCAAATAATAAAAACTTAAGAAACCACATATAGTTGGTGGGTGGACAAATTATTTTTTCAGATTAAAATGAACAAAGCATTATTAGAGCCCTGTAGACATGACAAAACACGACTATAGTCACATTTATACTCTTTTTATTTACAACATATTGCGCAACTGCAGGGTCTTGAGACACATGCTAACTCGCAAACTAGAGAGCTAGCGACCTAAACGGTAGCCTTCAAGTTATTTCCTTTAAACTTAAATAGCCAAAAACTTACCACTTCCACACGGATAGGGAGGATAACTATTAACAGTTATTTAACCTTTAACATGAACATTAATCAAACAGCTCACTTCCTTTGGTGTCGTTTAACACGGGAAAACAACATTCTATCTACATTTATAGATCAGAAAAGTGGAAGAAAACTCCACAAAATATGCAACATAAAAATATGTTTGGGGAGGAGTGTGGGCCCAGCTGTTTTAGGTTTTGAAGGGAGGCTCACTTTGGGACTTCCTGTTTTATATCATTGAATCAAATAAACATCCAGCAGTTTAATTTCAGAAAGACAAAATTTTGATCGTGTGACCCTACATGTTTGTCCTCAAAGGTGAGCCATGATGGACGACTCGTCCCTGCTGGACGACAGCGTGAACGACTCATTCTCAGACCAGGAGGAGGAGGATGAAGAGGAGAACCAGGATGGAACATCTCCTTCCCGAGTAAGCACAATTTAAACTCAGTAAACACTGTTGGGTTTTACAAGTAACACCAACATTTTACCAATGAATGGTCTTTAAAAATGTTCACTTTGTATGTTCGGGTTGTTGCTGCACATTTGCCACATTTCAAGGTGTTGGAGCGTGGACTAAGAATGCTAATGTGCTAACAACAAAGCAATTCACACTGTACTGTCATGTTCCTGGTGGCGTTGTTTCTATAGAAGTTTAAAACAGACCTCCATCCACTTGCTGTTGACTCACTAGCTGAGGTTCTTTCTTCTGATGTGTCTTCAGGTTTCTCCCGGCAGGAGGACTCAGACCTCAGTCATCCAGTCACCACAAGCTCCAACCGCTGAGGTAAGAACACCCGAAGTGAGTCATTCCATAGTCTGATGTCATGGTAGATGATGATGATGATCTCCCCTCTGAAATAATAAACATATCGTCAGGTGACGTCTGGTCACAAGTCAGTAGGGGACACTCACAAGAGACGAGAGCTCCTCTCCAGACGTCCATCTTATCGGTGAGAACATTGAACATCGCCACCGGCGATAACGTTCTCATCGCCTAACCTTCTCCTTTTCCAAAGGAAAATCCTCAAAGATCTCTCATCAGATTCTACCGCCATTGCCAAAATTGACGAGGAGCAGGCGGCGGAGGAGGAGGCGGCGGTAGCAAGCGTGGATTCTTCCTCCACGCCGACCATCTACCAGACCAGCTCAGGACAATACAGTCAGTGTATTGTCAGAGTAATGATACCACCACGCTAAAATACACCGACTGCTCCTTGGAGCTAATCGGGAGCCGTCCACATCCACCTCTTCCGCAGTTGCCATCGCTCAGCGTGGAACCATCCAGCTGAGCGGCCCCGGAGCCGAGGCCCTTCAGGGGGCTCAATCGCTGACCCCGCAGCCTGGGGCTGCCATCCTGCAGTGTGCCGCCTCACCAGGCGACGCCCCCCAGCAGTTCTTCATCCAGGGAGGACAGATGCTCATTCAAGGTAATTACTACTAATATTATTATTATTATTAATAATAATTAACAAGGGCTGCACGGCGATCGAGTGGTTAGACCTCACAGCTAGGAGACCAGGGTTCAATTCCACTCTCAGCCATCTCTGTGTGGAGTTTGTATGTTCTCCCCGTGCATGCGTGGGTTTTCTCCGGGTACTCCGGTTTCCTCCCACATTCCAAAAACATGCTAGGTTAATTGGCCACTCCAAATTGTCCATAGGTATGAATGTGAGTGTGAATGGTTGTTTGTCTAGATGTGCCCTGTGATTGGCTGGCCACCAGTCCAGGGTGTACCCCGCCTCTCGCCCAAAGACAGCTGGGATAGGCTCCAGCACCCCCGCGACCCTCGTGAGGATAAGCGGTAGAAAATGAATGAATAATTAACAATGACATATTATCATATTACATATTCATGTCTTGTTTTGTTTGTGTTTTTCTTCTGTGCACAATTGAATGATATCCAATATAAAAATGTTCCTTTACAAGCATAATAATGTTCAGTTTTTAGGTATTAATATATTTTCATTGTTTTGTATAATACAGCTTATATTATTATATACCATAATATCTTACTAATTTACTCCATACTGCTGCACGAAGTAAAGATACAAATAAAAAGCAAAAGGAAGTAGAAAACAATAAGTAAAATATAAAATAAAAAAGTTTAGAAATTGTTTGACACGAGTAACTCAAAGGTTCATGCTCTGACATTAGCCCCGCCTCCTTCTCTAGAACCAGCCAATCAGAGCTGCCTGTTGTTTGTCGAGGTTCTCCAGTTGCGTCATCGCTTCTAAAAATACCACCCTTTCCCTCCCCCTCGTGCGCGGTGGGGTGAGTGTGAGGGGGCGTGGCTTTACCCCAGCGCGTCTTTACTGACTTCAGCGGCCGGTGGTGCCGTCACGATGACGTCAATGCCGGTAATTGTAATCCCGCAGCCAAGTTGACGGTCCAGACGGGAGGAAAGCCGCGAGGCGTCACTTGGACTTTTAGCCGGGAAGAGAACCACTGCGGACGGAGGCGCCTGTAGAATAGTTACTGTTCTGGATCACTGGAGCACTAACATGGCCGTCACGGGGGATGAGACCGAGTCAGGTAAAGTTTAATCACGACACGCTCAACTTCTTCTTCGTGTTTTTTTTTTCAGTTTTAGTTATTTGTCCGGTTGTTGCGCGCTGTTGTAGCCAACTAGCATATTTAGCATCGTAGCAGCTTTAGAAACTACTTCTTTAAATGACATATTATGTGTGCGGTTGTGCTGCTGTGTTTGCGGATACTAGTTAGTGAACTAGCGAGTTAACCAGGACATTGCTGGTTGGGGAGGTTAGTGGCGACAAAAAAGGGGAAGTAGTTCGGAGTGTTTTTCGCTCGGCTGGCAGCAAGTGAATGAGAATCAGGCAAGATGGAGGGGGTGGGGGAGGGGGGGTGTATATGCTGCTTTGACGTCACTACGGTTTCCTGGAACGCAGCACGGACAGACGGGAGGGAATGCAGAGAGGCGAGTGAGACGCACTCGCTGACGTCAGCACCGCCGCCTGCTATCGATGTGTGCGGAGGAAGTGAGAGGACAAGCAGGCGAGACAAAGAAAGTTGTCAGCATGTTAAACTCAAATGGCGAGACTCAACAAAACGGCGGACTCGTCCATTTAAGAACTTTCTGGAAAAAAACACCAAGTTTAACAATAAACCGAAAAGTCACCTTGCCAACTAATGAGCCTCAATGGCTGAAATGAAGCTTCTTATCTTTCCATTATGTGTACAGTATTGTTTTGCTGTTCCGCTGCTTAGCATTAAAACGTAACTGATTTCCATAAAACTATTTTACAAAAGAGAGTTGCATGGTGAGAATCTGGGTAAAGGTGCTGCTACAAGTCTGTGCCGAGTATTTACTTTGTGAATGTAATTTATTCATTCATTTTCTACCCCTTATCCTCACGAGGATTGCAGGGGTGCTGGAGCCTATCCCAGCTGGCGTGGTACACCCTGGACTGGTGGCCAGCCAATCACTGGGCACATATAGACAAACAACCATTCACACTCACATTCATACCTATGGACAATTTGGAGTGGCCAATTAACCTAGCATGTTTTTGGAATGTGGGAGGAAACCGGAGTACCCGGAGAAAACCCACGCATGCACGGGGAGAACATGCAAACTCCACACAGAGATGGCCGAGGGTGGAATTGAACCCTAGACTCCTAGCTGTGAGGTCTGTGCGCTAACCACTCGACTGCCGTGCAGCCCTGTAACAGTTCATATGTATAAAAAAAATAATGTAATGTAATGTAATGTATAAAGTACCCAAATGAATGTAGTATATTTTACTGCAGGGAGTAGTGAGTAGATTCCTGCCTAGTTGCAGTTTTGCATATTTTCCCGTTTCTTTTCTCTTCTTTAAATCGTACATCTAAAAGTTGATTTAATGGTAACTTAAAGAGAGCGGTTCGAGTGCCACAGCTATTAAACCACCAGAGGGTGCTGTCTCAAGTCAATTCACTCAACATTTAACAGCTGAAAGATGCTTTGACAAGATGCAACTGCACATTTGGAAGTATTATACTGCATAATTGGACTTGGACTGTAACCCCTGCGGACAGTGGGGAACTCCTGTAACTGTATGCAGCACACATATACAACAGCGGAAATGAAACAGGAAGTAGTTTTTCAGCTTACAAATACACATGTGAAGCTACGTACATTAAAAAAAGGTAAAGTTTTGTGGCTCATCTTGCTAGTATTCAAATATAAGCGCTTGCCTCCAATCGCATATGTAATGTAATAAAGGTAGAGAAATTGGACTATACCGCCTCTATAAAGTTGCACTCTGTGCCCGCAGCCGCCACAGGAGACATCCCCGCCTACCAGCTCCGCTCACCCAACACAGGCTTGGGCCACAGCATCGTGATGGCACCGTCGCCGAGCGCCACGCAGAGCCCGTCATCCCATCACGCCGAGGAGATCACACGCAAGAGGGAAGTGCGGCTCATGAAAAACAGGTAGAAAGTCCTCAGTCAGCACAGACACGTTTGGATCGTTTATTGTGCCAGGCCGCAAGTTGGCGCCTTCAACTAATGACATCCCGAAAAACACCAACCCTTCTCATCTTCTCCAGGGAGGCAGCGCGGGAGTGCCGCAGGAAAAAGAAAGAGTACGTGAAATGTCTGGAAAACCGAGTGGCCGTGCTGGAGAACCAAAACAAGACGCTGATCGAGGAGCTCAAGGCTCTGAAGGACATTTACTGCCACAAGGCGGAGTAAGCGTGCGGGCGCTCCCGCCCACCCGCCGTCTGCTGCCCGTCAAAACCGCAGTGATTGCGTCTGCTCGCTCAGGCCTTCCTCATGCTGCATCCCGTCCCCATCCCGTGTGTCCCGGGAACGCCAAGAACGATCCACAGCTCAACAATTCTCTTCATTGTCTCACGTGGCTTTTTTTCACACAGAGGAACTGAAGAAGCGTCGCACACGCTACTGTCGCACGGTGAGAGTCACACAGGAGACGCTCAGGAATGTCACATGGCACCCGAACGCACCTTTTCCGTCATTTCCACTTCACTTTCTGCCAGTTTTGTGTGTCACATCACTCAAGGCTGAAGATGCCAAGAGACAGGAAGGAGCGAGAGTTCATTTTTAAAGCAGCAGTAAGGAATAATTGGCATTTATTTATGTTGGCCCCTACAGGTTTAAGCTGTGATTGAATTGAAAAGCCATTGTCGTTCATGCTACAGGAAGGTGCTGAACATGCATTTGTTATGTGACACCATCAGAAACTAAGCTAAGCTATTAGCTGTATGTGCTAAATGCTAACAGTATTAATGTGTGTTAAAAATAACATTGACCAGCTCTTAACAGGTGATGTGGGGGTTGCCACGGCGACCAGAGGGCTGCCATTCGACCGGCGTAGCATCCTATCATGTTTGAAGCTGGTAACTTGAGCTTATTACGTATTGTCGCTTTAGTTAATAAAGTCCACTCGGCAGGTTGCAGTTGCTCAAACATTGCACAATCATCATCGTCATCATCATCATCGAGGAGGTTTTATACTTTTTAAACAATACCACAGCCCCAATTCTCCTTTTGTACATTTATTGTGTTCCCTTGTGGTGTAAATAAAGTTGATTTTGTGGCCAGAGGGCGGCAGTGTGTTTGTGTGTGTAGACATGACGTTTTTGTTCCAGGGATCAAAGTTTGTTTCACCAGCCGCCGTCGTCCGAGTCCACTTCCTTGTTTGCATTGTCTTTGTGTAATAAAATATTCTAATTTCATGTTTCAAAGTCTTTGTTGAGTGTGCGTAAATATGAATTAGAGCCATCTTATGGCGTCTATATAGTGGCCTGTGATTGGCTGGCGACCAGTCCAAGGTGTACCCCCGCCTCTCGCCTGAAGTCAGCTGGGATAGGCTCCAGCATGGATATTAGTACATATACAGTACATATGTACTGTACTGTATACATACAAAGATAAAAATGTACTAATACGTTTCTTGTTGTGCTGACCTTTAAGGTGCCAATTCAGCAACATGTTTGTACAACTCTGCTGTATCACACCGAGCGGATAAAGGTGAATAAACAGGTGTTATTTCCCCACAAAGGATGCTCGGACTGGTTTCCCTGGCAACGAGGGTGCTGTAGCGTGTAATGGAAAATACAGGAAATAAGTTTTTCTTGATGAAAATGAGACTTGCAGGCTTAATGAGGCGCGCAGTCTTGCTATTTCCCTGCAACCCGTGAAGCCACCAACGCACACCAGCACGTGTACGTCTATTCATTTGATAATTATGATGATATTTACTCACGATTTACTCTTAAATAATAATATTGATATGAACTCCACTACATTTATTATTTTGTTTTTTCTCAAATATTTTGTTAGCCTTTCGACGAGCCTGTCCGGAGTGGAATTTTCCACTCACTCACTCACATGTTAACAGTCTGTCAGTTAGTCAAGGTCGCCCTCGACTGGTCTATTACTGGTACTGCAGTTATACAGTACTGTATTGCACTATTACAGTGCATACTGTACAGGAATCGTACAACTTATAACCGTACTTTGTCATCATTCACATTTGAGATTACTTTTATTTTGAAATATAGCAGGAAGTTGGGAATGCGGAAGATAGAAACAACAACATTTGAAGCCGTCTTAATAATGCTTAGTAATAGCACTACCACTGTTTATATGTCAAATATAGCCACCAAGCCACAACGGGTGATATCATACGTGTTGGAGTTTGTGGCATGTAAAATAAATACATGCACTACCACCAAGTCACCAACAGATGTCGCCATTTAACCAAGTTCTGGTGAAAGAATTAACGTGAGTAGCACATTACAGCTCAGTCTTACCACTCATTGCCTTACACGTTGAAGTCAGTGACTCTAGAAACATATTGCTGATGCTCTCCAACATAGACTATAATCTACTAAATTACCTTCAACACGTCGGTGAGCTCTGGGACTGAATCCACAGCTCCCAGACTTATGGACCATGAAGATGCTGACAGAATCCTGTGGAAGACCACGGATCCTTTTGCTCCCTTCTCTGGATCACCAGTACCCACGGCTGCTGCTGAGGACGGGCCGCCCTCGCTCCCGTGAGCCATGCTGATCGTCCAGGACTCCGTGGGTCCTGCGACCTCCAGTTTCAACGTACGGTGAAAAGAAGCCTTCAGGTTTTCTGAAGATGGGGGGCATGGCCTCTTGCTGCGTTCCCTCCACACCGAAGCTCCACGGGAAAGTTCACTCTCGACTGGAGGAGTACCGAGCGGAACCGGAACCGCCGGGACCGCAGGAGACTGAAAGCGCCCTGCAACACATCAGCGACAGAGAGAATATGGATGGTAACGTGAACGCACCACTTCCTGTAATGTACTTCATATTTAGACACTAATTTGTATACAAACATGTTGATGGATTACAAACTAATTTAGTCTGAAGGGGGGGGGTCATCTGTCTTTTTGACAATGCTGCCTGAATGGGTCACATGACACCGTCACTACCAACTGGTTCTGATCCATTTGGGAGGAAGGAAACAACATCTTGGAGGAAACAGGAATCCTAAAACAGAGTCCTTAGTGAAATTAACATGGCGCTCGGAGGGTGGGGGCAATTGTGGACTCATTTGTGAGAAGGTGTGGGTGTGGGTATTCGTGTATTATTTACCAGCATCTCCTCTTTCAGCCACAGGCAGTCTTCATTAAAGTTTACTGGAGGAGGCAAAGGTTCCGAAATGTTACACCTGACAAAGTAAAACAACAACTATGAGGAGGTCTTCCACATCCAGAATGTCTATATAGTTTCCCGTGAATTCATTTATTTGTGGCGCCCCCCCCCCCCCCAAAAAAAATACATTTGGACATAGCAAGAGGGGACCAGTGTTGCCAATGCAGCCACTACAAGTATTCAACCCCCCCTCAACAAGCCACAAATCCATTTTTTGGTCATGAACATGCGTCATGTTCAATTCCCTTTGACCTCACATTTGGTCCCAAATGCCTAATAATAATAATAATAATAATAATAATTCCTGTTACCATACACATCAAACCGACATAATCTTCTCTCTGAAACTGAACAACGCCTGCGACCCCCACGCACCACAAATAAATTGCAGTCCTGCAAGAAACAACTGCTGCCATTCAGCATCTTTTGTCTCGGCAGAGTTGGACATGATGTTCAGTCCCGCAGATCATCCACGAACCAGCACCATGTTCCTCAGCAAGTCCCTCAGTGATGGTGAGATGTCAGATTCAACTACAACTACAACTGCTTCTCGTTTCACTAACATAACGATGCTGAATGGAACAGAACCAAGCCAGCAGCCACATTCTAAAAAGAAAACGGTAAAAGTTATGTTTAACCCTTAGATGCATAAGTGGGTCAAAAATGACCCGGTCAGGTTGTTTTCTTGAAATATCTTCGTAATGAAAAATTGTTATTTCATATTCCTCAAAAAACATGTTTTTGATATCATGCCATTCACATTTTTAACTTATCTTTTATACATTTTAAGACATTTTTGTTTTTGTGTTACTGCCCCAACCTTCCATAAGTGGGTCAAAAATGACCCGGTCAGGTTGTTTTCTTGAAATATCTTTGTAATTAAATTTTTTGTATCATTTCATATTCAAGGTATTCATCAAAAAACATGTTTTTGATATCATGCCATTCACATTTTTAACTTATCTTTTATACATTTTAAGAAATTTTACTTTTTGTGTTACTACCCCAACCTTCCATAAGTGGGTAAAAAATGACCTGGTCAGGTTGTTTTCTTGAAATATCTTTGTAATGAAAATGTTTTATCATTTCATATTTCAGGTATTCCTCAAAAAACATGTTTTTGATATCATGCCATTCACATTTTTAACTTATCTTTTATACATTTTAAGAATTTTTTGTTTTTGTGTTACTACCCCAATCTTTCGTAAGTGGGTCAAAAATGACACGGCCAGGTTTTCTTGGAATATTTTTGTAATGAAAAATTGTTCTCATTTCATATTCCAGGTATTCCTCAAAAAACATGTTTTTGATATCATGCCATTCACATTTTTAACTTACCTTTTATACATTTTAAGATTTTTTTGTTTTTGTGTTACTACCCCAACCTTCCATAAGTGGGTCAAAAATGACCCAGTCAGGTTGTTTTCTTGAAATATCTTCATAATGAAACATTTTTATCATTTTATATTCCAGGTATTCCTCAAAAATAATATTTTTGATGTCATGCCATTGACATTTTTAACTAACCTTTATGCAACACACAATGGAGCCTCACATTTTCTATTGTTGTATGGGGTCATTTTCTTTTTCAAAGATGTAAAAAAGTGAAAAATGAAGATGTTTCTAACATGAAATCATTCTTGTGTGGTCCTAAATATAATACCAAATATCATGCAAGTGATTATTCCTAACCAAAATGGCAAAATTGGCATAAAAAGGCATTGATTCCAGTATGGGTCATTTTTGAGCCACTTATGGAAGAGTGTAGGGTCCAATCACTCATGCATCTAAGGGTTAATTACATTTTAATCTCGCCTGGAGGATTGTTAAAAACCAACCTTTAGACTCAATCTTCCTGTGTTTTTCGCCATGGCCCAAACCGGAACAATAATTAAGAGTCGCAAAGTGATTTTGTCTCCCTCTGATGGCCAAATGACCTCACTGCATCCGCTTTTCTAAGTTGTTGCGTTGCTGAAGTCAATTTAGTGACCAGACTGCTTTTGTTTTGTTTATGCAGTGACAGAAAAACAGAGGATACATTTTATACGTTATGTGAGTATCATCGTCATCACACGCTCATTGACGGCTATCACAAGCACCCATGCTAGTTAATATTTGTGTGTGTGTGTGTGTGTGTGTGTGTGTGTCAGTATGGTCCCATCACTAGGTGCAAGTACAGTTCCTGCTCCACCATCTTTCTTGATGAGAACACAGTCAGTAGGCCACACCTCAAATACACCATTAAATGGTACCAAAGTACACCAATAGAAATGTTTTTTTTTAAATATAAAAGTGATTCCTTTGAGCAAACGTGTGCCTTTTTACAGCGTGGCGCTGGCCATTTACTACCACATCAAAAACAGGTGAGGCGGTGCATGTGTTGGATTTGGATGTAAATGATGTGAATGACGTGAATGATGTGAATGACGTGTCTGCGTCCAGGGATGAACCCGGAACGATGCCCCTGGACATTTTTGATGAGCGGCTTCATCCCCTTTCAGTGAGACACCCACTGCCACATTCTGCCACATGAGTTGTTTCTCTTAATCTTCCACCACTCACCCCCCCCCCCCGCAGAGATCCCAAGTGCCGCCAGACTACGACCGGCGTGACCCGGAGCAGAGGCAGATCTATCGCTTTGTGCGTACGCTCTTCTCCGCCGCTCAGCTGGCTTCGGAGTGTGCCATCGTCACACTGGTACCATCACAGTAATACCATCTGTTACACAGGAAACTATTTGTTTGGCTTCTAAATTGCTACTGTTTAGCATTGCTAATTGACATGCGTGATACAGACAACACTTAACCTTCCTCTTGTGTTAGCTTTCTGGTATCATCTCTTATGTTAAAGGGTCGGTTTTGACCCATGTATTAAATCAGCTATAAAATACACTACAAACAACAAATAAGTTAACAAGTTAAATTTGCTTCTCGCAGGGCAGCACGGTGGTCAAGTGGTTAGCGTGCAGACCTCACAGCTAAGAGACCAGGGTTCAATTCCACCCTCGGCCATCTCTGTGTGGAGTTTGCATGTTCTCCCCGTGCATGCGTGGGTTTTCTCCGGGTACTCCGGTTTCCTCCCACATTCCAAAAACATGCTAGGTTAATTGGCCACTCCAAATTGTCCATAGGTATGAATGTGAGTGTGAATGGTTGTTTGTCTATATGTGCCCTGTGATTGGCTGGCCACCAGTCCAGGGTGGACCCCGCCTCTTGCCTGAAGACAGCTGGGATAGGCTCCAGCATCTCCCACGACCCTCGTGAGGAAAACCGGTAGAAAATGAATGAATGAATGAATGTCTTGGTTACCTTCTTAGGCTTCCTCATCCATGAAAATGTTGGTTTTAATACTTTTGGTGTGGACAGGTAAGCCTTTTTTTGTCACTATACCCCTCCATTTCAATTTCCCAAAATGGTCAAATGAACCTCAAAAGAATCATTCATTCATTCATTCATTCATTTTCTACCGCTTATCCTCACAAGGGTCGCAGGGGTGCTGGAGCCTATCCCAGCTGTCTTCGGGCGAGAGGCGGGGTACACCCTGGACTGGTGGCCAGCCAATCACAGGGCACATATAGACAAACAACCATTCACACTCACATTCATACCTATGGACAATTTGGAGTGGCCAATTAACCTAGCATGTTTTTGGAATGTGGGAGGAAACCGGAGTACCCGAAGAAAAGCCACGCATGCACAAGAAACATCTATGGTGTTGGGGTGAATTTTGACCCATATATATTAATGTCAAGAAAAGGTAGAAAAAGTTATTTTTTTCAGCAACAGAACTTTAGTATAAAGTGAAATGAAAAAGCAGAACAGGTCCAGATCTTGGTTCACTGTACTTCTTGCCATTCTTTCCATGATCCAAATTGTAAATGTGAAATCAGCCATCAGTCAAATGAGTGAATTCACCTCACATGTCTGGACATTGTTTTTCTGCTGGTATACTGGAAAATTGGTCAAAATGAGAATCCCCTAAAGCTTCCATGATGAGAAGAGGAGCTGGTTGTCGTTGTGTTGGCTAATTGTACACTTATGATTTCAGTTTTGGCTCAAAATATTGCTTTATAGTCATATTATTATAACCGGGTCGAAACCGACCCTAACAATACAGTTGTCATAATTTCAACCAGATCATTTTAAAATGTAGTAAAAATTATTTTTTTGGTTTTATTTTGTTGAAATAGAGTTTCCTGACAAAGTCAAAAAGCCTTGATGCAATAAACAAATGTTATGGGATTCTTTTTATGCATTAAAATGTAAAACGGGTCGGTGCCGACCCCAACACAAGAGGAAGGTTAACAAACAAACTAACCATTGGAGATTAAGGAGAGAAGTTCATGCACACAAAAAGGTGACTGATTGATGATGATTCTATATTAAGACAACGTTTCCCATCCATCATTCATTAGCGGTGGCCCGCTACTTCTTATTGACGTATTGAAATGTGCAGGTGTACCTGGAGAGGCTGCTGGCGTATGCGGACATCTCCATGAGTCCAGGCACCTGGAAGAGGATGGTGCTGGGAGCCGTCCTGCTGGCTTCCAAAGTGTGGGATGACCAGGCCGTGTGGAACGTGGACTACTGTCAGATCCTGAAAGATATGGTGGTGGATGACATGTACGTAGGTGACATGCCTCGTGTTGGTCACCGAGCCACACGTGACGACATGATGCCTTTTTCCCACCAGGAATGAGCTAGAACGTCACTTCCTGGAGCTTCTGCAGTTCAACATCAATGTGCCTTCTAGCGTTTATGTCAAGTATTACTTTGACCTGCGCTCGCTCTCGGAGGCCAATGACCTCAGCATCCCCCTGGAGCCCCTCAGCCGCGACAAGGCCCGAAAACTGGAGGTGGGATAAAATATAAGAATATTATATTTAGATGCATATCTGCATGAAATATTGTAATAAGACAACAATGACATGCTAACCACTTACAGACCTGCCAACCATGATTGGCAAGATGAAATATTACGTATATGTGCCCATAACACTGCAATAATAGTGACATTGTTACCATGCCAATAACACACTAATAACATGTTAATAGCTCCATCATACACTATTAACATGCCTATAACACACTAATAACATGCTAATATCTTAATAGCACACCAATAATGCACTATTAACAATAATTAATTAGATTGTTATGATGCCAACAACACACTGCTAATGCTAATATCGAAATAACACACCAATTATACAGTTAAGATGCTAATAAAACACTAACAGCATGCTAATATCTCCATCACACACTATTAACATGCCTATAACACACTAATAACATGCTACTATCTTAATAGCACACCAATAATGCACTGTTAACATTGTTACCATGCCAATAACACACTAATAACATGCTAATATCTCCATCATGCACTATTAACATGCCTATAACACACTAATAACATGCTAATATCTCCATCATACATTATTAACATGCCTATAACACACTAATAACATGCTAATATCTCCATCATACACTATTAACATGCCTATAACACACTAATAACATGCTAATATCTCCATCATACATTATTAACATGCCTATAACACACTAATAACATGCTAATATCTCCATCATACACTAACATGCCTATAACACACTAATAACATGCTAATATCTTAATAGCACACCAATAATTCACTATTAACATTGTTACCATGCCAATAACACACTAATAACATGCTAATATCTCCATCATACACTATTAACATGCCTATAACACACTAATAACATGCTAATATCTTAATAGCACACCAATAATGCACAATTAACATTGTTACCATGCCAATAACACACTAATAACATGCTAGTATCTCATTATACACTATTAACATGTCTATAACACACTAATAACATGCTAATATCTCCATCATACACTATTAACATGCCTATAACACATTAATAACATGCTAATATCTCCATCATACACTATTAACATGCCTATAACACACTAATAACATGCTAATATCTTAATAGCACACCAATAATGCACAATTAACATTGTTACCATGCCAATAACACACTAATAACATGCTAATATCTCCATCATACACTATTAACATGCCTATAACACACTAATAACATGCTAATATCTCCATCATACATTATTAACATGCCTATAACACACTAATAACATGCTAGTATCTTAATAGCACACCATTAATGCACTATTAACATTGTTACCATGCCAATAACACACTAATAACATGCTAATAGCTCCATCATACACTATTAACATGCCTATAACACACTAATAACATGCTAATATCTTAATAGCACACCAATAATGCACTATTAACATTGTTACCATGCCAATAACACACTAATAACATGCTAATATCTCATTATACACTATTAACATGCCTATAACACACTAATAACATGCTAATATCTCCATCATACATTATTAACATGCCTATAACACACTAATAACATGCTAATATCTTAATAGCACACCAATAATGCACTATTAACATTGTTACCATGCCAATAACACACTAATAACATGCTAATATCTCATTATACACTATTAACATGCCTATAACACACTAATAACATGCTAATATCTCCATCATACATTATTAACATGCCTATAACACACTAATAACATGCTAATATCTTAATAGCACACCAATAATGCACTATTAACATTGTTACCATGCCAATAACACACTAATAACATGCTAATATCTCATTATACACTATTAACATGCCTATAACACACTAATAACATGCTAATATCTCCATCATACATTATTAACATGCCTATAACACACTAATAACATGCTAATATCTTAATAGCACACCAATAATGCACTATTAACAATAGTTAATTAGATTGTTACGATGCCAATAACACACTGCTAATACTAATATCTAAATAACACACCAATTATACAGTTAAGCCACAGCCACATGTAGTGGCCGCAGACGTGGTCGGTGAAATGGAAAAGGCTTACCGCAAAGTTGTTTTCTTTAGGTTTGATTTGGAAAAAAGGGTTGTGAGCATGCCGCTTGTTGAGCAGCCACAGCAGGAGCCGCTTCTTGAGCAGCCACTGCAGGAGCCGCTTGTTGAGCAGCCACGGAAAGGAGCTGCTGATTGCCTGCACCCGCTGGCCCTTTAGTGTTTCCTTGCAGCAACCACAGCCAACCAGGAGGGGATCTCACGTCAGCTGACCAAGTCATATGACTGCCCCTCATTAGGGTGGTGGCATGACATCATGACATGGGTTCCATGTTGAACTGAGGGAAGACATTGTTGAGCTGTTGTGTGAAGGAGGTTGGGTCTGAGCAGGTTTGGTGGGTGGACCTGTCATGGTGTTTCATCCCTGCCCTGCCTCCCTGGCATTCCCGGATGTTCATTTCTTCTCCATCTACATGACCTCCAACCAGATGTCTGAGGGGGTACGCAAACTGTGAAAAGTTTGGGAACCAGGACCCTATGGCATTCCCACTCAGGGAACCTAGGAATGAAAGGATGTAAATGCGGCCTGCTCGTGGCCTCATCAAGTAGCATGTTAGCAAGTTAAACCGTACCAGTGATATATTCAAATACAAAGCCAACAGCATCAATTTGGGGAAAAAAGGCTCCACATTTTGAAATCAAATATTAAAACAACAACAACGGTGGTCCTGCGGGACCGTTTGAGCGAGAAGATCCCGTAACTGAAACTGCATTCCTACCTCCTCGTTCAGGCTATTTCCAGACTGTGTGACGACAGCTTCAAGGACGCGCGGCGAGCCGCCGGGAAACGCTCGGCTAGCGTGGACGACCTGTACGGAGTCACATGGGTCCCTGCCATCCTCTCCTGACACAGACTGACTGATGGCGTGCTGGACTCCATCTTGGATGTCAGGTCTTGTCGTGGGGTACCGACCTATAATAAGATGTCTGATCATTTGAGGAGGTTTTGACCCAACACCCTCGCATAGACTTTCTAAAATCTTCCTCTGACATGCAAGAGAATCACTTATTTCACTTTTCCATGGCAATATTTTAGTTGATTTGTTATGGTGAGTTGATGGGAGGGGCTTGTTTGATTTGGCGTTAGTGGCTTTAAAAAAAAACAAAAAAACTCAAAATATGTCGACTCATCACTCCTGCTATGGCTTCTTATTCTCTGGCAGACCAAGCGTGTATGAGCTGTTAGGAAGCAGAGTTATGATGCCATCTACTGTATGGTGTTGGAACAACAAGTTACATTCACAGACATTCATTCATTCATTTTCTACCGCTTTTTCCTCATGAGGGTCGCGGGGGGTGCTGGAGCCTATCCCAGCTGTCTTTGGGCAAGAGGCGGGGTACACCCTGGACTGGTGGCCAGCCAATCACAGGGCACATATAGACAAACAACCATTCACACTCACATTCATACCTATGGACAATTTGGAGTGGCTAATTAACCTAGCATGTTTTTGGAATGTGGGAGGAAACCGGAGTACCCGGAGAAAACCCACGCATGCACAGGGAGAACATGCAAACTCTACACAGAGATGGCCGAGGGTGGAATTGAACCCTGGTCTCCTAGCTGTGAGGTCTGCGTGCTAACCAGTTGTCCGCCGTGCAGCCCTTCACAGACAGTCATTATGTGTTAATGAGGGATTCCAAACAGGCATTTGTGATGGCCACAAATAAATGAATGTATACAAAACACTATTTTTACAGATGGGTGAAATGTAACGGGTTTCTATGTGTTATTTTCACTCCAAGATGAATAAAAGATTGAATAATAGTCTTCTATTTTGTTCTTGTCAAGTTGTGGTGTGCCAGTTTGTTGTTTTATTACCTTGACTACATAATGATGACATCAATTTGATGATATAATGGTGTTTTTACTTCATACTTTGTTGCTGAGCCAAGATGAGTTATGTGGCCTTGGTGAAAGTCTGCATAACTTGTCCATAACAGCATGGCTGCCAATGTTCCCTCACTATTAAAGGTATAATTCATATTGAATGATGTCTAAGATGGTGTTCCATAAGCTGCCCAGTATGTGTGGCGGTCCTCCTCCAGAAGGTTGTACTGCTACCTTGTCATGCCAACAATGCTTTGAAGGCGGCAGGGTAAGAATAGCCGCACACATGCAGGCCGTGGTCTCCTCACACGGCAACACAAGTCAGCGGCCCAGGAGGAGTGCATCAGCGTAACTTGGGTCTGTTCCCAAAAAATATTCTGTGTTTTTGGGGTCCACACTGAAGCCATGGGGACGCTGTACGATCTGGTCTTCATCACCATCAGTTACAACGTGTCCTTCATTGGTGAGTCTCAATTTATTAGGGACACTTTGCACTGAAAGCCGATGAATCCCAATAAAAGGAACACAATACAACGAGATCCAATGAAAAAATATGCCTTGATTCAAATGAAATGTAACAATGTGTTTTTATTGTACTGTCTCTAAGACTGAACGTGAAGGTTAAAATAAACAACGTTAGTTTAATAGCATCCTGGCAGTGCTAAAGCTCAAAAGGTCAGCATTGTTGTCTTTGTAAGTTATTTTTTGTTGCAGTGAATCAATCAATCAGTCAGAAGTTGGCAAACTTTTTACAGTGGAGTAACCCTTCTTACATTTCACCTGAAGCCATGCAGCACCTGTTCCTACACACTTTACACTTTATATTATTATTAACTTCAAATATTGAACACAATTCATTGATTCATTTGTTTTATAGTCATTCAGGGTCCGGTATTTCGCATTAGCATAAAATTTGACATGAGTATAGCAGTTTGTAGTGACGGAAATTTCGTCTCCTTTTATAGAGCTCTTATTGCTCCACTTACAGTGCATCCGGAAAGTATTCACAGCGCTTCACTTTTTCTACATTTTGTAATGTTACAGCCTCATTCCAAACTGAATTAAATTAATCTCTTACCTCAAAATTCTACACAAAATACTCCATTATGACAATGTGAAAAAAGTTTTTTTTGACATGTTTTGAATTTATTAAAAATAGAAAACAAAAAAATCACATTTACACAAGTATTCACAGCCTTTGCCATGAAGCTCAAAATTGAGCTCAGGTGCATCTTTTTTCCACTGATCATCCTTGAGATCTTTCTACAGCTTAAGTGGAGTCCACCTGCAGTAAATTCAGTTGATTGGACATGATTTGGAAATATAATAACTGTCTATATAAGGTCCCACAGTTGACTGTGCATGTCAGAGCACAAACACCAAGCATGAAGTCAAAAGAACTGTCTGTAGACCTGCGAGACAGGATTGTCTTGAGGCACAAATCTGGGGAAGGATACAGAAAAAATTTCTGCTGCTTTGAAGGTCCCAATGAGCACAGTGGCCTCCATTATTCGTAAATGGAAAACGTTTGGAACCACCAGGACTCTTCCTAGAGCTGGCCAGCCTTCTAAACTGACCGATCGGGGAAGAAGGGCCTTAGTCAGGGAGGTGACCAAGGCCCCGATGGTCACTCTGTCAGAGCTCCAGCGTTCCTCTGTGGAGAGAGGAGAGCCTTCCAGAAGGACAACCATCTCTGCAGCAATCCACCAATCAGGCCTGTATGGTAGAGTGGCCAGACGAAAGCCACTCCTTAGTAAAAGGAACATGGCAGCCCGTCTGGAATTTGCCAAAAAGCACCTGAATGACTCTCAGACCATGAGAAACAAAATTCTCTGGTCTGATGAGACAAAGATTGAACTCTTTGGTGTGAATGCCAGGCGCCATGTTTGGAGGAAACCAGGCACTGCTCATCACCAGGCCAATACCATCCCTACAGTGAAGCATGGTGGTGGCAGCATCATGCTGTGGGGATGTTTTTCAGCAGCAGGAACTGGCAGACTAGTCAGGATAGAAGGAAAATGAATGCAGCAATATATAGAGATATCCTGGATGAAAACCTGCTCCAGAGCGCTCTTGACCTCAGTAGACTGGTCATGTACCTTGATCATATAGACAGTAGACATTAGCACACAGCCAAGATCTCAAAAGATTGGCTTCAGAACCACTCCATGAATGTCCTGGAGTGGCCCAGCCAGAGTCCAGACTTGAATGGCTGTGCACAGACGTCTCCCATCCAACCTGATGGAGCTTGAGACTTATTGCAAAGAAGAATGGGCAAAACTGCCTAAAGATAGGTGTGCTAAACTTGTGGGATCATATTCAAAAAGACTTGAGGCTGTAATTGCTGCCAAAGGTGGATCAACAAAGTATTAAGCAAAGGCTGTGAATATTTATGTAAATGTGATTTTTTTGTTTTCTATTTTTAATAAATTCAAAACATGTCAAAAAATGACACACATTGTCATAATGGAGTATTTTGTGTAGAATTTTGAGGTAAGAGATTAATTTAATACAGTTTGGAATGAGGCTGTAACATGACAAAATGTAGAAAAAGTGAAGCGCTGTGAATACTTTCCGGATGCACTGTACTAAAAAGAGCCAACTCTTTTGGCTACCAAGTGGCTCCTCGCATTTCTTGTTGTCCCAAATGAATTTATTACCAAATTATGTGTATTGTGTAAAGAGTTACTAATGTGAAAAATACATCATGGCAAATGTTTACTATTTAAATAGTATTTAAGTCCTCAACAGCAACAAAAATATATATTAAATTATATATATATATATGTCTATATATACTTCTTCAAAGATCCTGATGGTTATGGAACATAAAAGTTAAGAGGTAGGCCCAAATGAAGGTTGTTAGCGGTGCTGAGTGCAGTCCAATAACCATCAGATGGCATCTGCGAGAGGGTTTAAAAAATAAACTATATTACAACAACTATATACTACTATAACTATAATGCAAAGGCCTTGTCTCCTTCAACACCACAAAACTGCCCGTTTGGAATTTTGCACGAGAGCACCAAATATAGAACTCTGAAAGGAAGAAGAAAGTTCTAGTCTCTGTTGAGAAAACATGTTTTAGATTAGATTAGATTCCACTTTATTGTTATTGCTCATGTCACTGGTACAGGGCAACAAAATGCAGTTAGCGTCCAACCAGAAGTGCAAATGTATAAATACCTATATTAGTAAATAAATGAAGAAATAGAATAGAGCTGTAAATGGACAGATATATGTACAAACTATAACAGGCTATGACTATGATACAGTGTGGATATATACAGGGATATAAATGACAATATATGGCTATTGCAGATTATACAGATTCTAAACAGTAACCATGACCATAATACAGATGATAAACCATGTGACTATGACAGTCCTGATAGTTCAGCTTCCACTGTTGCTGGCATAACAAGGAGATGTTTTCCACACGGCACGGCGGAGGGGGTACATCATGATCTGGGGTGCTTTTTCCTTAGATGGAGCAATGAAGCTTCGGGTTGTGCAGGGGTGTCAAACAGCAGCTGGCTATGTGTAGCTGTACGCAGACGCAGGAGGCATCCTTCATGACTGAAGGCCCTTATCTGTGTGGTAAAGACTGAGTTTCGGATTTCATCTGAACTTCTGGAACAAATGAACAGTGAAAACCGCGGTACCACTGTACAACAAACAATAGTTAAGTTAGTAAAGGTACAACGGTTGCGTTGGATCCAGGATAGTGTACTTAATGAAGTGTCCAGTGATTGTGTACATGTGCTTTGTGTCCTTCAGGTAAATCGTGGTGGGTTCTGATGGTTCTGGGGCGTGTTCTGTTGCTGTGTGGAGTTGCCTTGAGCCTCTTCTGGGACGAGCAGGAGAGCTTTGTGTGTAACAGCCTCCAGCCCGGCTGCTCGGTGGTCTGCTTTGACGTCTTGTCTCCGGTGTCTCTCCTGCGCCTCTGGCTCTTCCAGCTCATCCTGCTGTGCCTCCCTAACATCATGTTCGCCACCTACGTCACCCACAAAATCACTCGTCGCGATGGAGTACTGCACTGCAGCCTGAGTGGAGGGGTGCCAAGGTTCTACTGCTTCTACATCATGACCATCATTCTTCGGATCCTCCTAGAAGTGTCTTTCGGTGCAGGCCAGTTCTTCCTCTTCGGTTTGTCCATCCCAAAGAGCGTGCTGTGCTATGAGGCACCCTGCAGCTCAGGGGTGGAGTGCTACATCGCCAGGCCCACAGAGAAGACTCTGATGCTCCACCTGATGCTGGCCTTGGCCTCCTTGTCGATCATGTGGAGCCTGTTGGATCTGGCAGGTACACTGAAGGCCATGCTGAGCTGGAGGAGAAAGATGGGACGCGAGCTGAGCAAAGAAGAGCAAAGCAGCGTCCTCACAGCGTCGGTGGATGACACGGACGGGCTCATGACCCTAAGAACCAGCCCCAGCGGAATCTCCAAAACCGACCATAAGGAGGAAGCGTCACTTCCCAACGGACAACTCCAGAAGCTTCAAGACCACAGGGATGCAAAGACGGACAAGTCTGCTTTCTCCGTGATGCACTTTGTCCTCCACAACCATGTCAGACCACCCGTGTCGTCCTGCTCTGAGCCCGGCAGCAGACCTCCGACACCCAACAAGCTGAGGAAGGTCACATCCAGTAGCAACTCGTCTCCCACAGACAAAAGAGCATGGGTTTGATGGCAACAAGACTTGTATTAATTGTATAATTATTATTCATTTGTCATCTAAAGACTTATATTGACAAATATGAAACCAATAAAAAAATTACCTTGGGACTAAACTCAACTGGTATCACGGTCAGGTGGTGGTACATAGACTATTAACTCATACAATACCAATGACTGAATTATACGTCTTTTTGACACAACTGCACAATACAGCAAACCTCGGATATATCGGAAATTCGCTCACAACGGACAGATAAAAAAGAACCAATTTTTCTGTAATGCATTTCCAATAAAAATTCATTGCATATATCGGATTTTTTATAACGGATTTCGCCTATTTCACAACCGTAATTTACGGTAAGGAAGTGCCTTTTTATAACGGATAAAATCCGATTTACGCATATACCGGATATAAATCCGATATATACGTAAAACGGACATTTTCCGGTATACGCATATAACGGATTTCGCTTATATCGGACAAAACCAGTGGGAACAATTGAATCCGATATATCCGAGGTTTACTGTATTAGAAGTCACTCTCACTTTAAGTCATAAAAACGTCCATAAGATGGCAGAAGTGCATTTGATAAGAGCTTGGCGTGCATCTTTTGCATGTATTTACACGCAAGGAGTATGTGGAGGAGCATGGAGGAGTGTAGCGTGCAAAAGGTTGCACACTGTATGGAAAATTCAACATGTACACACACAGATTAGTTCCAAATTTGAAAGTTGTAAATAGTTCATGGTGATATTTTGATGTTTTTTTTGTTGTTTTGTTGTTCAAGGTGTGGTGCAGTTGTTTAGATATTTCAGCTGCCAAAAAACATGTCAAAGCGGTGCAACGATTAGTCGAACAATTTGAGTACCTCTTTGACCTTACTTTGAACACTGCAAAAACTCAACTGTTACCTCCCTAAACTAGACTTTGGGAAATACACAGGTATAATTTTACTGCTCACTGCTAAATATTCTCGACCTGAAACACATGAAAGAACGGGAACAGTTTGTCGTCTCTCCAACACAGCAGTTTCTTTATTTATTTTCTATGCAACTACAACCATCGAGCCATTCAAGCATGCTCTGCTAATTGACAGGAAATAGCCATATTAAGAGTATATATATATATATATATATATATATATATATATATCCATTTTGTTCCTTCACCCATTCTTTTGTCTATCTACTTCACTTGCATCTAAAATGGGTGCCAGAGGCGGCCAGGCTTTGGTTCTCACCGCTAGGCTTGTTAGCATTAGCAAATATACACATGTATATACACAGCCTTTCTTTTCTTACATAAACAACTAACATACAGTACAGATGCATCAAAGGTCACTCTACATGACTATAGTACATATCGTGGTGTACTTAAAAACACTTATTGTTCACCAACCTGAAACACATGAAAGAGCGGGAACCGCTGGTCGTCTCTCCAACAGCAGTTGATTTATTTCTTCTTCACCGCTGTGTGTGGCCTTCCCAACAACCAAGCCGTAACGCCCCCCTGTGGCGCCACTGTGCAACAGCACCGAGCAGCGAAAGTGCCCTACTTTCAACCACAAATTATAGGAAGATTAAATGAAAACCCCTTTGTTTTTTTGTATTTTTTTCCACACCTTCACATCAACGTATTAAAAAGTGTATTTGTCTTATTTCTAGTTAGCCTGTCCAAGTTGATGATTTATTAATGCACAGCCATCAATATAATGTAATATGCCATATAGTCTTAGTAAAGTAATGATTATTTCTCTTCCTTTCCACTAAATAATTCCAGTCTGGGATTGATAAATTCATCCACAAAAGCACCATCATGTAGTCCATTAGACCCAAGAACGAGACCCACTGCACGGTACGGTATGGAGCTCACCTTGAACAGGCTGCTTCCACAGTTCAGCTGTCGTTTGGATCAGCCTCGTCGCACCCACCTAACCTCTGAACTCTGACATGGCTCTGACCCCTCCACAAGTCTTCGTTGCAGACGTTAATCAGTCACCAATGATTGTTTGTACAGTTTGCAATAATTCAATGAACACGACTAACCTATCTGGCTGCTTTTCAACTATGCGATACACTCATTAGCCACTTGATTTCATTTAAAGCTAATGGGTGGTTGTCGCTTGTATTCGCATTAGCTTGAATACTGTCCGATTCCATTTTGTAGCCTAAAAAACGGTTCTCAAAAGTAATCTGTGACCACATGAACAATATATTACTAATCACTTAAAAACACATGACTTACTATTGTTTGTAAATGCTGAAATTAAAACAATTTTTTCCGAGTTAGTCGATTAGCATGACGGCGATATTTTTATGTTAGCATCAGTTTGAATACTTTCAACATCAAAATGGCGAATAAAACAGTTCCTAATGTCACACATAAAACGCCCCCATATTACATGGAGCACATGAAAACGTTTATGATGTAAAAAGTAATTTGAAAAATGTATTTATCGCAAATCTGGCTGCCTGCAGCTTAAATAAATCCAGTGAACTTTGTGTGTATATTAAAACAGCTGTCAGACATAGTAATCTTGCCAAGTATCCTGTTTAAAACTGCAATAACTTACCATGTTTTCAGACAGGCAGTGAACTAAGCCCCTCACCAGGGGGTGTGACGTGTAAGAATAGACTTCAGTGTGCAGCCAACAAAGGCCAGCAATGTGACAGACATTAGGCAAGAAACAACTTGTGACATACCGTGTCCTTCTTCTGTGGTATTTGGGCCATCCGAGGCCAGCAGCAGGTCAACTTGCAGGGAAAGCAAAGTGCTGTCACTCAGCAAAAGGGTCAAACAAAAAACGTAACCCCTTTTCAAAACAGTGGCCTTTGGTGACGGTAAGTTGATGCTGACCTCCTCTCAAGGGTCCACACAAGACACAAATGGCACCCCCCACGTCGAAACAATGTGGTCTGCCATGTGACCTTGGCCAGTTGCCATGACACTCTGAGAAAAGGATTCTGATGATTATGACTTCTTACTGTACTACTTTTAATCTAAACCACCCAGCAAGATACTAAAATAAGATCAAAACTGTATGCATATTCCAACCTGATCATTTATTTGCCTTATCTAGATAAATATGTGCATAAAGTTTACATATGTTCCATACAGTGAAAATGCATCATTTGACCACCCATGATGGATCTTTCTTGATGGCGTCGTTCTCTGGGCCCAGGATGGACACGCCGCATGTCTTGTGACCGGCACTGAGGTACCTGCACAGGAACACAAACATGGTCACCTCCATCCAAATGTCCCTGTTGCTGTTGTCATTCTTATTTATGGTGTGTTGCTTGAAACCTCTCAGCCACGTCCAGAAGGTTTTTATGTGTGACGGCAAAGAGCCTTTCCCTGTGATGCTGCTTCATCTCGTCTGTGAGTCCACTCAGGAAGACGGACATTCCTACAACAACATAGTCACAAACGACAACAATGGATGACAATTTCTTCTTGGTTTTGATCTTTTCCTCTATTCTGGAAGTCACCATTCTCTATCCATCAATCAACACGCTGCGGTGTGTGTAGCCCCGCCCCTTTAGCTACCTAAACACTTCGCTTGGTTCGACAAAAGTGGCTAGTTATGAATTATTTTAGCACCCTGGACAGTGGAAGTGCAAATTGATCACATATAGATAGGTCAAAATAGTTGTCTAACCTTTGCTAGAGGGCGCCACCGGCGAGTCAACGGAGGAGAAGACGGACAGCTTGGCTTCGTCGATGTCCTGCTGGCTAAACTGACCTGACATTGCCCACTCCACACCTTTCTGAAAGGCAGAGAGCGTCTGCACAGAGTTTGGATCCCTTTGTGAGCAGAAGAGTGGGGGGGGGGGGGGGGGGGGAACTCCATTAAATCCGGCTCTTGCCATCATTCCACGAGACCACAAGCTACCTACCTGTAGGAGTAAAATGAGAAGAGGCCACCTCCTCCCATTCTGGCTCCGCCCCCGTAGGCACCACCCTTCTCTCGGATCACTCCATGGAGGAACTTTGCCGTCATCATCCTCGCCAAGACACAGAGACTGATGAGAAAGAATTGCGACAAGTGAACCCAAGGTCATGTTGCTGTTAGTGCTGGCAAAGGGTGAATATTTGTAATCAGATTAGCTACAGGGTTGCTGTGGATTAATTTCAATTTATAATTCCAGCCATTTTTCAAAAGACAACCCCCTTAGTACCTGCCATTTTAGACATTTTTGAGAGATTTTCCAAGGCACACAGAGTAGGGTGTTCTATGGCTATACAAACCAACCAAAAGAAAGATTAGACTTGTTTTCTTCTAGACAGCAGTAGAACATAAGTAAGTTTCAGGGAAATATCAGTTCCCAACAAGAAAAGGGAGAAAAAGTGTTTTTTCTTAAAAGATACATTTCACTTTGACACAATTTTGTTGCTTTTGTGACAGCTCAAATATCTAAACAACTATACCACAACATACACAATGCAAAAAAAAGGTTGTTTTACATCGAATAATACTTAAAAAAAATATATAGCACCATGAATTATTTACAATTTTCACATTTGGAACTAAACTCCTGAATGAGCTAATTAAAAAAAATATATAGCACCATGAATTATTTACAATTTTCACATTTGGAACTAAACTCCTGAATGAGCTAATAATAATGAGCTATCCACATTAAAGCGTCATTTTGACAGCCCTAGTTCCTACTATTGTGTCAGTAACTGTCAGTGTCAGATAGAAATGTTGTCATCACCTGGCGTAGTGCTCGTGGCTGTAAGGAACTGTGCGCACAGACTCGCTGACAAAGTTGACTGGGAATGGCAGCTGGAAGAACGTCTTCATATAACAAGGATGGAAATTTGGCTCCTGGGGAAGACGTGTCAGTGTTAAGCGTGTTAAGTCTCTCCTTAGGCATGTGTGTTTATGAATAACATTAAGAGAAATATAAAAAGACAATAGAAACGTACATGGACAAGCTTCCTGCTAGGTCCAGAGTCACTGAGGACATCTAGTGGCCTCTAGTGGAGAAACATGTCAAAGCAAAGTCAGGTCCATCATCTTTATCCAGTGACTCCATCACACTCACACCTTGATGATGTTCGGTCGCACAGCTTTGAAGTGTTTCCTGTTAGCGGCTACGTCCTTCATGAAGCTCTCCAAATATGTTGCCGACTTGGACACCTGTTGAGGCGTGGCATTGATGGCACACCTGAGACCACAAATAAAAGGTGTGAAGTCCTGAAAGGAATCAAACGTTTGACTGCCGGAGGAGAGGGGTGAGCCCACCTCATGTTGTCAGGATTGAGGATGTGTTTCTTGATCCTGGGCAGCATGCGGGTGACCTGAGTGAGGTCTGACATCTCTGCTATCCTCTTCATGAACCGCACCTGAAGGCAGCATTTCTTTTACCTCATCAGTTGATGATAACGATAAATGATTTCTCCAATACCTGTTCCATCCCATCAAAGGTCTCATGGTGTTCCCCGGCCGGAGTCAGGTGACGGGCCGACCTTGTCATGGCGTACATGTGACCAGAGTAGGAGATCCCATTGGCTAGTTCTTGTGCTGACATCATTACCAGCACCCTCAAACGCTCCTCGTTGTCGAAATGCGGGCTGAAAGAAAGCCGGTGATGAGTTCAGTGTCTTGAATGAAGATACGTTTGTGTGCGTGTTGTCAGTGGATATACCTGGTGAAGATGTCCCGCCACAGCTCGAACATGTGAGGTAGGTTCCTGTCCAAGCAGGAGGAGAACAGGAGGACACCCTGAGACAGAACCACAGTTTAAACATCACATTCTGTCATGTATTCGGCACTTAAAGCATTAAAACCTGCTCAAACATGTCCAAGTCGGTGCAGTCAGAAATGACTTGGGGGGACACAGACATGCCCCCCGTCCTCAGCTCCATCTGCTGGGCTTGCTGCCGATAGTCCAGAGAACCACAGCCCATCCTGAAAAGAAAAACACGATTTAATGTTGTCATCGGTACACAGATCCAAGTTCTGTCAGGTTGACCCACTTGGTGACGACACTGCAGAAAAGCGGGACATAGAGCTTCAATTCCTCTGGAAGCGTGTTGAGGCTGCACATTGCTCGGAAATAAACCAAACCATTGGTGGGCTGCTCACAGAACTGGACCGGCACGCATCCTGTCAAGGTGGCATCATCAGAAGCAAGCACTCATGTAGTCAGTAACACAGCCATGTTTAGAGTTGGCGTACCAACATCGCTCATGTGGACAGGCGTGACGGGTATGGTGGGCGCAATGTCTGAGACTTTGAGGGCTGGCAGACATGAAGCATCCTGTGTCTTATTTTGAGCTTCCAACAGCTGAAGACCTAGACAGGAAGACATGGATAATGTCCAAGTCAATGTCTATTATAATGTTCATCCATTCATTTTCTACCGCTTATTCCCACGAGTGCTGGAGCCAATCCCAGCTGTCTTCGGGCGAGAGACGGGGTACACCCTGGACTGGTGGCCAGCCAATCACAGGGCTATTATAATGTTATAGTAAATATTTGATTTAATATATTATATTCAATTCCTCCCACATTCCAAAAACATGCTAGGTTAATTGGTGACTCCAAATTGTCCATAGGTATGAATGTGAGTGTGAATGGTTGTTTGTCTATATGTGCCCTGTGATTGGCTGCCCACCAGTCCAGGGTGTACCCCGCCTCTCGCCCGAAGACAGCTGCGATAGGCTTCAGCACCCCCCGCGACCCTCGTGAGGAAAAAGCGGTAGAAAATGAATGAATATTATATTAAAATACAAGAAACAACTGTCGATGCGATACACCACAGTTGTACAAGTGCAGGTGGTCCTCAATTTATGAACGGGTTCCATTCCTAGACCGACTCACAAGTACTTAATTAAGATAACGTATTTGTTAATACGTTATCTTAAATTAACATCTAAGTCACTCATGAAGATCATAAAATACACCAGAACAACATTAAACAGTAATAAACATAAAAGCAAAAGCACTAGCAAGCTTTCTTTGTCAATAGTAAGACCACTACACTGCCTAGTTCCTCTCAGAAGACGATCCTTCATATGCTGAAGGACACTGTTGCGACCTGGCAGTTATGTGTAGTGTTAAAGAGTTTTGTGCTCTCCAACTCTTTGTGAGGCTGTGAATGTGACAATTTCTGACTCTGTGTGTGTGTGTGTGTGTGTGTGTGTGGTTGCGTGCAGAGGACAGTTGAGTTTGCGGTTGTTGTTTTGGTGTGGTTTGGGAACTGGTTTTGTTTTTACAAGTAAGAGATTGTTGACCACCTCCTCATCATCTTTACAACATCTGGGTTGACATTAATACCAACTTTGCCCTTAATGAGGGTTGCAAAAGTCTTGTGTCTATGAACCAAAATTTTGTTTTTAATTAATTTATGGGAGAGAGTTCATAAGCACGGAACGCCAAGTAGGTACTGCCTGTTTAATAATTAATATACCAGTAAATGAATACCTCTTTGACAGTGGTTCAGATTCATTAGCAGGGCTCTACATTAAAATCAAAAATGCCTTGCCCATGGGGAATCTTTAAGGTGAGAACTACTTGCCCAAACTTGCCCCATGTAAAATGAAAAGACTACCATAGTGACTACCATAATGATATCATCTCATTTTTGTGGCATCACATGAGAATCTCAAATAAAGATGAAATGATTATCATTTCTTGTGGTTGTTTTCCTACATAGATCATGACGTTGCATGGAAATCTGGATTGTCAAGAGACTTCTAGGCACTTTGCCTTGATAAATAAAAGTACATTCATGATTGAATAAACATTGTGCTTAAAAAAAAATGAAATTGTGGAAATGTATGTTAACATGGCATGCCATACTACCTTACACATCATAGTCGTAGTAAGCAGTGATATTTATAAGTTGTGCACCACAATGAAACATTATTGAATAGACACATTTGTGTACTAGTAAAGTGTTTTGAATCCAGAAAAAAATGCTGAATGGTCAAACAATAATTTGTGAAGCAAAGGTGAGGAAAAATCCACAGAGAAATGGAAGCGCTAGATTTTGTAGCTTGTGCAAAATCAGCATTGGTATTGGATCTAATCGGTGGTGTTTCATTGTGACCACTTCAAATTGTCACAGCAATGTGATTCACTCACCTGTGCCATCATTTGATTTGCTGCCGCTAATAAAATACTTGTTTAGGAGGCACTGCTTCATCACTTTTTGCTCTTTTCCTTCACAAGTTGTTGAACAATTAGACCATGTTGGCAGGGACGCCATGATAGATGTTTTCCTAGTCAAACCATCGCTGATTGGTTGATCGCCCCTGATTAGATTGTACCTTTCTCGTAGATCTCCTTCTTGTCAATGTCAGACAGAGCGTTGATCTTCTCCTGGAGTTTCTTCTCCTCCGCTTTGGCCTGTTTCTCCAAGTAGGAGTCATCCGGAGTCATGGAGAGAGTCAGTCGGTGTGTGTTCTCCTGCAGGGATACAAGGTTTTTTCATTTGAAAGCAGCTTACTTTTAACTAAAATTCTACCAGAAGATATTTTACAGACTTAAAAAAAAGTAGCACAATCTAAACATATACCTTAAAGTAGTGTTGGACTTTCTCCTGCAGGAAGCGTGGGTTTTCTTTCAGGGCTTGCCTGAACTTGGCGACACTGTTGTTGATCTGTAGCAGCTCCACAGGGTCGCCATCATGGTTCCATGAGGATGCGATGTACTGTCAACACAGCGAGTCTTCAGCACTTGAACACATCGTCAAGAGTGAAGGACACAATGAAAGGACAACAACAAGCTCACCGAGGCCAGAGACAGGCCAAAATTGGTGGACTGGTGCTTCATTTGAATCTCGAGCTTGTGCAGAAGAGCCTCGATTCTCTCCTCCTCAAAGCCCTTCCTGTGGATGAAGAGGAGAAATATCTTTTTGAAACAGTTTATTTTAGCCTACAAACAGGTTAGACCAGGATTAAGTGCTATCTCTGCTGGTTGTGGCCATGCAGTTCCAGTATATCCATTATGATTCAGAACGTACTGGACATGGTTTCAGACTTACTCAATGATGTCACCGATGGTCTGGTGAATGATGTGCTTGACCTTCTCCGTGTCCTCCTCGGCCATCCCTTGCAGGCCGATGCTGAATGAAGCCTCTTTTGTGCTGCCATCATACCTGCAGGACAAAACACAGTCGCCATGCTTAAACTAAATCAAACATTGTTCTGGTTCTTGTCTCTGACCGTGTGGGCACACACACCCCACCACTGAGGAGAAGTCTGTTCCTATTTTGGGTTCGATGAGAGCTTTGTAGAAGGGAGCGTTTGGACCCGATGTCATGAGTGAAGACAACATGCTGAGCATGAAGGCTTCAAAGGTGTTGGTGATGCTGTAGAGTTAAACCCAGGCTAAGCTTCACGTCTTCTTCGACTTTAGAGATGTACAAAATGCATCATTTGTCTTACTCTCCCAGCATGTAACTGACACACAGCGTATTCTGCCGGGAAGGATCGGGAGCCATCAAGTCAGGGCTGCAAGTCACATGGTCTTCTCTCTGAAGAGCACACCAGTCAATGCATATTTAAGATTTGCAACTCACAGGACTCTTACAGTCTGCTGTATAGCAGCTGTATAGCTTACAGGACTGGTCCATCTTGGCTGAGATGGGACTTGTGTATTGGGGTTGATGCGTTCAAACTTGGACAGCGCCTCCTCCTCAATCTGCTTCAGATGTTGCTCCAGTGGCAAGTCTCCGTAGGTGAAGAACCTGTGGAACAACATGACAACAAGCTGTGCAAAGAGTATGTCCAATGGCAAAATTAAAAGTATGCCAGCATACGCCTTAATCTATGAAGTCGTCAAATAGGATTTAGAATATAAATGAAAACGGATTCTTCCTTGGTGCGTGTGTGTGTGTGTGTTCATCTACCTGGCATTGCTGGGGTGGTAATGTGTGGCGTGGAATTGTTTGAGCTGCTGCCAGGTGAGGTCAGGAATAGCCAGCGGCTCGCCTCCAGACACCACTGAGTAGGTGTGGTCTGGATACAACTTGTTCTGGAGGTGCTGAGCATACACACGCTCGTTGTCGGACTGTGAGGAAGCACAGACAGGCCATCAGGACCGTTGGGACTTCAGCTTTTAAGACTCACGGTCGCTAAGGCACAAGTTTTACTCACAAAAGCGCCCTTCATCTCGTTGAAGACGACTCCTTTAAATACCAGAGGTGAGCTGGTGTCTGTTGGGTTCTCGTTCTCCAACCTCCAACCTTCCTGCCTTGAATGTTCACACATCTCATCAACACGCCATATGTTAGGTTTAAGAATCGGCCGATACATCGGGCCGATATTTACGTTCTTTACTTAAATCGGTATTGGCCGATACGCGCGTGGGTTCGCCGATCTATTTTTCCGCCAGGCAGCTTTGTGTTGCCGGAGGACCCTGCAACACACGCAGTCGCGGTACCCCTCCCACACTGCAACAGTGGTGAATCACAACAAGGGTACAACTTTTAATTAGTTGCTAACAGTTCAACTTAGTTGAAATATTGCCACCTGCTTTGAAATAGGAAACATGAACGCCAAGTGCATGCAATATACGTGCTTGAAAATATAGTTTAGTTTGTAGGTGTGAAAACCAGGAATGCTGCTGAATGCTTCATCTTTAAAAGTGCCTACCGTTGGAATTAGGGAGCTGTTGATGTAGTTGGAGGCTAATATGTACAGCTGTTACCAACACCGCTTTAATGGCAACCTTGGCACTTCAGTCCCATGGTGTTTGGAGGAGTTTCATTCAGCCGGGCTGAGGTTAACACTTTTAAGTGTGTGTGCTCTCTCCGAGTATTTGTTATCATGGTCATTTTTTCATGTAAATTGAGGGATCAAAAGCAGTATCGGCCACAAATATCGGCCCAAGTAAAATCGGCCATCGGCTAAGGGTGATGGGAAAAAATCGGTATCGGCATTGGCCCCAAAAAAAACATATCGGTCGATCCCTAGTGTTTACATTTCAATAAATATTTGTTTAAACTTGAGACCTGTAATATTTATTATCACTGTCATTTTTTCATGTAAATTGAGGGAGCAAAAGCAGTATAGGCCACAAATATCGGCCTAACCAAAATCGGCCATCGACTAAGGGTGATGGGGGAAAAAAATCGGTATTGGCCCAAAAAAACCCCATATCGGTCGATCCCTAGTTAGGTTCAGTGGTTTCCAACACTCACCAGAAATCCTGCTCTCTTAAACACGGGAAGAAGACAGCATCCAGATAGACGGACAGAAGATTCTGGAAGTCTTTCCCGTTTTGGGTGGAGAAGGGATACATGGTATAGTCGCTAGCTGTGTGTGACGAGACAACCATGTCACTTTTTCCACGAATACACTTTTCACCTTGCCATACATTTTATAGTTTGCGTTTCCACGAGAGTACCTGTGAAGGCGTTCATGAAGGTGGACAGGGACCTGTTGAGCATCTTGAAGAAAGGATCTCTGCATGGATACTTCTTGGATCCACACAGCACCGTGTGCTCCAGGATGTGGGGGACACCTGTGTTGTCCATGGGGGTGGTCCTGAACTGGATGCTGAAACACAAGTGCACCGTGAGACAAACAGACACTTAAAAGACACAGTGGCAACAAACATCAGCACTGATGGAACTGTTTGGGACCAACCTGAAGAGGTTATTGGCGTCATCCCTGGCTGCGTGCAGATACTGAGCTCCTGTTTTATCATGAGTCAACTTGACAGCGGTGAGGAATAAGTCTGGTACTGCTACGACCTATGGATAAAAAGACAATACTATTCACAATTGCATGAATTAAAACATTAGGCAGCTGTCAATTTACTTCCACCACCTCATTTATCTAGCTAACATTCTATCATAGTCTCCTGTAACAGTTACTTCCATCACTGTGTCAAACAATAAAACTGATCTCAAGGAGAGTTGTCAGAAGTAAGACATACCTCTTTAACTGTGAAACCATGGATTTGTTGACCTGCTATGTAATGAAGAGTTTTCTCTTCTACTGCAGTGCTCCTCTGCCTCCATGAAAGCTTCTGGCCTTGTAAACTGAAAATACAGCATAAAGTTAGAAAATCAGTTACACTACGAATATGGTCAGGCAAACATTGTTCATTACATTCTGGTTCAAATGAACCTAAGAACAACTGTACGACACTAGCACGACAAACATTATTTTTAAAATGTGTATCTTGTCCTATACCTTCGGTCCATGAGTTTGAAAGCCATAAAGTTGCACTAAATTTTCCAAGCACTAATTTGACCTGATGAGGTCAAACACTCCGATACGACATTGAGGATGAAGAAGTAATCTACCTTAACAAATGTATACGAATGAAAATACACCAGATATAATATGAAAAAATGCTGCTTTTTATGCTGTTTATGAAAAATACAGAGCACGCACACTCATTGTCATCGCTAAAATACGAAGTTGCAACAACTAGCAATGTTACAACATTGCTAGCTGCTACTGTATTATTAGCTTCGCTAGCTTACCGTACATTACGTAGTTTCTCCAGCACAGCCTTCGTGTGCCGAAACATGTCGACAAAAATCACTCTGTCCTCAAAAAGTATCCTATGGGTTCAGCTCAAACATACACACTCTGCAACGATGTACGCCAACTATTTGCCCTCCCATGCCGTACGATGCTCACAAGGGAGACATGTTGTTCCACTTCAAACTACCCGCAACAACTGCGCACTCCACAGCGCTCGTACATGCGTCCGACGCAGTTATACGAATCTTACAGCACGACAAATCTACTGTGCCACTGTTTGGAAACACGTGAGTGGACCTCCCATGACCATCGAGTGTGATTGGGCAAATGCGAAAGAACGATGAATGTGATTGGTTAAATGTCACTTTTGCCACTTTGAGACGTCAAATGGAGTTTTGGAAACATAAATATAACTGTCACTCCCCTGCGTTATTTTTAAATATAATCAATTTAACGACAGATCACTAAATTCTTTTAGATCCGTTTTCTACATGAACTTTGGTTTATTTATTAATGTAATTTATACTTTAGTCCAATAGATGTCAGTGTTGGATAATTGTTTTGTTGTCAAAATTATTCTTTGTTATTTTTCCCAAACTGTATATCTGTGTATGCATAGCATTTGTAAGTATTTTTGCATTAGACTCGCTGTGATGCTCACTTTCTGCCACTAAGGGCTTAAAAAAAAAATCACCTTTTTAGTGTGTATACTATGCTAAATATTCCACAACGTTATTTAAAAAACTACTCACATTCAAAATTAGCTCAAATTATGTAATACAACTATACTGTACCCCAGCCCTGTTTGCAAGAGGATTTCCCCCTCTGGTGGTAAAAAAGTGCAATGCAGCAATTAATCCCAGTACAGTATATAAATAAGGACATGTTGAAATGAATGGTGCAAATGTTGCTTCCTTTGCCGTTCAGATGCTCTGCAAGTAAATGCATCATTTTCCACTTTAGTTTTTCAATTAGGACCGGGACTGAAGCCAGATTTAGCAGAATGCTAATTGCCACCCAGCTGTCTCTGCTGATAATATTAGAGGCCGGTAAAAGCACGTCTGTGACATAGTGCAGACTCACCACAAAAGACTGAGAAGTAAGCTCTCCTTCTATATAGACCCTCCAGTAACATACATATGAGCGGTCTTTCAAGAGTGCTGACAAGCTCCAGTCTCTCTTTGGATGTCTTCCCTTGTGTTCCCACTGACAGCATGTGGGAGATATTCCCCAGCAGCATGAATAAGAAGCTGGACACTTTTTGACAGAGCGGCAGGCATCTTCCATGTTGGCAGCTGTCTTCAGTCTGCTTCTGTACAACCGCTATTAGTAAAAAGCTTTACTGTTGCACTCCCACACAGAAATTGAAGAAGACATAGAGATTGAGAATGTTGCACTTTTTGAGAGATTTTCTACAGTAAAACATGAACATTTGATTTTACAGTATTTTCTACTTGCTTTCATTGTTTTAATCAAATCAGAAATTAAAATGATATTGTAATTGTTGAAATTCAAGTTACACATGTTGTTTTGTTATTTTCAAACCTGTGGGAATGTCACACACTGCAGTAAAGGCTGTGTATGGTCGGCTACATCGTAGGGTCATGACATTGCTGTCATGGTGGGTGCCACGTTGTGCTTTATGTGCTATTTCCTGCAGGTGAAGCCACAGAATTTTATAAAGGTCTGCATTGTCCAGACGCAGGCTTAAAGCATCCATCAGTGTCAGATGGAAAACAATATCACAGCTTCTCTTTGCTACTGTGTTTTTTCTTTTCTTTTTTCTTTTTTTTTTTTTTACAGTTTTCTTTTACTGCTATTTCACAATGTGAGTGACAGTCTGCTGGGCTGTTGATGGTTACTCCCCCTGAAATAACTCCATGTGTATTTCCGGCTGAGATATTGTAGATGACAGTGGCCAATCTGCTGGAAAAAGTGTATTAAAAGTCACTTAAAAGTGTGACATATTCTTTGTTGTATAGTGGCAGAGTAATATAACTCCACCACGAATAAGACAATTGTTGATATTACAGTGTTTTCCATACATGCATTTATTTGTGGCAACCCACCATAAGTAGATTTGGATGGTCACAAATAGATTTGGTGCTGCAAGTGAGTTTTATAATAAGAAAACTGTGTTATTGATCTGAATACAGTGTTCCCTCACTCGATCCAGGGTCACCATTTGTGAATATGCTGTTTTTTTTCATGCTTCTTTTTATATTACAGTGTGTGAAAGATGTTACAGGCCAAGCCTGGCCCTTTAAGAATTGCACTGTGGGAAGTTGTGTGTCTCTTTCCCTATACCTCTTTCGTCTGTCTGCACTGTTCATTGTCTGCTGCGTCCTGATTGGCTGTAGAACATTGTCAATCATTGCTAGTTTGCTTGGCTGCAGTGTTTATATATTCGTAATTTGCTCCCTTACAAAACCCAGAATGTCGATGAAATAGCGTTGGAAACTGAAATGGACACCATTGGAATGTAGAATGTAGAAGAAGAATGTAGAAGAAGCAGCTAAAGAGTGCCATTACAGAAAACTGTAAATTAATCTTCAGTTCGAAGGAGGATGACTGCAACAGGAGGCGTACTGCAACAATATGTTTTAACAAGGATACAAAAATGCTACAGTACAGTGGAATGGCACAAGAACGAAAAGGCATGGTCACAGGAGTGACCATTTTTGAACCTATCCCCCACGATAATAATAAGATGTAGCAGGAGGAATTGCAGGAATTAAAAAATATTTATGGTAATTGTTTAATTTCATTTGAACATGCATCAGATTACAATTGAGTGCATCACATAATCAGTTCACAGTTCCACATGTCCAAAAGGAGTAGGAAGAAACAAAGCTTATTAAATCCTACCCCTCCATCAGGTACTTTTACAATCAGCAACTGTTACATTTGTTCACTTCCTACTTAAGTATTTTTTAATTATAAATTTTTATTTATTATTTATTTTTTATTATTATTATTTTTTGCCACTTACCAAAGTAGGAGGTGATATGAGCATCCAATGCCATAATGGGTACCATAGTAAGTGTCAATATAGTGATATATATAGCACATCATGACTGGTTCAAGACTCTTCATCCTTGTATTTAGCAAACATCAACTGCTTGTATTGTTTCTTGAATTGGCTCATCGTTGTGCATTGTTTGATTTCCTTACTCAATCCATTCCATAGTTTGATTCCACATACTGAAATGCTATGGCTAGCATAACGTAGTCCTAGCATAGAAGTGTTTCAAATGTACTTCTTCCCTGAGATCATATTTCTCCTCTCTTGTAGAGAAGTATTGGATGACATTTTTAGCTAATTGCTTATTTTTAGCCTTATGCATTATTTTAGCTGTTTGAAGATTAACTATGTCAGCAAGTTGAAGTATTTGTATTTTCATCTATTGTGATCCCCAGAAATTTATTTTCCTTTACCCTTTCAATGTCTATTTGTATTTGCTGCTACGTATCCTTTCTGCTGTTACCAAACAGCATGATTTTAGTTTTACTTAGGTTCAAGGACAATCTATTATTATCAAACCATCTTTTTAATATGACCGTTTCTTCTCTGACCTTTCTAATGATTTCGTCTGTACTCCCTCCGGAACAAAAAGCAATAATACCAGCTTTAAGTATTTCGTGACTTTTGAGATATCATTGATGTACAGTTTGGGCCCCAGTTTTGACCCCTGGGGTACTCCGCGTGTAATATATGAACTTGCAGATGTGTATTCTCCTAGCTGTACGTATTGCTTCCTGTCAGCTAAGTAGCTTTTGACTCAGTTCAGAACTAATCCTCTTATTCCGTACCTTTCTAATTTAGTTATTAGGATGTCATGATTGATTGTATCAAAGGCTTTTGTCAGATCCATGAATACTATCTATAGTTATTTGTTATTTGTGTTAGTATTTCCTCCGTAATTTTGATCAGTGGCATGGAGGTAGAAATGTTAGCTCTGTATCCATACTGACTTTCTGATTTGCATTAATAAATTCATCCAGCCTATTGTTGAATAGCTTCTCAATAATTTGGAGAATTGTGGTAGTGGTTGGGCTGGGAAAAAAAGGAAGAAAAAAAAATTTAAAAGGAAGAAATCCAGTGAACCTTTCTGTTCACATTAGACACTTTTGGACATTCTAACACGAAAGTATGTATCGCACCGCTCTAAAAATGACATGCATATGTGGTCCATTATGCAATAGGCAATGGCATCGTTTACACCCTACAGATAGATTGTAGTTCAATGGGAAACATTATATTACTATGAATAATAATAATGATGTTAAATGCTATAGGCCTCAGAGGGCATGTTCCATATTTGGACATACACTACAGTATTTCACTTCAAATGTGTTATTAGAAAGTCTAACTAATACCCTTATGATATTACACATTCCTCTGCTTGAGACTAAAAAGCCTCACAGGGCTCTTAGCTGCGCTATTAGCTGATCTGATGAACCAAAATGTTCTTCATTCCCTCCATCCTTTCATTAGCTCACAAGCTGCATGGAAATTTGGGACAGGGTCTTCGCTGACATCCCATCTGCCTTCCCTAAACCTCCCTCACCTACCTCACCCCCGGGGCCAATTAGAGTGTTGGAGCTGAAGCTAAATGAAGCGTGGTGGCAAACTGTGTTTATTTCAAAACCGCATCGTTCATTTGAAGAGCGCAGTCTGGACCCGCTGCTGAATGTGAATTGAAAAATAGGGCTTTTCACGAAACCGAGCAGGTTCAGTGAGGGGCTCACAGATGAAATAGTTTATAGGACTAATACGCCATGAAAGTAACACACAACTTAAAGGGGAACTGCACTTTTGGTGCCCATCATTCACAATCCTTATGTGAAACATGAACACATATTCTCTTTTCTGTACATTATAGTGCGAAAAAAGGAGTTAATATGAACCAGCTAACTACAGACGTCATGGGAAATACCTATTTTTGATGCTAAAGCCCTCACAAAAAAAACCCCAAAACACCAACAGTGTGCCATTTACATGTCTGACTTATACGTATATTATCCAAGTTATTGTAGCAGCTAACAAAAGTACATTTATAACTACAACTAACACGATGCCTCGCTAATTGCTCGTATTCACAGCATCATTCACAGACGGAAGAGTGGATACCTCGCTCTCCATTTCGCTACCAAGACTCAACAAGTTAGCTGTTAGCATTTTTTACCCGAGGACTGGAGCACACGTCTTGTGCTGGAAGACACAGCCACCCCAAGGAGAGCGGACATCGTAAGCATTTCATATCATCAAAATATGTCAAGATAGTGACATATTTAACATATTTGACATAACTATTACATGTTATCACCAGTGTACGTATTAATGCATGATCACAGCATGGATATCAAACCATGCAACGTTGGTAAACCAATGACGTGCATTGTTCGCTAGCTAATATTAATTTGTTTTCTCGCATGCATAGAAAAGGTAACCAAATTTGTGTTCATGTTTCACATAAGGATTGTGAATGATGGGCAAAATTAAAAAAAAAGTGCAGTTCCCCTTTAAGTGGGGTGTTAGGAGGAGACAAATCTAAACAGGAAGTTACTTGAAGTAATGATGCACTAAAACGCCAGCATCACTTGTTAGTAGGGTTCTGTCTCATTTATTCATTCATTAATTCATTTTCTACCACTTATCCTCACGAGGGTCACAGGGTGCTGGAGCCTAACCCAGCTGTCTTTGGGCAAGAGTCAGGGTACACCCTGGAGGTTCCGTTTCATTTACATATTATCCAACACTGGTGCTCAATCTGTACTTCTGGAGCGGTACCTGTGCCTATACGGTGCCCTAACCGGTAAGAGGTTCTGAAAAAAATGCCTTTAGGGAAATTTGCGATATGCAAATTGAACACAGTAAATATAGTAAAATAGTAAAAAAAAAATACCCCAATACGAAATACAATTCACATCAAATTGTCATAATTATCACCACAAAACCAGCAGCAATTCAGAACATGGAATTCCCCTGTTTGTGAATACGCCTCGCGTGCTATAACCCTAAATTGAGCACGTCTGTTGTCGTTTTCATTTTGACAATAAAGTTGAAAAAGAGTGTCAGACTCTGTGTGTGTCTGTGGGGATGTTACATTCATTACACAAACTCACCTTCAGGCGTTGCAGGTGGCTGAGTCTGCATTCATTCAGCACCCAAATGAGGTACCCATTGCAATTTTTTTACGACGTATTATGTTGATACCGGTACCATTACAATACAGACTGCTGCAAAAATGAGCAAGACCAACTGGTCTGACCAGCATACACTGTGTTTTCATGCTGGTGGACCGAAAACACGAAAACACAACGTATGCTGGTCTATGCTGGTAGCTGGACTTTGTTGGTCTGGTGGATTGAAGAACAAAAATATAAGGTATGCTGGTCTATGCTGGTCTATGCTGGTCTATGCTGGTCTATGCTGATCTATGTTGGTCTGGTCTCGTCCACCAGACCACCAGACCAGTGTGAAAGCACAACGTATGCTGGTAGCCGGTCTATGCTGGTCTGGTAGACCAAAAACACAACGCATGCTGGTCATGCTGGTAGCTGGTCTATGGGGAGTTTTTGGTTAAATTAAAGGATGCATCTATTATGCCTATAAAACTCCCAAACCTTCCAATGCCCCAAGGTGACCTGGATATTAACTAAGCCACAGCAACATTGTTCAGTATTTTTATTGTTATTATCATACATTACTGCCGTTGGCAACACAACACCGGGTAGCTACTAGCTACTAGCAGTGCACAGCTCACAGCGCATCAGTGCCACATGACAATGCATCAGACCATTAACGAAAGCTAACACAACATACTTACAGGCGGGGTAAACCCTGGACTGGTGGCCAGCCAATCACAGGGCACATATAGACAAACAACCATTCACACTCACATTCATACCTATGGACAATTTGGAGTGGCCAATTAACCTAGCATGTTTTTGGAATGTGGGAGGAAACCGGAGTACCCGAAGAAAACCCACGAATGCACGGGGAGAACATGCAAACTCCACACAGAGATGGCCGAGGGTGGAATTGAACTTGGGTCTGGCATGCGTGCTAACCACTCATCCACTCATTTATATTTTTAGAATGCACAGAGAAGAGAAAGACATGTGTTTCTGTCTCACAAAAGGATTGATGATTATGGGCTTCACTTCTTTTTACACTGTAACAATGTGACTTAAACATCACCTGTATGCTTCATAAAGCTTTTATGATAGCCACAGGTGGACACGGATTTCCACTCACATTATTTTGTATGGAAATCATCACCAAGGAGGATCAGGGCTGTTTGATGATCAGGGCTCTTCTATCTTCTCTGCTGTCTGCTTTGTGTATAAGAGCTATAACAAAAATATTTCCAATGACATTTATTGTTAACATATGTTTTTGTTGTCTACGTCGAGCTTTCATTCCCTCCAGTTTTCCAGTTAACATCAGTTTTTCTATGCTGTCTTTTCTGATGATGATCTGTCTCTTTTTCCAGTTGTTACAATAAGAGCTTTTCCGAGTTGTTGATGATTTTAAGTCCAGCATTCCCAGTCATATAGTAGGGCAGATCATGCATACGTTTGGACCATGATGTGTGGTGTCAGGTGAGATGTTTCTGTTTCTAAATATAGCAGCGTTGTTGTCGAAGCTGTCTTCTGACATGGCAGTTGGCTTGTTTATTTCTTTTCCGCATCTCCGTATGAAAATTACTTGTCAAATCCAGGGGAAACGTGTTGTTGTTTCTGTCCTTTCCATTTGTACTCATGTGTTCAACACAAGGCATTGCCGTGACTACATGGTGCAGGGGTGTCAAAAGGGCAGCCCGGGGTCCATTTTCATTCTGCAGTTTGCACAATCTGGAAATGTAATAAATTGATTGTTAATGAGATATATTATTAATTATAAAAGGCGCTTGTTGGCGAAGTGGTTAACATGTTGGCCACACAGTCAGGGGAAAGGGAAGACCTGGGTTCAAATCTTTGCATTTTCTTTGAAGTTTTGCATTTATTTTATGATCAGTTCGTTAATTAGCATTTAATTAGCATTAATTAGCATTAATTAGTATTTTTTTGTTTAACTTATTGCAACTTAATTTACCCTTTCTTATTATATTTATACATGTTTTTTATTATGTGACTTTGTACTATTATCGTATAACCACTTTTTTCCCTCTCTTCTTTTTTTCTTTTACACATTCCACCTGTTTCCTGTTGGTATACAGTCCATTTCTCCAGCAACAAATCTGTGACAAATCTGATACTCCACTCCTGTTGACCGTCCTATGTCAATATATTGTTTGATTGTTTCACCTTTTCACCCCAAGGCAAACAGGTCTGAGGTGACGGGACAGACTAAGAGTGATTCAGAAGACCCTTATGAACAAAAGCAACCTCTCAATTTACCGGTGGATCTATGTTCCCACCCTCGCGGATACAGGCGGCTGAAATGAGTTTCCTCCGTAGGATAGCTGGACTACCCTAAGAGATAGGGTGAGGAGCTCAGCCATCCGGGAGGGGCTCAGAGTAGAGCCGCTTCTCCTTCACATCGAGAGGAGTCAGTTGAGGTGGCTCGGGCATCTAGTCCGGATGCCTCCCGGACGCCTCCCTGGTGAGGTGTTCCAGGCATGCCCAGCCGGGAAAAGGCCCTGGGGCAGACCTAGGACACGGTGGAGGGATCATGTCTCACAGCTGGCCTGGGAACGCCTTGGTGTCCTCCCGGTGGAGCTGGAGGAGGTGTACCAGATGGAGGGGTAGGATTTAATAAGCTTTGCTTCTTCCTACCCCTTTTGGACATGTGGAACTGAGAACTCATTATGGGATGCACTCAATTGTAATCTGATGCATTTTTAAATGAAATAAAACCATTACCATTACCATTGCCATTGCCATTGCCATTGCCATTGCCATTGCCATTGCCATTGCCATTGCCATTGCCATTGCCATTGCCATTGCCATTGCCATTGCCATTACCATTACCATTACCATTACCATTAATGGGTATTCTGGTTTCCTCCCACATTCCAAAAACATTGTGTCCTGTGATTGGCGGGTGACTGGGATAGGCTCCAGCATATCCCCGCAACCTTAGATGGATGGCTAGATTATCGGATATAACACTCATTAGCTTTGTCAGCTATTAGTCAAAGCTGTTTAGTTTATCATATACTGACTTACACTGTATTGCGTTTAACATCTTTAATATCCACCTTTGTGTATGCAACCCCATATATGCATGATATAGTGAAAGACTACAAAACCACAGACACAGGCTAACAGCAACAATACGTAGACTGTGTTGCGTTTGCTTTGTGTTCTCCAAGCAGCGAGGCTGTGACCTCACAGGAGAAAAACTTCATTGGCGCCAACGTTCACAGTTACTTTGCCCTCCGCCTACAAACTGGAACTCCCTATTTGTCTATTCTCTTTCAAGTTCCTTCACAACTCTCTCTCGCTCTCTCTCTCTCTCTCTCTGTGTGCATGTCATTATTCTCAATTAAGTGTGTTAGGATGCTACTCATGACATCTGTCCTTTATGCATACATTTGTTAACGCCATCTTTGAAATCTCTTCAATTAAATAGGATGCATTGTTCCCTCAAATGTTCCAACATGGTGAGTTAGCATGCATCTTGACAGGCCCAACTATCGTGCATAGTACATATGTATCCATAGTACATATGTGTACAACTCCACTAATACAAAGCAGCTGCCAACTGTCACAAAAAGGACAAATTTGCTGGCTATGAGGGGGTGGTGGGGAGATCACTGCCCCACTTGAGTCCCAATCCAAAATCCAAGCAGACTGCTTTGTCTGGATCCGCACCAAAATTCAATGTCTTTTAGCTCTGCATGTGTACCACCTCTCTTCAAAGTTTCTTTGAAATTGGTTATGTCATTTTAAAGAATAATTGTGGAAACTAATGACTTAATGACTAAGAATATAAAAGAACTACAAATGAAAAGCAATTTATTTATGGCGGTGGTTTGATGTCATCATCTAATTTGCACAACTGGACACCTCACGTGTGCATGTGGTTTTTGTGGACACTGTGGACACAAACAAATATGTTTTTCCAATACAAATGAACTTTCTTATGTGGCTTCTCTTTGTTTTTTTAAGTCACAAGCAAGTGGACGCCGCTTGTCTCCAAAAGGGTTCAATAAGACCAGAAAGAGTCTACAAAAAGTGTCCGCTTTTTTGAAACAGAATCCACATTAAAAGGATAGTTTGGATTTTTTGACATTTCTATGACCCCCCCATCAGCAGTGTAGTGCATCAAAGGTGAGTTTATCCACATTCTTGGTTGTGGTTGGTTTTTGTTGTGGAGGAAAGTAGTTTCGGCTAGTTGCCGGGGTCTCTACCTACTATGGTTTTTCCACTTTTCTGACCTATAAATGTATTTAGAATGTTGTATTCTTGTGTTAAACCATGCCAACGTTTCAGATAATGAGGTTTGGGCATTTGGAAGTGAGTCCTTAAAGAAGTTTGGGAAGAAGTCTGAACGGCAGGTTTCAGAGGGAGTTCCAACACTGGCGGTTTGTGATGTCAGACATTGCCAGGCTTCCTTATATGGGCGTGCGCTGTAGGCCTGAATGCACTCAATTGTAATCTGATGCATCTTCAAATGAAATTAAACCATTACCATTACCATAAATTCAATATTTTCAGCAAGAGCCAAGAAAACCTGTTTATGATCCTCTAAATACAGTTTTTTAAACATTATTAGAGCCCCCTAGACATGAAATAGCACTCCATAGTTAACTTTACATTTGTTTTACCCAACATAGGGGACATAGTTAGAGTAAATAAGCCCTTTAAGAAATAAATTAGAGTTATGTTTGTGTGTGTTGCTGTAAATGTTGGGTTCCCAAGGGAAGCCAAGTGGCGGGTGAACAGGTGAACATCATGGTGTGGTTTACTGTGACTGAGATCATTCAAACTTTCAATAAAAGCCCGTTGTTCCGGCAATCAAGTTGGGCAATTTTATAGTATCATTCTGCTAGACAATGATGAACTTGGGCAAAAATTTGCTTCAATACGCATATTTTCGACAATAAATATTTTTACAATATTCAACCACAAAACAGCATGATTTATTCATGTATGGTGATAGAATGAATCTGCCAAATTTGTAGCAAACAACGACTGTATTGTAGGGTTGTGACTCTCAGCACTGAGGACGATTCCATACACATCTCCATGCACTGCCAGCGATACCATACTTTAACCATACATGGGATTTTCTGACAATACGATACGATTCACCCTCTTCACGATACGATGCGATACGATGCAATACGATAATCATTTCAAATCAATGCAATCCGATATGATATGGTGCAATTTCTTGCAATATAATGCAATTAGGTTGGGTGGTTAGCGCGCAGACCTCACAGCTAGGAGACCAGGGTTCAATTCCACCCTCGGCCATCTCTGTGTGGAGTTTGCATGTTCTCCCCGTGCATGCGTGGGTTTTCTCCGGGTACTCCGGTTTCCTCCCACATTCCAAAAACATGCTAGGTTAATTGGCCACTCCAAATTGTCCATAGGTATGAATGTGAGTGTGAATGGTTGTTTGTCTATATGTGCCCTGTGATTGGCTGGCCACCAGTCCAGGGTGTACCCCGCCTCTCACCCAAAGACAGCTGGGATAGGCTCCAGCACCCCCGCGACCCTCGTGAGGAAAAAGTGGTAGAAAATGAATGAATGAATGAATGATGCAATTCAACATGATGCAAATAAGCAAAGGGAACAAATGTAATTCCGTATGGTCCTACAAAAAGGATTTGGCTTTATTCCTTCTAGGCACTTGGCAGTAAATTCAACTAAAGTGCTGTTTGTCTTTTTTACTATACACCACTTCTTCATCATTCTTTTTGCCATCTTAAAACAGCAACAACTTTTCCAAAACAACTTTCCTCACAATTTCACATCTTTATGCAACAACAAAGTTAAAGTGACACTTTCAACAGTGGAATCAATGTTTGTTTATATTCCTGTCTGCTAAACATACTGCTAATATGAATGAGCTAGGCTAATACAGTAGTGAGGAGCAGAAAGTGGAAAACAACTTCTACCCTTTTACAATTGGTTCACAATTCAGGAAGAAGCCAACGGGGAGGCGGCGGTAGACTTGTCCGTGTCGTGGTGTCCCCTTTTTAAGGGGGGCGGGGGGTCTGCATGTTTGTCGTGCTGCCGTTTTACGGCTTCTTAACGCGGCATTCTTTGCAAATGACGGACGTTCTTTGAGAATCCGTAGTGTTTCCAAACATACCATTTAAACGTTGTGGGGGGGTTAAATATAGAAACTTCCTGGCTGCTGCTTGCTACGAACGTCCATGCTGTTTTACTAGTAGTTGGATGTGCCTCACGGCTTCCGTCCGTATTCAACACAAAAGGCCAAATAATGATGGTGCGTTCATGGCACCTGGGGAACAGCATATGGGGGGGAAGTTGAACATTAATAAAACGGCGCTTGCATCGTATTTTACCGATACCCACAAACGCATCGTGATGAATCGAGATTCAATCAATTGCATCCATACCCAGTGAATGATCCGATGTACTCGCATAACGCTCATGCGCATCGATGTATTGATTAATATTGATTATTTTCCACACCCTTACTGTATTGGTGTTGGACATTTTTGAGGACATTTTGTGTACACAAGCTTGCAGTGTCATGTCATTACACGTGCAATAACGAGCACAGTCCTCTGCTATTGCTAAATTAGCGGCACATGCTCACAGACATTTCCAAACCAAATCTATACGTGGGTAGGAACTCTTCCTCAACTAGTTTGTCAAATGTTGCCCAATTGTGCGTCTTCACACCTGCTGCATCCTCACCATAACCTTGTTGAATATTTCATCTGTGCACCGTGTTTCTGTGTTGACTTTCACTGGGGGGGTGGAGGTTTTCTCGCACCTTCTTTTTTTTTCTCCTCTTTCTTTTATTGTTTTGTTTCTCCAAAAACAAAGTCAATTTAGGATGCACGGCTCATCAAAAGCCTCACTTGTCTGCCAGCCGAGCTAAATTATTCACCCCGTTTTTAGTAGACAGGAATATAAATGTATACTTTCACAATGATGATGGAAAGGAGGCCGCTGAGGGGGCGGAGTCCATGCTGGTCCAGAATGTATCGGAAACACTCGTGCATGTTTAATGAGCAGTAAAATAACAGTAAAAGCCCAAAGGTTATTGGCCATGACAGCGCCACGTTACACTGCTTCCTCCTGGTGGGATATTTTGGATTCCTTGACAGTCATTTGGTGCCACAACATTTATTTTCTCTCATGAAAACAAGCGCAGTCTAAACCTAAGATGGCTTCAAATTTTAATCAACATTAATTCTCTTTTTTCTAGGCTTTTAGTTGCCTTTAATTGGCCTCCCTGACTGTCGAGGTGATGCACAGTAATGAGGCGGGACACGAGTAGGTGGAAGATGGAGGAATCCCCTGTGGATTGACACTTTGTGTTCTTCTTTTCTATGATATTTATATTTAGATGATATATCAGTAGATATATGTATAAAGCAGCGCTCTTTTATTCCACACATAAGGGTGCACTTGTGTGTTTATGCCATCACACCGCAGAGTCTGAGCTCATACATGATTCATGCTAACAGGTAACGTCAGGTATTCATACTGTAGGTCACACACGGTGTGAACTGAGCAGTAAATACCAACGTTCCATGCAACGTCATTTCAGTGAACGCACCAAGAAGGGCCGACCTTGACGAGGCCGCAGCCTCATTACAGGCTATTTAAAGCAATACTATGTCATCAATAAGCAGTTTTTTTTCCATACATTCATTTTATTCATTTGCCCTCGTACATAAACACATTATCACGGGACCGTCTTTGAATGGAGCTTATTGTTCCAACTGGCAACGGCACCGTAACACACCTCATACACACTTAGTCTGCAAGAGAGGAAGAAGATGTAGGGGGTATCAGTGTTGCCCACTTGAGGTCATTCAGGGTCATGCCCCCCCTCCACCCGCAAGGCACTACCATGCTACCATTGCAATCATTTTACAATCAAAAAGGAGAGTAGCGAGCTCCGTCATTACTATGGCATAATAATACGTACTAAACAGTGGACCTGCCTGGAGCCCCTCATTAATTAGCTTATTATCTATAGCGTCGGCTAAGTCAGGACGTTTTCCACAGTGGACTAAAAGTCAGTTACACTTCACTCCTGTAAGGGTAGCACTCCAGAAACATCGACATTTATTCCTTACTGCAGCTTTAATGGTAATGGTTTTATTTCATTTGAACATGCATCAGATTACAATTGAGTGCATCCCATAATCAGTTCCCAGTTCCACATGTCCAAAAGGAGTAGGAAGAAGCAAAGCTTATTAAATCCTACCCCTCCATCTGGTACTTTTACAATCACTAACTGTTACATTTGTTCACTTCCTGCCTTTCTGATATACCGTATTTTCCGGACTATAAGTCACACTTTTTTTCATAGGTTGGCTGTTCCTGCGACTTATACTCCAGAGCAACTTATAAATGAAAAAAATATTTATGTTACATAAACACTGGACACCTTTTGTGTTGATGTTTATTTTTGGTGTAGCTGAATAACCATTGTGTTAGCATATCTTACACCTATTCAGCCTGTTCTCTATTCTTTTATTGTTACAACTTGCCTTCCAAGAGGACGTAATGTCTGTTTTGGTCAAGTAGTTTGGAAAATAAATTTCCTGAAATAATGGGACTTATACTCCAGTGCGACTTATGTATGTTTTTTTCTACCTAATTATGCATTTTTGGCATTGTGCGACTTATACTCCGGAGCGACTTATAGTCCAGAAAATACGTTATATCTAAATACAGCTAAAGAACACCTACACTACCGCTCAAAGGTTTGGGATCACTTGGAAAATTTTTTGTTTTTCAAAGAAAAACATTTTCATGCATTTTACAAACATTTGTATCCATTTCACAAACAATAAAAATGAATGAGATGATTTTCAAAGAAGGATGTACATTTTTGCATCGAGGCCTACTATCAACAACTGTCAGTCCTCTGCATCAATCTCCTGGTATGGCTGCTAATCCAAGTTCATCATTTTATAAGGCTAATAGATGATTAGAAAAGCCATGTAAAAAATCTCTTACCATGCTGTTAACTACTCCCTTCAGAGAGCAGCACAAACTGGGTCTAACAAGGACAGAAAAACGCTGCACAACTGTGCAAAAAGACAAATATCTGAGAGTGTATAGTTTAAGACAAAGACGCCTCACAGGTCGTCACCTGGCAGCTGCACTAAATAGTAGCCGTCAAACACCAGTGTCAGTATCAACAGTGAAGCGGCCACTTCAGGACTTCAGACTTCATGGCAGGATTGCCAAGAAAAAGCCAGATCTCAGACTGGACAATGGTAGTGTAAACACTGGACACCTTTTGTGTTGATGTTTATTTTTGGTGTAGCTGAATAACCATTGTGTTAGCATATCTTACACCTATTCAGCCTGTTCTCTATTCTTTTATTGTTACAACTTGCCTTCCAAGAGGACGTAATGTCTGTTTTGGTCAAGTAGTTTGGAAAATAAATTACCCGCAAAAAATGCGACTTATATTCCAGTGTGACGTATGTATGTTTTTTTCTACCTAATGATGCATTTTTGGCCTAGTGCGACTTTTGTATACTCCGGAGCAACTTATAGTCCAGAAAATACAGTAATTAATTATTATTTATTTATTATTATTATTATTTGTTAAAATTTTGTTTTCATTTTTGTCACATATCAAAGTATGAGGTGATATGAGCATCCAATGCCATAATGGGTACCATAGTAAGTGTCAATATAGTGATATATATAGCACATCATGACTGTTTGTATCGTTTCTTGAATTCACTCATCCTTTTTTAAAGATGTAACGGTGCACAAAGTCTCAGCTTCTCTACCATATGATTTACAACTTACAAGTATTATTTACAAACGACATCCTTTTTTTGCCCGACAGTGTAGAATAGTTGTGTCATAAGAAACAAAAAGCCCTAATATATCCACCCAACCCAGACAGTGTTCCTGTCAAGCCATAGGCAGGTTCATCCACCTGCGGCCCCACCGAGTGAGGCTCTGGTGGGCTGCAGTGTTGTCTTGCTAAACGTGAGGGAAATTAAGCATGTCAGTGCTGAGCGGGACGGCCATGTAATGTGCAGCACGCATAATTAACCCACACAATTTTTATTAGCCCCGACAGCCCTGTGCGCACTGTATATCTATCTGTGTGTGTGTGCCAGAGACAGAGGGATGTTCTTCCTCATGCAAAGATTGAGACCTGAATTCAATGCTTCTATGAGGTGCAATAGGAATGTCCCACCAGGAAGAAATCACTGGACACTGCCTTTTTTTGGAAGTGGGAGCATTCCAGAAAGCCACAGGAAATATTTAAACCCTCTCATGTTAGGCGGCACGGTGGGCGAGTGGTTCGCGCGCAGAACTCACAGCTAGGAGACCAGGGTTCAATTCCACCCTCGGCCATCTCTGTGAGGAGTTTGCATGTTCTCCCCGTGTCCGGTTTCCTCCCACATTCCAAAAACATGCTAGGTTAATTGGCCACTCCAAATGAATGGTTGTTTGTCTATATGTGCCCTGTGATTGGCTGGCCACCAGTCCAGGGTGTACCCTTCCTCTCGCCCAAAGACAGCTGGGATAGGCTCCAGCACCCCCGCGACCCTCGTGAGGAAAAAGCGGTCGAAAATGAATGAATGAATTTAGTTTCTACAATGTGCCTTTCACAGGCCCATAAATAATGTGATCCAAAGTTTGCGGAACAAATTTTGGACATCCCCGATTTACATATTTCATAGGGAAGGGAGATGGTTGACAAATGAGCCCAAACCGTGTTTTTGTATCAATCACAAACACTAAATGGCCCCTGCCATAAGCAAAGTGTGGATACAGGCTTCCACAGTGGTGCACACTCACCGGGTTGACAAGGTGCGCAAGCCTTGTGAGGGTTACACATTAAGGGCATAATGAAAGAAACCCATCACTGTTCAAAATATTAGGACCAACTCCACAACCACAGTAATAAAGATATGATTTGATTGCATGATTATCATTGGCTCTATCATTATCGTGGTGAAATGCAGAATTATGATGTCATACTGATACATCTGATAACATTAAAAATAGCCTTGATAACCAATAATAAAAAAGAGATTAGCCGTACTTTGTGATGGGTGGGGCTGAGCAAATCAAACGCTCCTCTTTTGTGACATGCTGCACACACCCTATCATAACGTCTTCTTAGCTCACTTGTATACCAGCCATCAAGCCTGCGGGACGTCACTGTTTCAGAGGGAGACATTTCTCCAAATGCTCTGGAAATATTCCCCAAGAAAGGAAAAACACCTTCAACACATCAAATCTTAACTGCCACCTAAAATGCCAGCATTGCTACATCGCTCAGGGCTTGTTCCTATTGCCGCCGCAACATTTGGGAAGTGAAAATTTTTTTGCCAGAGACAACAGAGGACTAAAGTGATCTGTGATTGGATCATGGTGGAAATACCAGCCTTTCTCAGCTACTAGTTTCAGGCTTAAGAAGCAGGATGTTATAAATTTCCGTATTAGTTTGAAAAAAAAAAATATTGTACATCCCTAATTATTATCTTTAAAAGGCAGAATTTTTGTATTGGCTTTCATTCCAACGTGACTACTTCCATTGCTCCCAGTTCAATTCCCAGTGGCCAGTTCTCCCACTCACGCATCTCGACTCAAGAGGAGAGAGACCCGTCCCATGCCCACTCCACGCAGTTTGAAGCCCCCCCTGGATTCTTTATAAAGCCCTGTCAAGGTTATATACCTCCCGTTTGGACCACCTACCATCCCTCTTTGACTTTGGACTTCTTAGGACGTCTGGGATCCGACATCGAGGGGGGGTATTGTCATGATGCAGTAGTTAGTGAACATTTGGTTTGTTTTTTCCTTCTATGCCTTACTTCCTGTTTCTACGGCATTATTTTGTAATTGCTTCCTGTTCTGTTTTGTTCTGTTTCACTTTTACTTACTTTACTTTTCTGATTTCATTCATTCATTCATTTTCTACCGCTTTTTAATGTTGATTATTTTCTTTAGCTGGAGTTAGTTCTGTTGGAGTGTTATCATTAGTTTGTTCAACTGTGGTTTTCTGTCGCTACACTGCAGCAATTCATTCATTCATTCATTTTCTACCGCTTTTTCCTCACGAGGGTCGCGGGGGTGCTGGAGCCTATCCCAGCTGTCTTCGGGCGAGAGGCCGGGTGATTGATCGCCAGCCAATCACAGGGCACATATAGACAAACAACCATTCACACTCACATTCATACCTATGGACAATTTGGAGTCACCAATTAACCTAGCATGTTTTTGGAATGTGGGAGGAAACCGGAGTACCCGGAGAAAACCCACGCATGCACGGGGAGAACATGCAAACTCCCCACAGAGATGGCCGAGGGTGGGAATCGAACCCTGGTCTCCTAGCTGTGAGGTCTGCGCGCTAACCACTAGGCCGCCGACTGCAGCAATTATGAATTAATATTCATTTTTACATGTATCGGGTCTCATCTCCCCCATCATGGGGTCGCATCTCAATGCCGCTATGCCAAGACGTAACGTAAGACGTAAGCCAATAATGTAAAAGATTATTACGCCCCAAAGCACCAGTCCTGTGGGAAACACTGAAAATATTATTGGTGGTTTTCGTTTAGCAGGATTTTGGCCAACGATAAATAAAAGTAGAAAAGGGGTTTTCTTACCAATGGTCATGTATGTACTTTTTAAATGAGTGTGTGCGGTGATTGCAGGTAACGCTTGCATAAACTTTTCATTAACACCTTTTCCACCTCACGTTTCCATGGAAACAAGCTGGCACTGCACGCACATCCACGTGTGTGTCACTCACTATATGTACTGTGTGTTTGTTTGCTATGTGTGTATTCACTGATGCCCTCGTGTGCTCATGCATGATGTTCACTGTGTGTGTGTTTGTGTGTGTATCACATGATGTTTGTGCGCAAATAGCTGCCGGCATGTTTGTAATGATCTAACTGTCTGCACTTGTTTGTATGTGTGCGGTAGGTTAAACATGGCAAGAAAAAAAAATAAATGGACGAGTTTCTGATGGAATAAATGAACAAAGATCCATTTGATCTTCTTCTAAAGGAGCCCACATGCATATTTACATACACACACACACGCACGCACACGCACACGCACGCACACACACGTTGCCAACCGTCAGCAACATGCTATCTCAGGCAGCAGATGCAGATGACTCCACTGTGACATTTCAATGCTTAAATAGAGACATTTCATTTGACCAGCGAAAACAGCCCTCACACACACACACACACACACGTAAACACACGGGCACATACACACACTCAATTAACCCCAGTCAAGCGCTGCCTCGGGGGATGATGAAAAAACAGAAGGACAGAAGCTAATGCTGACTTCATGCTGGTTATGCATGCTTGCTGACTTCTGATTTGTATTGATTTTATACTCAAAAATATCAACATGTCCACATACACACAAGTACAGTACACTTCAACCCAATTTGTTGATTGAAATAGAAATGATCTGTTCCAGGGTCAAACTGCGGCCACCATTAAACTGTACAGTCAATGTTTTAAGTCACATTTTAATAATATTAGTAGTTATTTGAACTTTTAATAAAAAAAAATACCTGTTGCATACTAATGCTAACATTAGCCATGTTTACATGAGCAGTTTTTCTCTTTCCGAATGACCTTTCTGAAAGCAATGGTATACATGGAAAGGAATATTCCAATCTCCTGTCTACATGTGCTGCTATAATCAAACAGAATAGTCAATGGGGCATGCCCAGTAAAACGTAAACATCAACATCACGTGATACCGACTTCCCCGAGTTTTTCTTTCCCTTGTTGGAATAACGCCGTATTGCCAGTTTTTCGTTCGTTCCAGCCTTGAAATTTAGTTTGAATCAAAAACAAAGTTTCCACAGCAGTCCAGTGCCGATTGCTGGCCTCCATTTTTAAAAGTGAAGAACGTCTGGATCTGCGTGTTACGTCATATCTGAGCATGCGCTGAAAGAACGCACCCGGGATCAATTTAAACAGGAAAAGATCAAATTCAATCTTGCTAATATTTTATAATTAAACTCAGGACATGTTTTATATAGATATATATTTTCTTTTTTAATAAAAGTGGACTTGTGAATGGCGTATAGAAGGGTTTAGATTCTGTTCCACAGATGGCGCTAATGCACACGAAAGCTGCTTGCCAACCGCCAATAAACAACAGAAGAAGAAAAACACCATGAAGAAGAAGGCACCCTGACAACTTTCCGTTTGAGCGGGTACAAGATACCTCAATCGGATTGGGGAAAGGAATATTCCACCCCTGGGAATCCGATCATATATTCATTGGGATTGGCACTTTTCTTTGGGAATGAGGTGTTTGAGCAAATAAACCCAAAGCAATTGGAATATTTGGCTCCATGTATACGTGGCTACTTATGCATCAACCTTGATCCTGATTCTTAAATAGTAGTCTTAAATCGTACTTTACTACAACAGTGTACACCAAACGTGTACAAATTGGCTGCACTTGGACTCAACTGTGAGATAAAAGCATATTGAAGTCAGAAAGCGGTGGGATGATCTGACTGCACGGCTTCCTGTTTCAAAACCGCGTCAGTCTGTCTGTGTCGGAGTCAAACATCAAGGACCTTTAAAATGACCCAGCCAAAGATGTTTTATTGTGCAAGATGCATGTTAACCTTTCATCATGGTAATCGTACATTAGATCACGGCGCTACTTTTTCTAACAGATTGCAACATCCATCCACTCAATCACGCCGGGTTGTCTTTTTAATAAGAATTTATGGTCATTTTGGCAGATGTTTCTCGTAAAACTATGAGCATTATTATCAACTATAAAGCTGTCACATACGCAAGCCTTCATCTTTGCCTTTAGAAGATCCGCGGCTACTTTGTTGTGTACGCAAGCTCCAATGGAAACGTGTTGACAATAATATTATGTTTATCATTCGGCTTGTAATTCGTTATATTGGGAGTTGTTCTTAATATTTTGACAACCTCGCGTAGCAACACGAGAGAGTCAAAATATTAGGGACAGTTTTCATTATTGGATCCCATCAGATTGTGTAACTAATGTTGTGGCTCGCTGAGTGTGTATGTTTGTTTGTGCTGGTTCCGCCATGAACTCTGAACCCAGGGCAGATCCTGCCATGTGTGTGTGTGTGTGTGTGTGTGTGTGTGTGTACCTGGCCTCGGGGGACGTTTCCCTCCCCACTCAGCCTGCGTAATGAGCAATGCAGCAACATTTGGCTTATAGGCACATAAACAATCCACTTATTAAAATGGAAGTCGCTGCAGGCAAAGCCAGACTAAGTCACATTTGTGTGTGTGTGTGTGTGTGTGAGGGGGGGGGGGGGGCTGCACACAGAAGAAGGATGATAGACAGTAGAAAGCTAGAGAGAATCTGTGGCCATATTTGGTGAGAGGTGGACACACACACACACACACACAAGTTGTGAAGGCCGTGATGAGGCGATGATGAGAAGACGACGTGACAGAGTGAAATAAAAGCAGCAGAGATTGAAGATGTGAAGATGGAGACTATTATGGAAGATTAAAACAGGAGGAAGGAGTGAGTCACAGAGGCAGAAGAATAGTGAGCGTGTACGCAATTGTCTTTCTACTTTTTCTGCTAAAAGTACAAAGTGAAATAAATGGTCTTTGTAAAGAAGACAAAGAAGACAGGAACATTACATCTACTCCATAATAGCATCCAGGAAGCAGGAAGAAGTCTGCACCTGACAACCACACATGGTGAAAAGAGACCCAAATACAGATTTGGACCCAAGCTTACATCAACTCCGGTCATGAGCGCTCAGGTCAGCGAACGCAAAGGATTTAACTCGTACACTGTCAAACAAAATGTGGCCCGCAGGACACTAGTTTGAGGCCCCCGCCTTGATATGAAAGTTTAATGTTAGTGCGGCCCACGCAAGTTTGATATGGATGCTGTATGGTATCATGTACCCAGAAAAAATTATTACATTTGATTAATGTTCGTGTTAAAAGTTAAATAACTGTTAATAGTTATCCTCCCTATCGGTGTGGAAGTGGTAAGTTTTTGGCTATTTAAGTTTAAAGGAAATAACTCGAAGACTACCGTTTAGGTCGCTAGCTCTCTAGTTTGCGAGTTAGCATGTGTCTCAAGACCCTGCAGTTGTGCAATATGTTGTAAATAAAAGGAGTATAAATGTGACTATAGTCGTGTTTTGTCATGTCTACAGGGCTCTAATAATGCTTTGTTCATTTTAATCTGAAAAAAATAAATTGTCTTAAGTTTGCTGGAGCCTATCCCAGCTGTCATCGGGTGAGAGGCGGGGTACACCCTGGACTGGTGGCCAGCCAATCACAGGGCACATATAGACAAACAACCATTCACACTCACATTCATACCTATGGACAATTTGGAGTGGCCAATTAACCTAGCATGTTTTTGGAATGTGGGAGGAAATCGGAGTACCCGGAGAAAACCCACGCATGCACGGGGAGAACATGCAAACTCCACACAGAGATGGCCGAGGGTGGAATTGAACTAGCTGTGAGGCCTGCGCGCTAACCACTAGGCCGCCGTGCAGCCCAATAGTAGACATCATATGAGTAAATAAGACATTATAGACATAAATAAGACACATGTGCTCCTAAAGGGAGTGATTTCAGGGGTTCAGAGTTGAGTTTCAGCCTGGCATGGGTTAGCGCTGCAACAACCCGTGTCAAGTCTGGTGATTGTGTCACTGAACAGCACAGCTAGTGGCCGTTGTAGGATACTATACAAGTATATCATTAGAATGTGTCTGCTGAATGGCTTCCATTTGTATTTTAGCAGCTCTTCCCTCAAACTAATGTTGTGTGATAAAGCCGTTATGCTTCTTTACACTCATAAACACTGATAAAATAAGACAAATGCAGCAATATGCAACCCAGGTGATAGAAAAAGTGCCAAAACGCTGCATTTGAGTCAAAGTGATTCTTCCTGAGGTGTGATATTTCAAAATGGAACACTTTACGTTCATTGCAAATTACATAATCGTAATAGACATTATTGGACAATCTAGGTTGCAGACTAATCTTAGCAGGTGATCTTAACAAGGAAAAGGACCATGCCTTTAAGAGCACCAACACACATTCCTTTTCACTTCAAATGACAGCGTCTTTGCTCTCATCCTGATGACGTTTATTTAGCTCGGGGCTGTCAAACATTGCAGGGAATGTCCTCTTTGCTGAGCTGAGGATGAAAGCTAACAGCTAACGTTGTGGCTCTTATTTTAGCTTCAGTCGGAATGGCAAATTTAGATGAACACAGCTCACTGGCCACTTCATTAGGTACACAAAGCATGCTTCCATTGACTAAGAAGTTAACCCCTGAAGGGCGATGGGGAGCTGGAAGCGAGCACTCAATGGAATAACGAAAGGCATAGCGGTAGATGACCACAATGTACGTATCCCTTTGGAGATTGTCCATTGGCTTTATTTATCCTGTCCTCAAAACAACAACCTTGTCTGGTGTCATTCCCTGTTTTGTCGACCTTTTTGTCCCTGCTTTGCTACTTTAGCACATATTACCCTATTTTCCAGACTGTAAGTCACACTTTTTTTCATAGGTTGGCCATTCCTGTGACTTCGACTTATAAATGAAAAAAGTGTTTATGTTACATAAACAGGGCGGCATGGTGGTCGAGTGGTTAGCGTGGAGACCTCACAGCTAGGAGACCAGGGTTCAATTCCACCCTCGGCCATCTCTGCGTGGAGTTTGCATGTTCTCCCCGTGCATGCGTGGGTTTTCTCCGGGTACTCCGGTTTCCTCCCACATTCCAAAAACATGCTAGGTTAATTGGCCACTCCAAATTGTCCATAGGTATGAATGTGAGTGTGAATGGTTGTTTGTCTATATGTGCCCTGTGATTGGCTGGCCACCAGTCCAGGGTGTACCCCGCCTCTCGCCCCAAGACAGCTGGGATAGGCTCCAGCACCCCCCGCGACCCTCATGAGGTTTGTTACATAAACACTGGACACTTTGTGTGTTCATGTTTATTTTTGGTGTAGCTGAATAACCATTGTGTTAGCATATCTTCTCTATTCTTTTATTGTTACAACTTGCCTTCCAAGAGGACGTAATGTCTGTTTTGGTCAAGTAGTTTGTTAAATAAATTACCAAAATAATGTGACTTATGTTTGTTTTTCTACCTAATTATACATTTTTGGCCTTGTGCGACATATACTCTGGAACAACTTATACTCCAGAAAATACGGTACTTAGTCAGTCCTAAACACTGGATTGCACCACTTGTGACAACCTCAGCCAACATGCATGCAGTCCAATAATCATCAGACATAACCTACGAGAAAAGAGTTTCCAGAACAACAAATGTCTTCAAAGGCTTTGTCTCCTTCAACAACACAAAATTGCTCGGTTGAAATTTGCACGAGAGTGCCAAATAATGGGACATTGAAAGGTGGAAAACAAATGGATTCCATTGTTTAGTGGCATGAAAAGGATCCCACACTTTTTCCATCGATGGGTGATATGTTGCAATGGAGCTTCAGGTTGTGCAGGGGCGTCAAAACGGCATAAGGCTGTGTGGAAATGTTGCCGGCCCTCTTGAGAGTCTGACTCTTCATGAGTGTTCCCCTGATCTACAATTGAGAACATTTGGAAATGGATGGAAATACATATCAGTTCCAGACAGTGGATGTCTTCTGTGAAGCAACATTGTCATCAGGAGTGGATAGTAGACGAGTGTGCTCCTCAAGAAGTGAATGGCTTCTCCCTTGATTACACAAAGAAGTTAAAAATCCGATCCTAAAACACATGACATAGAAGCTATGGAACAAAGTTAAACAATATATATAATCATACAAGCTCTCGCAACTAAGTCTGATATGGGTTTAGGGTTAGGGTTTGAAAAAGACCTTAAGACCCTAAACGGTAATTCGCAGATTTTTGTTGTTATTCTTTTTCAAACCTCAATAATAATAAGATAATAATAAGATAATAAGAGATTATTGAAAGAAAAATACTTCTTCCGGGAAGATTCCTGACCTTTAAGGGTGATGGCATAAATAACAAAAAGTACCAATTTAACTTTGGATTTAACTTCACAGCAAGTCACAACGTTCCTGCTTGTTATCTTTGCCTCAACATGACATAACATCTTGTAGTAGAGTGGCAACCCAGACAGTCGGTGCTATTACGTAAAAACACAGCAATTATGGTGATGAAGTGATGTGAACTGCTGATGACCTCCTTCGCTCTACCACACAAAGTGTCCTGCCCGGGGCCGCGACTGTGAAGACAATGTGTGAGAATGTGAAATGACACACTGACTTTCCAGCAGTCTTTCACAAACTTTTCAGGTCAGGTCCATCATGGAAGAAAATCGGCCTTCCTCATGATACAGGATACATCATTTAACCCGCCTTTAGCCATAAAAAAGACAAAAAAAAGAGACTTTGCTACGTATCTTAAAATGACTCTCAGAAGCCAAACTATTCATCAGGCAGCTTGAAGAGTGATCATACTTTTTCTTCCACAAATATGCTAACTTAGCATAATGTGGCTGTTCAAATGTGAGTATAATATTAGCACTGTAGCTCACAAACCTATGCTAGTGTTGCTAATGTATATGCTCATATTTCAACCATTTGTATTGAGTTGTGGACTCAGTTTACCTCAAATTAATGTAATCTAACCTTGTCTCAGAGGTACCGCATTCAGTGTTAGACATGTCATAACACACCGATAGTCACCTTTTCCCTCCTAGTCATCCTTTACAAAAAAAGAAAAAAAAAATCTCCTACCATCCCATGTGGAAGTGGTACATTTTTGACAGGCTTAGCAGTTTACCTCAAATTAATATAATCTAACCCTGTCAAAAATGTACCACTTCCACATGGGATGGGAGGAAAATGTTTTTTTCTTTGTAAAGGATGACTAGGAGGGAAAAGGTGACTATCGGTGTGTCTAACACTGAATGTGGAACCTCTAAGACTTATTTTAAAATAATTTAAATTCATTTAAGACTTTGCTACATATCTTAAAATGACTCTCGGAAGCCAAACTATTCATCAGGCAGCTTGAAGAGTGATCATACTTTTTCTTCCACAAATATGCTAACCTAGCATAATGTGGCTGTTCAAATGTGAGCATAATATTAGCACTGCAGCTCACAAACCTATGCTAGTGTTGCTAATGTATATGCTCATATTTCAACCCTTTGTATTGAGTTGTGGACTCCTATAGAGCAGCTACACGCAATAACCCTCACAGAAAATGTTTTAGAGCTTCCAGAATCTGATCCTATTCCAGCTGTATTTACTTGGATTTGCGCTTCCCTCTAAAACGGTCTGGTTATTCCACCCAAAGTGTCACGGTCGGGCTTCATTGCTTTACGGTTCGACCCCAGGATGCAGAGAATGCAGGTAAACAATATTTATTTTAGCAATAATTGCAGCAGAAGGGAAAGCAACTCAGGTAGCAGACGGACAAACAACAATGATCCCACGCGGGGAGAAGCACACACCTGAACTAAATAGACGGGACAAATTAGGGACAGGTGTGGGAGATCAGGACAACCAAGGCAGACACGGGAAAACAGGAAGTCCAATACAAAATAAGAGGGTCCAAAACGAAAACCAAAGCCCAGACAGGGAACATAGACAAACTGTCACCTAGGAAACTACACAGGGTGTGACACAAAGCCAGCCTCTGGGCACACCCACTCCGCTATCATTGGTCATACGCCCAAAGTGCTTCTGAACTAAGAACGAACCCCACTTTCTAATATAGTGGGAAATATTAGTAGGATAATAAATATTAAAATAAAGTCTTTGGAGAGCTAATTGAAAAGCTCATTATTTACTGGCTGGGGGCCCCTGACTTTCCGTGTATGAACTCAGAGTAGTAAAGTAGCACCGCTGATGCGGTGGAGCTCAGGAGAAACCGGATGCCTGCCCGAGGAATAGCACTCATTGTCGGACACATTTTGTCAGAGCCGCTGTTGGTGCGGTGAAACTCAGAAGCCAGACGTGAGGGCGCCGCGTGGGTGTGTTCGAAATGAAAGCACCTTTCACGGCGTGAGCACGCTGCTTCTGGCTGCAGCAACAGTTTGGGGGCTATTTCACGAAAATATTTAAGTTTAAATATTTAAACTAAATATTTATGAATATTTCACGTTCACAAAAACAGTCCCGTGTGAAATGCCGTTGACAGAACATGAACATATTTTTCTCTTACTGGGCATCACCAAATACGATAACGTCTGCCTGAGCTTGTTTCATAAACAGAATAGCAGAGAGTTTATCTGGCATTCAGCCACGCCCATATAAGGAAGTCCGCTCCTCTGTGATGTCACAAAGAGGCAGTTTTACCACGCTTTTGAAACCAAGCATTTTGAGCCATCCCAAATTCTTTCAGGGCTCACTTCCAAATGCGCAAAGCTAATTATCTGAAACTTTGGCACAGTTTAACATGAGAATAAACATTCTAACTACATTTATAGGTCAGAAAAGTGGAAAAAGCATCATAGGTCCTTAATGCTTTGTTGTTGGATATGATATATGGCAACTTCAGGGTGACCCAAAAAAAAACTTTACGTGATATCTCCATTATTTATTCACTGATTGCCCTTATTTTACAGGACATGGCAGAACCAACGACCGTGAGTACACCAAGACCCCAGTGGGAGCTGGGACAAAGAATACACTGTGTTAGAGACTGTAAGACAGGCTCGTTTAAGAAAACCCAGGACAGTTTCATGCGGCAGTTCAATTTTGAAAAGGCTCCATCCAAAAGCAGAATTCAGAACTGGGTGGACCACTTCGAGAAGTATGGGACCGTAGAGAAGCTCAACGCTGCCAGTGACAAGCCACTCGGGACGTCCCAAGAAGCGAACAGCCGAGAATCTGGCGCAGCAGTGACGGTCACCAAGGAGCGGTATGTGGAGGTCCACAAAACCTTCAAGAATGAACTCCAGATTATCTACCCGTCTCTCATGAGCAAGTTCGGGCTCCAGCAAGACGGAGCAAGTGCTCACACCTCAAACCTGTCCCGCGATCCCCGAGTGATCAGTCTCAAGACTGATTTTGAGTGGGTACCCCTAAGCCCGGACCTAAGCCCCCCTGATTTTTTTCTTTGGGACTATCTTAAGGACAGAGTCTACGCAGGGAAACCCAGAACCATTGCCAAACTCAAGAAAGCCATCAGGGAGGGGATGAGAGCCATTACCAATTCAGTCTGTAAGAACGTCATGGACAACTTCGTGCTGCGCCTCAAGAAATGCACGGAGCTAAATGGAGGCCATCTAGAACAGGGGTCTTAAACTCAATTTACTTGGGGGGCCACTGGAGGCCGCATCAGGTTTCCCCCCCCCCAAAAAAACGCATTCATTAAAAACAGAAAAATGAATAAACTTTGCTTTGGTTCCGATTTTCTACAAGAAAATCTCTGATAAAACATTCCACTGTTCTCAAATATCTTAATTTTTATTTTTCTGCACAAAATAAGATGAAAAATAAACAAATCAAGAATAAAGAAAATCAATCAATCAGTAATAAATAAATATAATAATAATAATAAAAACTTAAGAAACCACATATAGTTGGTGGGTAGACAAATTATTTTTTCAGATTAAAATGAACAAAGCATTATTAGAGCCCTGTAGACATGACAAAACACGACTATAGTCACATTTATACTCTTTTTATTTACAACATATTGCGCAACTGCAGGGTCTTGAGACACATGCTAACTCGCAAACTAGAGAGCTAGCGACCTCAACGGTAGCCTTAAAGTTATTTCCTTTAAACTTAAATAGCCAAAAACTTACCACTTCCACACGGATAGGGAGGATAACTATTAACAGTTATTTAACCTTTAACATGAACATTAATCAAACGTAATAATTTTTTCTGGGTACATGATACCATACAGCATCCATATCAAACTTGCACGGGCTGCACTAACATTAAACTTTCATATCAAGGCGGGGGCCTCAAACTAGTGTCCTGCGGGCCACATTTGGCCCGCAGGCCGCGTGTTTGAGACCCCTGATGTAGAACATATGCTGCAGAATGGAGAAAAAAGGCCAAAGACCCTAGTGTTTTGTTGTGATGGTTTGAATATAATAAACTAGTTATGACCAAAGTTTCATTTCATTCAGACAAAACACTAAGAAACGTGGCCTAATTAGAGTTGGGGCCTGTTTTTTTTGGGTCACCTTGTATTATGTTGCAAATGTGCAGAGTTTACAGCAGGGGTCTCAAACTTGCGGCCCGCTAGTTTGAGGCCCCCACCTTGATACCAAAGTTTAATGTTGAAATGACAGCTTAAAGCTGTGTGCACACCGAACACAATTAACATGATTTTGCCCCGCCCATACTGTTACCCCGCCCTGTTTTGCTTTGGATTAGCAATGAAGCTAAAGGCTTATGACGCTGGGTACAAATAAATGCAGGAAATGATTTGGAATAAAAGGGAAAATACACGTCAAGATAAAGCATCTCATCAAACATGTTGTTAAAGTTACCACGCTGCTACCAGATGGAACTGAGTACCATGCTAACTTGCTAATTGGGTTATTAAGTTTCATTAATGTTCATGCTAAAGGTTAAATAACTGTTAATACTGTACATTTGAATCTGAAAAAAAATTCTCTACCAACTGCATGTGGTTACGTATGTTTTTTTTTTGCTGTTTTATTATTATTTTACTTATTTATTACTGATTGATTCATTTTCTTTATTCTTAATTTGTTTATTTTTTTCATCTTATTTTGTGTATAGAAAAATAAAAATTAAGATATTTGAGAACAGTGGAACGTTTTATCAGAGATTTTCTTGTGGAAAACCGGAACCAAAGCACTGAAAAAGTGTAGGGTATAGCAGAAGCAAAAGCATTGAAGATAGTTTTTTGGATTTTTTTTTTCGGTTTTTAATAAATGTGTTTTTTTTGGAAAACCTGATGCGGCCCGGCTTCACCCAGAACCTAGCTCCAGTGGCCCCCAGGTAAATTGAGTTTGAGACCCCTGGTTTACGGTGTATATGTGGAAAAAAGTACACAATCCCTCTACTTGGAGACACACACTCTGTCTAAGGTTGTTCCGGTCCAAACTTCCACCCTTTATGACTTATCATTTTGTACCAAAACAGGAACCCTTTTGATTTTGTACTACAAGCCACACAGTCTGCTTTATTGTCATCTGTTATTCATTTGTCACAGTGGAGAGTGATAGTGAGTCACAAAACAAGCTGTAAAGTCACACAAACACTCGGCCAAGGTCGTTGTGTCGTTTTGTGACGCTCGGCCAGTAAAGCAACTTTCCATCAAAGTGAGGTGTTCAAAATAAAACGAGAAGGTCAGCGAGACAGAGTGTAAAAAGAAACGTCTCAAGGCAAGCTAACCTTTTTACGACAGCCATATTTGGCTTTACGCGGCAGAGCGGCATTCTGACAGCAAAGTGACACGCGCCGCTGCTGCACGAGTGCTAAAAGTGAAAGACAACAACACCGAGGTTCTTTGTGCTGCCACGCAACAACAACAACAACACATTTGAATTAACTCCCAGTCACCTGGAAACGCAGCCTGACTCCTCCGCATGTTTCATGTTTAGCGTGAGCGATGCAAATAAGCGCATTCTTTCATCAAAGCTTTATGGAAATGACAAGACTCTCAGGAAAAGACTTCATGGAGGACCTCCGAAGACACGGCGGCTTTGCAGTTTATTTCCTCTTTTTCATCCCGTTGTCTTTGCTGACGCCAGAAAATCAAATTTATGCCTTTAATTAGGAAAGTTGCGTGGCCTTGGAGGGACGTAACTCGGCTCGGGTCGGCGGCGCTCCACCCGGCACTGCGATGTGATGTGTGAGTCGACGGGGTTGTCGCCATGGACGCAGGGGATGTGTTTTATTAGAGGAGGGTGGGATGTCGTAAAAGGACTTTGGAACGCTTCTCCTGAGTTGCCGTACCCAACGGAAGGTTCAAAGACCATCATGCGTTTCTAGCACATCGCCAATGTGAATGTTCTCCAGAGGATGTACGAATCAGATGTTAACCAAATTAACAGGCCTCTGAAATTGCACATGACCGGAGATTGAACTGCGTTCATGCATGCTCTTTTTTAGCACCGTTTCATCTAAAAGCATCAGCATCATCAAGAGGTGCTCAAGATCAGAGATCGAATTAGAACTGGATTATTTTGGCTTTGATGTAGGCCAACCTCTCTCTGTCACCAGCCTTGTCCCACCCACAGCAACATCTCATGGGTCACATGGTTGATTCCAGTCAAATCATAATAAAGTAACATTCATGCATTCATTTTCTACCGCTTATCCTCACAAGAGTCGCGGGTATGCTGGAGCCTATCCCAGCTGTCTTCGGGCGAGAGGCGGGGTCCACCCTGGACTGGTGGCCAGCCAATCGCAGGGCACATATAGACAAACAACCATTCACACTCACATTCATACCTATGGACAATTTGGAGTGGCCAATTAACCTAGCATGTTTTTGGAATGTGGGAGGAAACCGGAGTACCCGGAGAAAAGCCATCGCGCGCATGCAAACTCCACCCTGGTGAGAGTGGAATTGAACCCTGGTCTCCTAGCTGTGAAGTCTCCGCGCTAACCACTCGACCGCTGTGCCGCCCAATAAAGTAACAAATAGTAATAAATGTTACAGTCATTTACAATTCACAATTACTGGTAATGTTACTACGTACTTATCACAGAGGGGTTCTGGTTTCACTCTGGTTCCATTATGGCACCCATAATTGGCACCCACTCTGGTTCCACTCTGATTTCATTAATCGGGACCCTGTTATCCAGATAACACTAGCCCATTAACTTTTCATAGGCCAATCTTTTACAAGGTGCTTAACGATATGGAAATGTTGACTACTGTAGAAAGAAACTTCAAGTTGAATGGTTTGGTATTTATTCACTGGTTGAAAAATAGCCCTGTGAGAAATATATATATTAAGTTGATAAAAAGTTCATATCATTGAATAATTCATGGAGTTCAGATATTTCATTCCAAATAATTCTGATTAGTGCCCTCGTTTAAACCATGCAAACTTTTATGACCGTGCCTGTTAAAAACATCGAAATGGAGAATCGTTAGCAACTGGAATCGAAGCTGTTAGGATGTGAGTGTGGCGCTGTCGAATGCTACACACCCGGAATGCAGAGACAAAGGCTCCATGCAAATAGTAGGGTGGGGGGTGGGGTGAACTCTCAGGGGGACGTGAGTGGCAGGGAGTACTTTCAATGTTAGTACAGCATGACAGAAAATAACTGAGAACCACCATGCTAGGATAATTAGCGACTCCAAATTGTCCATAGGTATGAATGTGAGTGTGAATGGTTGTTTGTCTATATGTGCCCTGTGATTGGCTGGCCACCAGTCCAGGGTGTACCCCGCCTCTCGCCCCAAGACAGCTGGGATAGGCTCCTGAAAATGAATGAATGAATGCACTGATTCTGGGCCGCATCAGGTTTTCCAAAAAAAACCCCCCAAAAAACGCATTTATTAAAAACAGAAAAATGAATAAACTTTGCTTTGGTTCCGATTGATCTGATAAAACATTCCACTGTTCTCAAATATCTTACTTTTTATTTTTCTACACAAAATAAGATGAAAAATAAAATAAACAAATCAAGAATAAAGAAAATCAATCAATCAGTAATAAATAAATATAATAATAATAATAAAACGGCAAATAATAAAAACTTAAGAAACCACATATAGTTGGTGGGTAGACAAATTATTTTTTCAGATTAAAATGAACAAAGCATTATTAGAGCCCTGTAGACATGACAAAACATGACTATATTCACATTTATACTCTTTTTATTTACAACATATTGCGCAACTGCAGGGTCTTGAGACACATGCTAACTCGCAAACTAGAGAGCTAGCGACCTAAACGGTAGCCTTCAAGTTATTTCCTTTAAACTTAAATAGCCAAAAACTTACCACTTCCACACGGATAGGGAGGATAACTATTAACAGTTATTTAACCTTTAACATGAACATTAATCAAACGTAATAATTTTTTCTGGGTACATGATACCATACAGCATCCATATCAAACTTGCGCGGGCCGCACTAACATTAAACTTTCATATCAAGGCGGGGGCCTCAAACTAGTGTCCTGGGGGCCACATTTGGCCCGCGGGCCGCATGTTTGAGACCCCTGCACTAGAGTATAGCAGCTGCTCATTACACCCGACAGAAGACACACCATGCAGAATAAAAGCACGGAACAGGAAGTCACCCTTCCGGTCCAGCGGTGCATGACAAAAATGAGGAATCTGAATCGAAGTAATTCCATTCTAATTACATGCACAGACATCATAGCAAATTATGCTAATTAGACGATGATGTAAATTAGCGACGTAAGCAACGACCACAAATAGATTGCAGTCCTGTGGAGGATAGAGGACAGACATTTTATGGCTGAAATGGTACATCTTTATTGAGAACCTCTTGTCTGTCTGCTGAGCTAGCGATAGTAAAAGTCCCCCAGTGACACTTCATCCCGGGCCCCTAGGGGGGGGCACACCCCACTATTTGAGAAGCCCCTCTGTAACTGTTGTCCTATTAACACAATGTAATTATTTTTATGTTATGTTAGTAATGCAGACGGCACCCGTGAAAAAAGCCGACACAATCACAGAACGTCATATTTTTTCGTATATTTTGCTTGAGCAAACTGATTTGACTGCTATTTATTCTCTATTAGCCGTGCTGGTTTGTGGAGGCTCAATGGGGTGCAATGAAGGCGGACACATCCCAAAGTGCCTCCATTTCAACAAAAAAATCAGCTCAGTCTACTGGAAGTTTCATTTAGTTAAGAAAGCTGCGAGAGTTTAGATGGCATCCATTTTAATTACATTTGTTAGCTTTGTTTGCTAGACAGAGAACAAAAAAAAAGAACTTTCTGAGAGAAAACTCCATTTGTCTTTAATATGAGACACAAGAGAAACGCATTAAGAAGAGATGCAAAAATAATGCAATTTTATCCAGCTATTAAATATCTATAAATTGGCATGTTAGTAATACTGGGTGAGCAACAGACAAGATGATCTCATCCGTGATGATGTCATTGGTGTGTGTGTGTGTGTGTGTGTGTGTCGCTCTAGAGGGAGGGGGTTGTTCTGTATCCCCCTTCCCTTCCCTCAGAGCTCCAGTGTATTCCTGGGATGCTCTGCTCATGTTGGCATCAAACCCTCTGATGTGTGTGTGTGTGCGTGTGAGAGTGTGTGTATGTGTTAAGTGATGTATGGGGGGGGGGTGTTTGTTGTCAAACAAGAGAAAGAAAAAAACCTGTGAATTAATTTGATGCGGAATACTTTGGATTTGATGTTTTTCTACAGTTTTTTTCATGTCAAAGTTGTCCAAAATGCAGTCCAATAAAAAAAAAAATTTAAATATAAAAAAAATTCATGATTAATTAGATATATTATTTGTGTGGCTGTGAAATTAATAAAATACTGCATGGTGGACGGGTGGTTAGTGCGCAGACCTCACAGCTAGGAGACCAGGGTTCAATTCCACCCTCGGCCATCTCTGTGTGGAGTTCGCATGTTCTCCCCGTGCATGCGTGGGTTTTCTCCGGGTACTCCGGTTTCCTCCCACATTCCAAAAACATGCTAGGTTAATTGGCCACTCCAAATTGTCCATAGGTATGAATGTGAGTGTGAATGGTTGTTTGTCTATATGTGCCCTGTGATTGGCTGGCCACCAGTCCAGGGTGTACCCCGCCTCTCGCCCAAAGACAGCTGGGATAGGCTCCAGCACCCCCCACAACCCTTGTGAGGATAAGCGGTAGAAAATGAATGAATGAATGAGCTACATTGGTTCGCTTTTAGCATCTTTAATGTACAAAATGTATGAAATTGGCGCCTTTGATGTGTGATCCTGGAAAAAGTTTGGACACCCCTGACCTGCATGATGATGTCATCAATGAATACACTCCATATGAGATTTGGGTCCAGGCATATTGACAATGTTCAAGGTTCTTTGAAGGGGACGTATTATGCTCATTTTTTGACCCTTTGTATTGCATTGTGGTCTCCTATAGAGCAGCTACACACAATAACCCACACAGAAAACCCAAAGTGCTTCCTAACTATGAACTATGAACTCTTCTGTGATGTCACAAAGGTACAGTTTGAAACCGAGCGTTTTGAGCCATCCCAAACTCTTTTCAGGGCTCACTTTTCAAATGCGCAAACCTCATTAACTGAAACTTTGGCATGGTTTAACACGAGAATACAACATTCTAAATACATTTATAGGTCAGAAAAGTGAGGTTCCCTTTAAAATTGTAGAAAAACAAATAGGGTCTTGAGCATCGGTGTTTAGTCAACACGGGTCGATGCGGTTCTGAGCTCCCAGAATACGCTTAGATTTCCCTCCAACAAATAAAACATTAGCATACTTGACACTAACGAGCAATGGGTTATTCCTTAATGGCATCATATTTCCCTCATTGAAGAAGTGTGCAAAGCTAATTAATGAGCAATTTTGCGCTAATGGCAGCATATTCATGAGCCCTCCGCCTATTAGCCTCCAATAAATACTTATTAGGAGGCACTGATTGCTAACTGGCTTACCATCAACACGCTCGTCTGACTCGTTAAGAACATCTCTGGTTAATTCGGCCTTTTTTTTTGTTGTGGAATTTTCCCCATAAAGTGATTGAATTGGATTTCTAGTGTGAGCCTGTAGGATGGTTCACTTTCTTAGCTTCTTTTTGCACAGTGAAGACACCGTGAAGACACGGCGGCCATGTTGTGCTGCAGGGCAAAGTGACAGCTGGCGAGCGAGTCAAGTTTGTCTTTCACTTGACTTGCGCTAACGTTTGACTGAACCTCAACCTGCCAACGCTCCTCCACACGTGCACTTCACTTCACTTCACTGTTACTTACTTTATATGCGCTCGAAAAGCCTACATGCTGACCACTTCAGATGAAAAGTACACGCTTGTGTTAAAAATCCGCCCTTCTCACAGCGAGACAGGTGCTGTGTCTCAATTGGTGCACTTCCATACTCCATACTAAGTCTGGAAGTATGGAAAACTGCAGTACATTGTAGGTACTACATGGGTGTTACACTCAAAACATCTAACTGTGATTAGTCTGCTTGTAGAACTTTATTTCCTTTGTGTATACTTATTCACTTATTCACTTATTAACTTATTCACTGCTGCACGGTGGATGCATGGTTAGCATGTGGGTGCGCGTTTTAATAGCACCCAGGGAAGACCTGGGTTTGAATCTCTGGGTGGACTTTGCATGTTCTCCCCGTGCAGGCATGGGTTTTCTCCGGATTCTCCGGTTTCCTCCCACATTCCAAAAACATGCTAGGTTAATTGGCCACTCCAAATTGTCCATAGGTATGAATGTGAGTGTGAATGGTTGTTTGTCTATATGTGCTCTGTGATTGGCTGGCCACCAGTCCAGGGTGTACCCCGCCTCCCGCTCGAAGACAGGTGGGATAGGCTCCAGCATACCCCTGTCACCCCAGTGAGGATAGAATGGATGGAATCGAACTTGTTCAGAATAACCTTCACAGACGTCTTCTACTCCGCCATGGGATCAATATCTGCAATAAAATTGACTTGTGCAACACGGCCGTTTAGTTCCAGCTCCAATAACACTCTCTGTCTCTCTTTAATTGCCGTTGTACGCTTGCTAGCTGACAAGCTAATAAATAGTGGACCAGTACCGTGGTTGCTCACTAAAGCCTGAATATGCGCCGGACCCTTCTGAGCCGTCTTCAGTTGTTTATAGCTCTTTGGCGAGGGCTGACTGGGGGGGTGATTCTGCCACCAAAACAACTCTCTTTGACTAGCTATTTAGCTTCCTGTGTAGTAGTAATCCATGCTGTTACGTCCAGATCCTTGTTTGATCATTTGTACATGTTGTTCTGAAACCAAGTCCTCATGTTTGCGTATTGCCTACAGTTCCAAATGGTCAGACGGAAATGGAAATGTACCAAAAGGCACACTTTTATTCATGTATCAATGTCAATTCAATTCATCGTTCCAGACACCCACAATATTAACAAAATAACTAGTGTCCTGTGGGCCACATTTGGCCCGCGGGCCGCGTGTTTGAGACCCCTGCTATAGAAAATGATGCTGTATAGAAGTTCATTGTACTCAACGGTTCCAGGTCAACTTTTTGGCAATTGCATATTAGAAATTGCACATTTTCAAGTTTATGTGTGAGGTGGCACCCCTAAATCTCAATGGATTTCCTCAAAACTTTGCAAAAGAGCTTTAGAAAAAATGGAATGCCAGCCAAATTGATATTAATTTAATTGAATTAAAAATGTCCCATTCAAATTTGATGCACCCTAATGTGTGTGTGTGTATATATATATATATATATGTGTGTGTGTATGTATATGTATGAATATGTGTGTGTGTATGTATATGTATGAATATGTGTATGTATGCTGCATATATATGTATATATGTGTGCATATATATTCATTCATTCATTCATTCATTCATTTTCTACTGCTTTTTCCTCACGAGGGTCGCGGGGGTGCTGGAGCCTATCCCAGCTGTCTTCGGGCGAGAGGCGGGGTACACCCTGGACTGATCGCCAGCCAATCACAGGGCAGATATAGATATATATATGTGTATATATATATGTAAGTATATATATGGATATTGTAAGTGTATTGTATTGTAAGTGTATATGTGAGATACATTAATGTAACATAGTATGCATGTCTGAAATAAATAAAAAATATCATAGTGGGTAGTACGAAAACGGAAGTTTGACTGTGTTTCTTGGTTGAGACACTCTTTCATTTGCACCATTGTTTCACTGGACGGTGTAGTGTGTCTACACTGTGTCTCAAATGAAATACTTCAGCACAATCGATACAGAGAATAACTTATAATAATAACTTATAATAACTTATTCCCTCCCCTTTCACTATGTAGCTAATATGGCGACTGTTGAATGTGGTAGTAGCATTTAGTGTATCTAGAGTGCAACATGCAAGTACAGTACAGTTCATTTTGCTGTATTTGTCTAAGTCTAAGTAATAAGTTCACCAATTGAGACATTATATTAGATATGGTACTGAATGTGGCCTTGCGAATAATGCTAGCGTGAAACTTTTACTACTTTACTCTTTTTTTGTGCATTTCTGAGACATCCTGAAGGAAAACTTTGAGGTGTGTATTTTCCCCAGAGTGACTTTATCGCCTTTTCTGGAGCCCAACTCTTCAAACGGCAGCACAGCGGCGGTGGCGGCGGCGGCGGCGGCAACGGCGGTGTTTGCTAGCTCGCTCTGCCAAATGCGGCGAGGACGCAGACGCACCTGCGAGCGGCGTGACACCATTTTGATCAAAAGGGGTAACTTTTGAAAGTGCATAATCAAATAAAAGGAATAATTCATACAAAATGACACATCTGCACGCTGGCAGCGCTGCCTTTGAATCTCCAAATGAAGCGTTGTCATCTTCCCGCGCTGCCACGACGTCCACCGGCGTGCGCACGCGTGCATGTGTGTGTGTGCGTGTTTAATCAACACACGGCTCTCTCTCTCTCTCTCTCTCTGCTAAGACAACATATATGTCACAGATGCCGCTGGCTTGGGGGGGGGGGTTACCACAGTAACGGCGGGATGCACTCAGCCTTGCTGCCATGCAGCTGGGACCCGTGCAGTGCCGTCACCTTGGGGGGTTAAGTGGAGGCCACAATGCTGGGAAATCTCAGAGTGGGGATTAACCGTGTAGTTGCGTGCGCATGTGACTCTTGAGGTCACATGATGATCAGCGATGAGGTGATACGGCTTCCAAATGAGGCAAATGTAACTGAAAGTATGCTTAAGGGCAACCATGGAGGCAGTCATGATGGCTGCAAGCATGTGTGTGTGTGTGTGTGTGTGTGTGTGTGTCTGGGTGTGTTATCGTTCAAAGGCATAGACGGTGGGACGTCTTCCGCCGAGGAGAAACGTCTGAATGCTGTCATGAAAATATATATTTTTTTTCTTCCCCAAAGTAACTTTTATCAGTAAGTGCAGTAAACTTGAGTGAGAATCCCCCAAAGGGAAGTGTTTTTATTTTATATTTAATATCTGCGATGCAACTGTCACACTTAATTAAAGTCAGTCTTTACTGTCACAACTGATATTTGACTCTTTACGGGATTTTGGTCATTGTGTGTGGTATCCTATTTGTAGGGATGCTCCGATCAGGGTTTTATGCTACCGATTCCGATATCCATGATCCATTAGTGAGATTGGCCGATACTGATGGATTGTCGATTTTTCAATTTATTAATGTGATATTAGCCAAGGGCACCGTTAGATAATCCCAAGGGCCCCTGCTAATTTTTAGAAAATAAACTTTTGAGTTATTTTTGTTTTTGTATGAAATAATTTTTGTACGACAGTAAACCTCGGATATATCGGACTCGGATATATCGGAAATTCGCTCACAACGGACAGATAAAAAAGAACCAATTTTTCTGTAATACATTTCCAATAAAAATTAATTGCATATATCGGATTTTTTATAACGGATTTCGCCTATTTCGGACAAAATCTCCAGTCCCGTTCCAATTTCCCTCGCATATATCGGATGGCCGCATCGTGTCTTTCTCCTGGCTCCAGATTTAGGACAAATATAAAAGTGAGTGACGTCAATAATACTAGCACAGCAGTGAATGAGATCTTAACCTCACTATTGGAAATAACGTAGGCCTGACGGGCGTAACAGGGCCTAGCTTAATTAACAATTTGTTATGCTCAGAGTCCAATAAAGTTAAATTCTCATTACCTTACGTCTCGTTTCATTGCCCAGTCCAGGTACATTGGAAACATAGTCAAGGAAGTGCCTTTTTATACCGGATATAAATCCGATATATGCGTAAAACGGACATTTTCCGGTATACGCATATAACGGATTTCGCTTATATCGGACAAAACCAGTGGGAACAATTGAATCCGATATATCCGAGGTTTACTGTATTTGACACAAACTTTAATTTTATTTGTTTCAATTTCATTTTAATATTTTGGAGTACTGCATTACAGACGCAAGAGTAATTATTCATTCATTCATTCATTTTCTACCACTCATCCTCATGATGGTTGCAGGGGTGCTGGAGCCTATCCCAGCTGTCTTCGGGCGAGAGGCGGGGTACACCCTGGACTGGTGGCCAGCCAATCACAGGGCACATATCGACAAACAACCATTCACACTCACATTCATACCCATGGACAATTTGGAGTGGCCTATTAAGCTAGCATGTTTTTGGAATGTTGGAAAAAACCCACACACGCACAGAGAATCGAACCTGGGTCTCCACTTGTTCACCGTGCAGCCACACTAGAGTAATGAATTTTTTTAGTTCAAGAAATTTACTCAATAAAACCTAGCGTAATAGCGCTAAGTTTTTGAAAAGTGCCTACCTCTGAAAATGCTAAAAATATTAGTATATTTATGTTTGCATGCGAACATGCTAACATTGGCATGCTAACACCTAGCATGATAGCGCTAAGTGTCTGCTTAAGTTCATATTCACGAAAATTGCAAGAAAAGCTAGTAAGCTTATATTAGCATTCTAGCAATGCTAACATGCTAATCTTAGCGTGTATTTCATTTTTTTTAATTTCAATGTTTTTTTTTTTACCTATTTTTAAAAACATTATTAACAAAGAGAATGGCATTACAGTACAGTGCAATCAACTATTAAACAAATAAACAAAGGAACAGCCATCTTTCAAAGATAAGGAAAACAAAACAAAATAAAATCTATTTTAAATAAACAATATAAATAATACAATTAACAATAAAAACAATAAATTAAATAAAAAAATATATTTTAAGAAAATGATAAAAAGAGGTCTACAAAAAGAGTCACAGATTGAAACAGAAATACAATTTGAAATCATTTTGAGAAGCATTTATAAAATTATATTTTACACACAAAAGTACGAGTAGTTTCTATTTCACCACAACAAAATGTACAAACATTGCCCTATGTGTTGACTCGAAGTCTCAAAAACTCTTTAGTTATATAAATGTTAATTATGCTCATAAAATGAATTTTTCTTTTAAAGATTGCCTTTTTATCAAATTTTGCAATCCCTGGGTGGAAGTGTGCTGCTAAATATGACCTGATAAAATAATTGGCAATAATAATTTTTTGGCAGCAAATGACAGACCGTCTACTTTATATAATTTTTTTAAAAAGAGTTTGTTTGTCCAGTTCTATTTTTGTATTGTACGCATTATTCACCTAAATAACACAAAGATAAGATGTATTTGTTTTGTTGAGATATCTTAATATATGGCCCTACATTGGATTGCTTGTAGCATCTCTTCTGCTGCCCTACAACCTTCAGTTTTCCTATGGAAAGAGTTTAGAGACTCCAGAGTTAAGCATGAGTACAGTGCATTGTGGGAATTCAAAGTCCTGCCCTCCAGTTTGCTGAATGACGGACGACAGGCTGTCTTCCGCCACATTTGTCCTTCCCCAAAAGACGCTGCTGGCAATTGAGCTTCCTCCCGAATCCAGCGATGGCGAGTGCTTGACTTATCCTCTTCATATAATCGCCGTTAAATATATCGAAAAAAATGGAACCACAATGCTGCTTGGGCACCCACAAAATCTATAATGTCATTTCGCACAAATGTCAGCGACACGCGCGCTCGCACGGCGTACTCGCTAACAGCCACAGCAGCCGGTATCGATCCTAACAGGTAACTAAATTCACCTGTCAGAATAACGGCTTCAGCTCGGCGGGGACATCTCTGCGGACAGATATATAGCGGTGACAGCTACCGGGGGGGGGTAAGCAGGTAGAGGGGGAGTAACAAGCCTGCTGTTTGGCCGACATATCACATGAATCAAGCCAATTGTATGATGGCGGCCTCGTAAACTCAAGGTCAGCCGAGGCTTTGGATGGAGATACAAACGGCTCGTATATATTGGAACAAGGCCTGGGGGTCAGCGCAAATGTGACCTTGAGCCCTCAAGCTTGAGCCCAAGCCCCGCCCTTGGAGGACTCCTTTATTGCTTGTTTCCTTGGAAATGGCGGCATGTGCGGCTCGGCCTTTTATGAGTTAATAGACAGCTATCTCATATGGAAATAGAAACCAAAAGAAAAGCCAAGGCCTCATGGTGAATGAATGTTTGATTCTTGACTCTTGCTCTGCCCTCTGAGGGTCGTTGGGGGCGGGGCAAACAAAAGACAGTAATTAGCTACAGTTGATAGACAACTGCTGTTTGCATCCTCCAAAAAGGCTTGAGCAGCAATATCTTCTTGAGGGTGTTCTTGTCTTTGGATGCCTTGTTACCTCCACCAAGGAAATACATTCTTATCAGAGATCCTCAACTGGTGGGTCACGTGCCCGTTTTCAGTGGGTTGCGTGTCTTAATCTCATTGTTTTAATGTGAAGGGAATTTTTATGCTGTGGGAGGTAATCTACGAACATTTCCATAGTTGAAACCCTCAAAATCAAATCAAATCAACTTTATTTGTAGAGCAAATGCGAAGACATGCAACACAAAGTGCTTTACAGAATTAAAAACAATTACCACAATTAAAAGGAAAAACAATTACTAAGAAACCCCCTCCCTCCCACCCTCCATACTGGACACACATACCAACACCCACCCACCCACACACACACACAATCACACACAGTAGGGGGACATGGCATGGCACTGAGCATCAAGGAAACGCCACCTTTGGGGCCGTCCACACTGGGAGGAGCCGCAGGCCGTGCCATCGGGGGACCAGCACCCGGACCCCCCGACTCCGACCCCCACATTAAAGGGAGGAACCCCCAGCCGGCTGGGTCGAAGGGACCCAACGACGGCACCCCCTCAGCAGACCCGACACAGTCCCCAGTGTGGAGGACCCCCCCTGAGGAAACACTGGAGTTAAAAGTTAAAGACTAAAAGCATAAAATAGGACTAAAAAGATTAAAACATAAGAAAAGTTTAAAAATATGAGTTAAAAGCCTGATTAAAAAGGTGTGTCTTTAATCTTTAAAAAAAAAAATATCAACAGTCTCTGCAGTCCTGAGGCTCTCCGGCTGGCTGTTCCACAGGTGGGGGCCATAGTGGCTAAATGCTGCCTCACCGTGGGTTTTAGTTCTGGGTTTTGGTATTGTTAAAATGGCCTTTTAGTGCCGGAGGACTAACAACAAAGATGTTGAATGTGCCCCTTAGCAGTGTTTGACTGTAGCTATTCTATACTTATTGTTAGGGGTTTCACCAGACACAAAACTCCCACCCAACATGTGGATGAATCACTGTGGAACGCAGGTCGTCTGATTTGTTGGGATTTGGAACATATTCCCAAAGGAAATAATGGAAATAGAAATAATCTGTTCCTGTGTCAAACTGTGGCCATCATAAATGAGTATCCGTTACAGATAATGCATTGTTTGCTGGATAAACGTCTGAAACGAGTACATCTCACCATTATTTTTGTTTAAGAAAACTGCACATTATGTAGTCACTTTTCACGCTCTGTGATTGGCCAGTCACACAGGCTCAGCTGTGCCTCATTCAAGTACATGGTGCAATTGGGAAGTTGAAACCGTCTCGGCTTTACCTCCACGACATCAGGTTTTCTGCAGCTCACCAGTTTGTATCTAAAGTTACATGTTAAACTTCCATATACATCATAAAACAGGCGTGCTACCTACGGGTTTGCTCATTTTCAGTTAGTAGTACTCAAACAGTGGTCACGGAACCTGCATTGACCGGCCACAACATTGGGTACACTTGCACATTAGCATAAGAGCGGCATCCTGCGTGTATGGCCGACAAAAACGTGCTAAAATATTACACCCCTCTCAGTACGTTGCAGCATGCACTTTGCAATCTTACATTTTTTGCAAGACAGTGGGCACGGTTGTGCATCAGTCACTGACAAGAGTTTTTTTTCGTCTGCTTGCGTCGCTGATTTGGCTAGTGATATAAAGTAAGTTGGAAAACTGCTTGTAATTGTCGACAAGGCTGACAGATTATTTGCATGGCAAACATGTTAGCAAGCCTAAAGGATCACTTAAACACATACACACGACACATATAGCTGAATAATAAACAATACATATAACGACTTCTAATCACTCCATGTCAATTTCAGACTTAAAATAAATGAATACATTTAAGGTCTGTCCATTTCCGGTTAAACCACACCCACCTCCATACCGTACGGGTACGGATATAGATCATTTAGATCCCTAATTAAGTGCTTTACACACACCTTGCAATCCACCCTACCTCGGTGTTCCCAGAGTCAGTGTCATTGACTAATTAAAAGTGAAAGACAGGAAGTGTTTCTTGCATCCTGCATTTATTCGATATTTCAATACAGGTGATCAACAAAGGTGAAGTATCCGCCCCGCAGGCGAGCCCCATAGTCTTTGTACCGCTGTGCAGTGCAGGTGTGAAAGCTGCATACACACCTCCACAATGTAACCCAACCCGAACCAGCAACTCCATTGCCTGGGAACACCCCACCTTGCTGGTGAAACATGTATGGGTGTCCATAGTTTGTGTGTGCAGAATGTGGCTCATTGCAGAAATAAAATAAACAAAAAGAAAAAAATAAAGGCATAATGTTCATAATACATATTTCCCATTTGGAGATGAATTGGTTGTTTCTGTTCGACGATGAATCTTTCATGCAAGCCAGTGTGTTGTTTTTCTATTGCTAAAGTGCCATATTATTAACATTTAGCGTCGGCTGACCTTCTTCCACAGCGTTCACCTTCCTACTTTGCTTGTAAACAAATAAGAAAATAAATCTGCAACGACATCAGGGCGCTGACTGTAATATTTTTAAAAGACTTTTTGGCAACCTGAGTGCGTAAAAGCACATTTACTGGGAAATATTTGTATTCTGAACTTCAATGTTGAACTTCAAAATAAAAGAAGAAGAACAATAAGCACAACTTCTTGGGATTTTGAGTGATATCTGATGCAAGATGGCGGCAGGAGGAGGCGAGGTGAAAAGTCTCGGACAAGCAGGAGTGGATAGAAATGATAAAAGCCGTCACCTTACTGTCTGTTTCCCATGCCTTCCCATGCCTTCCTGCTTTTTGTTTTTACACTTAGTTTCCTTTCATGCCACTACAAGGCAGTAATTCAGAAAGACTCCACCGAGGCTGGAAGCACTAGATAAATAGACTAGAGAGAGACAGAGAGCGAGAGAAAGAGAGAGAGAGTGTGATGGGGGGGGGTACAGTCCATCTTGAGAAGGCAGCAGTCCTTCATTCATCTTGTTTGTCTTATCCAAGTGCGCTTGAACATAAACGCTGTCAGTCTGCATCCATTGGTATGAAAAACATCATCTCTCTATGAAGCACAGACTTCTCCAAGGCCAAACAACAAATAGTGGTACGACCCCCCCTCCTATCTTAGCAGCTGATGTTCATCTCAAGGACTAACTCATATGCTTTTAACATGTTTTTTTTAATGTTTTAGGCACAAAGAAGAAAAAGCCTAGTGTGCATTAAAGGTAGAGTTCAGATTCTTTGACATGAAGTTGTGTGACATCCCCATCACCAATCTAGTGCATCAAGAGAAACTCAAGTTCGACTCATTTTTTGGTGGGGGTAAGTTCTACAACTTCTCCTCACGAGGGTCGCAGATATGCTGGAGCCTATCCCAGCTGTCTTCGGGCGAGAGGCGGGGTCCACCCTGGACTAGTGGCCAGTCAATCACAGGGCAAGTATAGGCAAACAACCATTCACACTCACATTCATACCTATGGACAATTTGGAGTGGCCAATTAACCTAGCATGTTTTTGGAATGTGGGAGGAAACCGGAGTACCCGGATGCAAACTCCACACAGAGATGGCCCAACAGGGACTCGAACCCAGGTCTGTGCGCTAACCACTTAATTATGATGTCATACGGATACATTACGATAAATGTTAACATTAGCTCAGATAACTAATACTAATTTTTGCTCCAATGAGATTATGTATGCGGTGCTGTAGGTGGTTTATGAGTGTATCAAGAGCTTCTTTGCTCCTGCCTGTCACCTGTGAAAACTCAGTTGCAATCAAATGGGATTTCTTCACTGTTTCAGAGGAAGACATTTGTGTGCTAGTGGAAACAAATGTTCCGAGTCAATTTATGATAAGGAACAAAAACAAACATAGAGTTTCAACACATCAAAACTTATCAGCCACCTGAAACCCCAGCAGCGTTTAAAAAGTGCAAACATTTTAGCCAGAGATGCCTCAAGCGCTAAAACGATCTGCGATTTCATCATGAAATGATTGTACTGGTTGACCAGCTGTATACTGTTGTTATATGGTAATGGTAATGGTAATGGTTTAATTTCATTTGAACATGCATCAGATTACAATTGAGTGCATCCCATAATCAGTTCCCAGTTCCACATGTCCAAAAGGAGTAGGAAGAAGCAAAGCTTGTTAAATCCTACCCCTCCATCTGGTACTTTTACAATCAGTAACTGTTACATTTGTTCACTTCCTGCTTTCCATAATACAGTTTAAGAGTTTTTTTTTATTTTTTAATTTATTTTTTTAAATAATGTACCTGGTACCAAAGTACTCGGTGATATGAGCATCCAATGCCATAATGGGTACCATAGTAAGTGTCAATATAGTGATATATATAGCACATCATGACTGGTTCAAGACTCTTCATCCTTGTATTTAGCAAACATCAACTGCTTGTATTGTTTCTTGAATTGGCTCATCGTTGTGCATTGTTTGATTTCCTTACTCAATCCATTCCATAGTTTGATTCCACATACTGAAATGCTATGGCTAGCATAACGTAGTCCTAGCATAGAAGTGTTTCAAATGTACTTCTTCCCTGAGATCATATTTCTCCTCACTTGTAGAGAAGTATTGGATGACATTTTTAGCTAATTGCTTATTTTTAGCCTTATGCATTATTTTAGCTGTTTGAAGATTAACTATATCAGCAAGTTTAAGTATTTTAAAAATAATTACCGGCTTTTATCGGTTTTGATGTCATGAAATTTGATTGGGACAAATCCACAGGACCAGTTTGTCAAATCCAACTTTATTTGAATTGAATGAGTTCAATATAAATGTTAAAAAAGTTCTGGCAGTAATGTTCACAACACAGGATTGGCGTTGACGCAACGCTGAATACAAAACATCCTGCATGTATGCTAACATAACACATGATAGTTTCCTCCATTGGCTCATGAAGATGTTATGCCTAAATTGGTACATATAAATAGATACTGTAAATACAGTCCCAGTGCATGAAAACATTGGCAAGGTAACCATGCTTTTTTTTGCACTCATTCAAGAGAAACAATACATGCTCCCTTTCCACCTTCAGGCTTTCATTCACTGTGCACACACACACACACACACACACATTACATATGTCTTTTGTTTTGCCGAGCTCGGCGTGTGGAGAGAAGTAGGAGGGAGAATTCCCCTCAACCTTGACGAAGCACCTTGACGCCCTGTTTGTATTATGAATAGATAAGAAAGGATGACTGTCGCCAATTGAGGAGTAATGACGTGTGTGTGTGTGTGTGTGTGTGTGTGTGTGTGTGTGTGTGGTGCCTGCAACAGTTACAAAACAAGACACTGTTGTCCCCGTGTGTGGTGAAAATGGAAACATGGACGCTTTGCAACAACATGCATGGAAGTGTATTGAACACTCATTCCCACGGCAACAATCAATATCATCATCATCATCATCTGTCATCATTGCTTGGCACATATTCACACAAAGTACAATTGATAAAACCATAGAAACAAATACCATGTGTGCCACATTTGATAGCACCTGTTCTTATGTTCTATACCCTAGCTACGTGTATCCCACTGGGCTAATTGAATAAAAAGGAAAAACAATTAGCGCCTAACGCCATTACAAGTGCGCTTGAATGCCTCACAGCGCAGAGTGCACAATCAAAGCAGAAAGACAAAAGGAGACAGAGCCTGAAGTTCCTCATTGTTTTGTGTGACTTATATGAACAAGTCAGTAAGTTTGATGATTATGTTGTGTATTAAATGACTTATTCCGGAGTTATTCCACCAGTTATTATTTTTTGTTTGTCACATTCACAGTAAATATTTCAGATCATTCATTAATTTTCTTCATTTTCTACCGCTTTTCCTCACGAGGGTCGCAGATATGCTGGAGCCTATCCCAGCTGTCTTCGGGCGAGAGGCGGGGTACACCCTGGACTGGTGGCCAGCCAATCACAGGGCACATATAGACAAACAACCATTCACACTCACATTCATACCTATGGACAATTTGGAGTGGCCAATTAACCTAGCATGTTTTTGGAATGTGGGAGGAAACCGGAGTACCCGGAGAAAACCCACGCATGCACGGGGAGAACATGCAAACTCCACACAGAGATGGCCGAGGGTGGAATTGAACCCTGGTCTCCTAGCTGTGAGGTCTTGAGATCATCAAACAAATAATATCAGCCGGATAATGATGGAATGTACTCGCTTCATACTGGTATCCGTCAAAAATGCAGTATCTGTAACGGATACTCATTTACAAAATACTGTAATATTTGAAGACGAACTGAGATGAGTCTTCACACAAGGACAATTGTGACATATACGTCAGCTAACATTAAATATTAGCCAAATTAATATTTCATGAACTGAACTCAAAGATGTAAACATTGTATGGACACCAAATGCCCATTTCTTTCAAATATTTAAAATATTGCTCACATATCTGTCTAAATTTGTGTTATTGAGGACTTGTCTTTTAGCGAGATCACTCATCTACCTCATGGGTCTAGATCAGGGGTGGGCAAACTATGGCCCGGGGCCACATCCGGCCCGCCAAGTGTTTAAATATGGTCCGCACGTTCTTTCCAAAGTATTTCATTGAAACTTAACATACAACCTGACATCATGGCTTTAACCAACCTTTTGATGGTTTAGGTAGTTGTTTTTTTTTATCAATTTGTTTATTTGATGTGATCTGGTGTTTACAAAGTGCTCCTGAAAAAAAGGACACAAGCACATATATTTAGCAGGTTGCATGATACAATAATTCCAGGTGGACTGTTAGAATTATATGTTTAAAATATATAGTCTGGCCCCCCGTCAATTTTGTAAAATCAATGCGAGTCAAAAAGTTTGCCCACCCCTGGTTTAGATACTGATTAGACAACCTGATTAATGCAAAGGTCTGGCTTTGGCTGGCCACAATAAAAGGCCTCCCAAACAGGGGTGGGGGTCGTAGTCAATAAAACAGTATCTAGTGTGGCTGTGATTTGCCTCACACAGTGCAACACATTTCCCTGGTGACAGTAAAGATTGTGTATTAGAGCTGTGTATTGGGGGCTGGGGAGAGAACACTCAGCAAAATGCTAAAATCCTTGAGCGCCATCCTCTTCGGAAGAAATACAAGCAGAACATTCCTCAAAAGGAGGCTGTGCACAAATCTTCCTCTTCTCAATGTGTGTAGTGCTAAGAGTCTGGCACCAGGCCACATTAAACATTTGATTAATCGGAGAGGGACAATAAAAGCATCTCGCAAAGGTCCCCAGTTCAATTCCAGTGGGATTTTTTAGGGAAGAAAACCAAAACCTGTTGTGGCTAAATATCATATTTGGCATAAAACATGATTTAAATGATCTTTTCTGTGAGCTGCTGCACATTTAGCATATGTAGCATAAAGCCACATGCAGCAGTCCAATGCACTGTGACAGGCATGAGCGTGAATTGGAAGAGACACAAATGTAAATTCTCCCTGGAAGGCACAAGTGAAGAAAAAGTGCAGTGAATAGAATATGAATTTGCTTAAAGACATACGATGCACAATAATGCTAATCCCTTTTCTGTCGTCATTTTCCCAAAAAAGGATTAGGGAGTTTTGCTGGGATTAAAAGCCAAAAACTTGGAGAAAGAATAATGGAAGTATAACGGCAGCAATGCATGACAACTCCAACCCCCCAACCGCCCTCCCCCAGCCCCTCCACCCTCCAAGGAAGCCTCAACACCCCCATACCCCGGAGCTGTCTGTGAACCAGAGGTGGGGGGCCTCATTACACAAGACTTTACTTGAGTCAAACTTGCTTGACTAATATGGTAAAAAGTTTTGACTTTCTTATGAATTGTTTTTTGATATGATGAACAGGTGGTCATCAGGTCACTACATACCACTGTTGATTTTTTATGATTAATAATGAAGCAATTAGCATTATTTTTCCAATGATCAAATTCATTGTAGGCTCACAGGCATGGCATGACAGTACACCCCCTTAAAGGGATAGTTGGGATTTTTTGACATGAAGTTGTTTGACATCGCCATCGGCAGTGTAGTGCATCAAGAGTGACTTACCCCCTACTTATTTCCATGAGCCGAGTTCTGGTTGGATTTCGGTAATGAGGAACATAGTTCTGGTTAGTTGGTGGGGCAACTTAAGTAAAGACAAAACAAAAAAAGTCATACATTTGCATAAAAAATATGCCTTCTGTGAAAATTTGCCCTGACATGCTCGGCGTTAGTAAACCTCAGAATGGTGTGAAAACCTTGCTGGAGTCGAAAGAGGTGTGTGCTTGCGTCGCCGACGGGCTGGTGTGCGAAGGAACGCTGGTGCTTGGGTATATCGAACACATGGAGCCCGGCCAACCTGCCCCGACACTATTGTTTCCAGCTCCAGTTGGGTTCGAAAAACGTACTCCACAAGGCCACATTCTGGTCAGAGCATTCTGTGTGTGTGGGCAAAATGTAGAGATGTTTAGAGTGCAGGTAAGAGTCTTGAATTCTTGTCAAAAGCTAAGCAGAAAAAGATACTTGCAGAAAACATTTGCAGAGGGTACGAGACATTCGCAGCAAGCAACCGGATCCGAAAAAGGCTCATGGTACCTAAAATTAGCGGCAGGTACGCAAAATCAAGAAAATAAAGGCGCCCTAGAAAAGACCAAAACAAAATAGGAATTACGACAAAATAAGGGCACAAAAACTGGAATGCTAGAACATAATTTTGTACATTTTTAATTGAATATGTGTGAATATGTGAATTTGTCTTTACTGATTTAAATGTGGCAACTCAGGGTGCCCATCAGCTTTTTGTATGACTTGACTTGTGACTTGCTTGAACTGAGCAGTGACTTCACATGACTTGCTTGAGACTTGAAGGTTATCACTTGAAACATGCATCTGACTTACAAACATACATACGAGCATACAATTACAAAATACAAAAAAGTTCCATATTCCATCATATTGTGTAGTGTAACGCACTATCTATCACTATCACTATCACTAAGACAAACAACCAAAGCGGCTCCTGAATGGAGCCTTGTGGAACACCACATTTAGATGGTATATTCCAAACTAGGGCTTTCTATGTTTGTCATGGTTCATTCTGCTTGTGTTTATTGTGATAATACTGTAATTGTGTTAATTAGATTAACTTCATTAATAAAAAATGGTTGCAGTACAAAATACAATTGTTATCAAAGTTGTCTATTTTTATATGAATTAATATGGATTTCTAGATATTTTATTCATTCGTTTTTGTTATTATTTTGTTATGTTTTTTGTTTTTTTTCTTTAGTTTTGGTTGTTGTCATTACTGGTCTTCATTGTCCTCACTGTCTTTCGCAGCTTCAGTATTTTCAGTATATTAAGTATATCTTCAGTATATTTTTCAAAAATATATGAATCATGCTGGTTGTGATTGAATATGGCCTATTGTTATTTTTAAAATATGCATATTGAAGAAGATTTTACTTATTTTTTTGCCTAAATTAAAAAAAATTCGAGCATAATTTTTGAGCATAAAAATGGCTAAATGAAGTGAAATGCAAATATAACAATCCAAAAGCTGCATTCAACGTTAACGTAGTATTCTACACGCGTCACTAGGTGTGAATAATGTACTTGTAATATTTGGTGAGACACAAACACCACACAAGCCTTACAGGACCTATATTATGCTTTCTTTACTTCTCTGACCGATAAATGTTAAACCATGCCAAAATTTCAGATAATTAGGTTTGCACATTTGGAAGTGAGCCCTGAAAGAAGTTCGGGATGGCTCTGAACGTTCGGTTTCAGACAGTTTGTTTTAACAGCAGCTACCTCTGACATCACAATGAGCCAGACTTCCTTGTATGTCCTATCCCGAATACAAACTGTAGACGTGCCCTCCCCCGAGCTGCTAATCACACTCCAATCACATATGGGTGGAATAAATTAAAACAGAAATCCAAGGAAATACAGTTGGAGTTGGTGTAGATTCTGGAAGATCTAGAAAGCTTTGTGTGCAGGTTATTATGTGCAGCTGCTCTGTACAAACTTAATAGAAAGGGCCAAAAATGAGCATAATAGGTCCCCGTTAAATGGCTAATTTACTCTTATCATGTCAACATTGGGTAATATGAGTGTAAAGGTGACAATATAGGGGTGTTATTTCATGTCTACAGGGCGCTATTAATGTTACAAAACTATTCACAAAGTCGTGAACAAGTTTTCTGTGCTCTAATCACGAAAATTCCCTCATCACAGCCAGGTCGACATCCAGTTATTTGCAATGATGAAGTAGGGATCAATGTACTGAATTGAATTGTGGACATTTTTGTACATTTCAAGCTGAAGTTACCAAATATGGTTTGTGCAAAGTGAAAGTGTGTCCTTACATTCCAACAGTACAAACAGTTTACACAGGGCCCCCGTACATTTACACACATTATTTATAGTTTATCATCATGAATATTTACATCCCCCTCCATGTGGCGGGCGGCTGTGCACGTACTGTACATCAATGAGCGTGCACATGGCGCCGTGCCCGTCTGACAATGTCTATAAGAGTAAACTATGGCACAGAAAAGAAATGGAGCAGCAAAAAGTCAGCTAGCGTGGCTGTTATATAATTAGTATGTTAAGCATTGGAGTCCACAGGCCCAAAATAGCTTCACTGCCCTGCTTGGGGGGGGTCTGCCGAAGTGTTAGGGGTGGGGTGTTGGGGGTCAGTGTCAGAGGAGATGAAATACCGGGGGGAAGGGTAATGGTGGGCAAGGCCCAACATGACAGTGGTCTGGTAATGTCAGTCAAAGACTGTATAGAGCATAGACACACGCATATACACATACACACACACACACATACACACACGCATGTAGTTGCTGACATCCAGAACGTGAGCAGGAAAGTGCTGAAGTGTTCACTTGATGATCAAACCTTCACAGAGAGCTTGATGAATGAAGTCTAAAGGAAGTGTGATGGCACCTTCATCTTTGTCCTTTATTCTTTTCATTCTAGTCATGTTTTAAAACATATATGCCGGCAAGCTATGTCATGAAAGGTGGCGATATATGGCGCTGGTGAAATGGAAAGAAGGTCCTCCGGTTACAAATATGATGCAAGTCGAGTTCTAGTGTGATTTGAAATTTATACCTAAATGAACTAAGTCACTGAAACTATACACAGAACACATGAAGTATTACCTTAACAAAACTAGAAAAGCACTCAGAGAGTGCAGACATGCTAACACCTAGCATGATAGCGCTAGGTGTTTATAAAATTAGGCTAAAAATGGAACTATGCTAATGTTAACATGCTAGCAATGCTAACACGCAGGGTAATAGAGCTAAGTATATCTGTTTCTACCTATGAAAATGTCTAAAATTGCTACTATGCTCATGTTAAGATACTCGCAATGCTGACATATTAACAGTAGCATGCTAGCACTTAATGTACCGGGAAAGCTAAATGTCCCAAATGCGTTGAGAATTTTGACTTTGCAATGGTCTGAATTGGTCGAGAAATGTGGAAGTAGTTGGAACTCTTTAGATCAAAGGCATTTTTCATTCTGAAAAATGGGAATATCAAGAAAAGTGGGAAGTCTTGGGATGTAAAGAATGTCCTTAATTAGTTGAATGCTCTAATGTCATGGTAACAGTCTGAATCGGTTGAAAAATGTGGACGCAAATAAACCTCTTAGATCAAAGGCATTTTGCGTTCTGGAAGAAAAATTTGAGAATTTATGTGCTGCACAGCACAAACAATACTTGACCCCACTAGCATTCATTAGCATTGAATAATCTTTACCCTTCATGATGGTCAAGCAGTTGAGAGCAAAACAACAGCCAATATTTTGGGGCATTCATTTTCACTTCCATGATGATTTTATTTTTGTGCGGCGCACTGCCGCTTAGGTGACATCATGAAGTGCATAAAGAGAACTAATAAGCAATGTTATCCTTCCTCAGTGTTGCTGCGCAAGTACAAAACGGTTCTTCCACTGCGTGCTGTAACTCGGTCTCAAGCGAGTCTCATGTTTTGAAATACAGTTTTCAATTAATTTATGGGAGCATGTTCAAAACCATGAAATATCGTAAACCGAGGACCGCCTGTACATTATTTATTGCAACTATTGGAGTTGTACACTCATTGGTCACATCATTAGGTATGCATTAGGTGTGTCAATAACCAGTGATGTCGGTAATGCATTACTAAGTAATGTGTTACTTTTGTATAACCTTTTTTTTCAGTAACGAGTAAAATGCATTACTATTTCAAAACAAGTAATGTGATTTAAAATACTTATCCACAGTCACTCTGCGTTACTATTGTAGCGATGAACAATAAATGAATAATGGTAGTCAGGATGGCCGTATTCAAATGGCCGTTTATTCTTCAAATCAACAAAAGGCACTTACTGTCCTGCCGGCAGACGTAGCCACCCATGTCAACACACAGCAGTACTTCCTTAGAACTCTTGTTCTACTCACTTTTCTTTCAAACGCCCGCTTCAACCCGCAAAGCTGAACCTGACTGCCCTCTAGTGTCCACACACCAAACAGCAGCTTGGACAAGACACCCAACGGTTTTTCAGTAGACAGAAAGCCAACTTTAAACTTCGAGTTCAACTTTAAAAACATTGCTGATGTTGCACCAATAAAAATAGATGTATTTTTAATATAACAATTTCATGTAATAGACCCGTTGTTCGTTCTAAGGGGAAAGGACGTTGCAGGCAGCCGCTAAGTAACTGAAAAAGTAACTAGGAATGTAACTTTGTGACTTTCAAAATAAAGTAATCTGTAAAGTAACTATGTTACTCTTTATTTCAGTAATCTGTAGTCTGTAATCGGATTACTTTTTCTTCGTAACTGTGACATCACTGTTAATCACGTAATATTTTGCCCATTCCCGGATCTTTGTGTTGCACCTCCACCACCTGGAGGTGTTGTATGCCTTGAAAATCCTGTGGTACAGAATAAGGAAGACAATCCACCATGACTTGACGTATATTCACCCTCAGGAGTTATTTTTCCATCAAAAATAACAACACTTCAGATATCATAAGATGATTACATCAACAATTACCAATTTGTTTCCAGACACATTTCACATTTTTCAATTAGCCTGCTTCATGCTATTAACTGTACATTAAAGCTGGCTAGCATTCGTCATTTCGCTTATGTCCAAATGCTCTACAACACATTTTGTAACAAACATTTAGCAGTCAGCTGTTTACTTTAGCAACTTTCTAAACTCTTTACAGCCGTTAAAATATAAATGATCTCTATTTTGTACTAACCTGTGGTACAGAATAAGGAAGACAATCCACGATGACTTGACGTATATTCACCCTCTGGATTTATTCTTCCTCTCTCGTTTTTTTCACCGACTCTATACCAGCATCGCTGCTAGCACCCCCTAGTGGACCTTGCGGTATTACACCCAAACGCCAACAATGGAGATTTGGTTATTTTAGAAACAAATATATATAAAAAAAATAGTAGGGTGTCTTTTTTTCTTTTGCAACTGAATTTTATATGTATGTATATGTTTTATATTACTACTCTTAAATGCTCTAACCATATTTATGCATTTTAAACAGTTTTTTTTAAACCATGTTACGTTATCTTTTATGTACCTTACATTTGCAAAAACAGAGAATTGTTGCATTGGCGCTGCTGCGAATGTGGCCACTGATTGCACATTGTAAATGGTTCACTACTAATCTCATAATCATCTGTTGCACTACATTTGTTGCTCACTTAAAAGCCTTCTTATTTATATTTTATTTTCCTCGCCACTGACTGATAAGAACATCTGCTGCCTTCTTCATCTCTGATGCAAAAAGCCTCCAGCAGGCTGCGTGCAACACATGGGATCTTCACCCAGGAGACTGCAATCAACTGCACTGGATCCGAACATCTCTCCCCTCTTCAACAAACCCATACACCCTCAGCGAAACACCAACCCCTCCTCCTCCAGCAAACAGCATTAGGAATGAATGAGAAGACGTCAGCCACTATCATTGTTCAGGTTATCATGTGTCGAGAGCAGACATTGATAGAGATGATGTTACCCTTCATTGAGTCTGACCCACTTATGCGTGCACACACACACACACACGTGTGCATGGACACACACCCACACCCATGCACACTACATGCAAATCACATGCAGTCCAGTAGATGTTTACAGATGTACATCTCTCAGTCTGAGACAAACCAGACAGACACGCTGTACAAGCAGTAGGCAACAATAACGAGTCTGCAAGGAAGATGTATTTTTTTTCAAGATTAATGTAAGTATTAGAAAGGTCAGAGAAGCAATGGTCACACTAAAAAGATGGTTTGATGATAATAGATTGTAGATTGAACCTAAGTAAAAGTAAAATCATGCTGTTTGGTAACAGCAAAAAGGACACATACCAGCAAATACAAATAGACAGTGCAGACATTGAAAGGGTGAAAGAAAATACATTTCTGGGGATCACAATAGATGAAAATATGAGCTGGAAACCTCATATTACAAATATACAACATAAGGTGGCCAGAAATATTTCAATATTAAACAAAGCAAAATTTGTTCTCAATCAGAAATCACTCCACACTCTTTATTGCTCTCTGGTTCTACCATATCTTACTTATTGTGTGGAAATATGGGCTAATAACTATAAAAGCAATCTTCACTCGCTAAATGTACCGCAAAAAAGGTCAGTAAGGATAATTCATAATGCCGCCTACAGAGAACATACTAACTCCTTATTTCTAAAATCACAAATACTTCAACTTGCTGATATAGTTCATCTTCAAACAGCTAAAATAATGCATAAGGCTAAAAATAAGCAATTAGCTGAAAATGTCATCCAATACTTCTCTACAAGAGAGGAGAAATATGATCTCAGGGAAGAAGTACATTTGAAACACTTCTATGCTAGGACTACGTTATGCTAGCCATAGCATTTCAGTATGTGGAATCAAACTATGGAATGGATTGAGTAGCAACTTCTGATCAATCCATGTCAATTTCAGACCTAAAATAATGTACCAATTTGAGTTGCTTCCGTTTCCGGACTGTTCCACGTAAATGTGGCGTCCCCCAAGTCTCCGTTCGCAAGCCCCTTTTGTTTACTACTTTTATTACTTGGTTTATTACTACTTTTTTGTGTTCACTTTCATTTGCCCTCATGTCAGTTGCGCAAAAAAATACTAAGCAATTGCTACAATACTTTGTGAAGGGGTGGATCCTGGGAATGTCAGGCTCCTTTATTCGTCTAAGATGAGGTAAGATGATCAGGAGCATGCATTAATCATAATGATACATGTGCACTTTGGTGCCCCTCCATATTTGTATGATTGGGCCTTGCTGAAGGCCTGTGGCAGTGAAGGACATTCCAGCAGGACTGGACTGTTCTGGATTTAGAGAGAAGTCATAATTCATGTCACAAAGAACGGCTCTAAAAGAGTAAAAGTACGTGAAGGAAGAGCTGCCCAAACAACTCAATACAATGTGAACCGACCACATGGCAGACAAGCTAAGCGGGTGTGTTGCAAAAGCTTTACGTAACGAGCCACGCTGGCCACCTGCCAACCATCGCTAGCATTCGTGCTGTCACCTCAATGATGGATCATGCTCAGACTGACACCGGTGCTGGTTCTGGTAGCGGCATTGCTGACGGACATGACATGGAGACGCATCATCAGGAATGACTGTTGTGTTTGCGGTCATCGGGCAGCTCTGGGTACAGTTCTTGGCAATGAAAATAAACTGCATGTATTTGAACAAGGAGTCAATAAATCAATTAGACAGTGAAAGGTTTGACTGAAGGCCAGAGATCTTAATTCATCATCCGAGCGAGACACTGTGGACATTTTAATGCAGTGTTTCCCACACGTCAGCAATTTACTTGTGGTGGGATGGGCTGTATGTCGATAATTATCGGCCTGATATTGGCATTAAAAGGTGATATCGGCATCGCATGTTTCCCTACAATGCAAGCAGATATTGAACTTTCAGGGCCAGTGTCGCAAAATTACAACATTGCTTGGATTATCGGACGTTGAAGTTAACACTTTGCTGTCTGTGTAGAAGTAACACTTTACTTAGCAAACAGTACAATAACAAAGTTCCCAATGAACTTACCAGTTGCATTCAAATCGCAGACGGGGTTAACATTCCGCCCACCAGTCATGGTCTCTTTAGAGAAAGAGCTTTAAAAAAAACATCACACAGCAACATAGTAGATAACGACAGGCAAGACATTACCAATAAATAATTCAGAATAACTTTCAACTATGTGAGTTCTACACATGTAATCTATCAGCTATTTACAACAACAGTACAGCAAAGCATGCTGGGAAACAGAAAGCACTGTTGTCGGAACCATATACGCAGTACTGTATGTCTCTTCACCAGATTAGTCACTTTTTTGAAAAAAACTATCCACCCTCGGTATTTTCAACATGGAGAACGGTCTATGATCTATGAAACAAGTAGTATAAAAAGTGGAGGGGGGGGGGTCCATATGTAATTATTAGGCTGTCTAGACTTTTATTTTGATGACGTGATGGCTGGCTAATTTTAAATTAAAAAGCCAGGAACCGGTCGAGTGGTTAGCGTGCAGGCCACACAGCCAGAAGACCCAAGTTCGATACCACCCTTGGACATCTCTGTGTGGCGTTTGCATGTTCTCCCCGTGCATGCGTGGGTTTTCTCCGGGTACTCCGGTTTCCTCCCACATTCCAAAAACATGCTAGGTTAATTAGCCGCTCCAAATTGTCCATAGGTATGAATGTGAGTGTGAATGGTTGTTTGTCTATATGTGCCCTGTGATTGGCTGGCCACCAGTCCAGGGTGTACCCAGCCTCTTGCCCGAAGACCGCTGGGATAGGCTCCAGCACCCCCGCGACCCTTGTAAGGAAAAAGCGGTAGAAAATGAATGAATGAATAAAAAAAACTATCTTGAGGGTTCTATGAGGTCACTAAGTTGGCAACACCAATCCCTCCTGCTACTTCTTCTTTTTCTCTGGAAGACAGGCACTTTTTACGTGCCGTGTAGGTCTGAACCCCAGATGCAGAGGCGTGAGGCTCTTTAAAGATGTCACACAAGTTAATCAAAGCCACTGAACCGGAAGCAGCCTTGGTAGACAGGCGATGGCGTACGACAAAAGTCAGCATGAAAATATTACTGAAGCTGAGGGTCAGGCTGGATGTGCAGGGAAACAGCTGGGCATACGACTAGGACATGCAAAATGTCCCCTGAGCATGGAAGAAAGAGCCAGCAAACTCGAAGTAAATGGTTTCAAATGGTTTTCAAATTCTGGGGTGGGGGGGGCAATGAGAACACAGTAAACCAGGGGTCTCAAACACGCGGCCCGTGGGCCAAATGTGGCCCGTAGGACACTAGTTTGAGGCCCCCACCTTGACATGAAAGTTTAATGTTAGTGCGGCCCACGCAAGTTTGATATGGATGCTGTATGGTATCATGTACCCAGAAAAAATTATAACGTTTGATTAATGTTCATGTTAAAGGTTAAATAACTGTTAATAGTTATCCTCCCTATCCATGTGGAAGTGGTAAGTTTTTGGCCATTAAAAAAAGTATAAATGTGACTATAGTCGTGTTTTGTCATGTCTACAGGGCTCTAATAATGCTTTGTTCATTTTAATCTGAAAAAAATAATTTGTCTACCCACCAACTATATGTGGTTTCTTAAGTTTTTATTATTTGCTGTTTTATTATTATTATTATTATATTTATTTATTACTGATTGATGATTTTCTTTATTCTTGATTTGTTTATTTATTTTTCATCTTATTTTGTGCAGAAAAATAAAAATTAAGATATTTGAGAACAGTGGAATGTTTTATCAGAGCTTTTATTGTAGAAAATCTGAAACAAAGCACTGAAAAAGTTTGTATATTTTTCTGTTTTTAATAAATGCATTTTTTTGGGGGGGGGGGGGGGGGGGGGGACCTGATGCGGCCCAGCCTTGCCCAGACCCTAGCTCCAGTGGCCCCCAGGTAAATTGAGTTTGAGACCCCTGCAGTAAACAAAAAGAGGTGGAAAAGGAAGAAGTGGCTAATGTCAACTGTAACACCATGCATTATGTGTTTATGAATATATTCTGTACACTGTGAGGAAGGCCCTTTTGTGTTCTTTGTTCTTTCTGTTGTCACAGCTTAGAACTGAGATGACTTTAACAACATGAACGTTACTGAACTTAGCGGTTGATAGAAATCTTGCATTAACTTTTATCCCACTCTATAAATCTGACCTAAGCCATGTTATGTCCATGCTTTATTGATGCGGTGAAGTCTCAGGGATCTGCTTCACACCCACGCAGCTACAGAATGAGGGGAGGTGCACATCTTGGAGAAACCGGCTGACTTCAACTTCAACCACATTTTTTTGCAAAAATATGTCCCCGCATTTCCATAATGTGCCATAGGAAAAATAGTTTCCAAGCATCCCAAAACGGTTTGCGTTGTAGCTTTACCGTAGATGTTGACACAAAGGTTGACTTTCCATGTGTCCCGCCCCCTTACCGTACGGTAAGTGTTATAGATAGAGCGTCCTTTCCACAGGTCAGCACACGGGTTGTCATGCTAGAACAGCATCGGCATCAAGGTACCGTTTTCCTGAGCCACTCCCACTTAATCCCCCTCCCCTCCCCTCCCGGCGTGTGCGCGACCTGTCCCATGGCCCATTAGCTAAACAATGTCCAACATAAGCGCACCACTTCCGACCAAATCAAATAACTCCTTTTACGAGCACCCCATCTCGGTGCAGCCCTGCGTCCACGCTCGCCGCCTGGAAGAAGCCGGTGTGGGTTAGCGCTGATTTACTGTGCCTTATTGAAATTCTTTTACGAGAGAGTGGCGCGTATGAAAAAAAAATAAGAGGATGGATGTCTCAGGAGAGGCTTGTGGACTGATAAGGGCCTATTTGTGACAGGGATCAAGGCGGGCCTGCAGATGATTCATGGCCATGTGAAGGAGGGAAGCTGGAGGCCTTCCAAGGCGGCGGCGGTGGCGGCGGCTTACGAAAGACGCTTGAGGTGAAGTGTGCCAGAAAGGCAACCAGAGTTCACGCTGTAGGGCAAAGATGGAGCGAGGGAGAAGGCTGAATGCTGCCTCAATGTTTACTTTTGCACATTTGATCTCACGGACGTGTCAACAACACCAGCACCTCGTGCACTGTGGCGGCAGAAATATTTATCTTGGAACCCTCACAAGATGCAACAATGCCTTTTCTTCAGTATGACCTCATCATGCTTTTAAGTGTTGACTCCGCTAATGTTTCAGTCAAGGTTACTTTTTCATAAAATTTGTTTGTTGAGCATCAAAAACAATTAGAGGATTGGATCATACTTTATCATTTATGATGGCACACGGCAAATTTTGGTCTTTGGAATAAACTCCATGTGAGTTAAAATCCACTCAATGTGAGTGTACATGTGTGACCATCCATTGACTCCACAGGAGTTAATAGAACTCTGCTTTTGAAGTTGATTTTCACCCCCTATTCAGAGTTAAAATTCAACTCTTCTTGGTGTTAAAATACTACTAGAGAGTAAAATGTTACTCTTGAATGGAGTTGATTTTAATATTAACTCTTAACCGGCATTAAAAGCCAACACTTCATATATAGTTCATTTAACACTATTTAGAGTTGACATTCATTTTATATGAGAAAATTATTACACTGAACATTTTACTGTGTACGACATTCATTCATTCATTCATTCATTCATTTTCTACCGCTTTTTCCTCACAAGGGTTGCATGGGGTGCTGGAGCCTATCCCAGCTGTCTTGGGGCAAGAGACGGAGTACACCCTGAATACCCTTTCATTAGCATTTTGCTCCTGAAATAAGTCCAGACAACGTAAATCAAACATGAGTGAAATTTTTGTGCATTTGTGTATAAATCTACAAGTCTCCTACAACTTACCACAACATCTTAGCCGTACAAGATGAACTTAGCTAATAGCTAATTAGCTATGTTATCAGATGGATACTGGAGCTTTGCAGGAAATACGACTGCTCTCTGTGACGTAAGCACTAATGTGCTAAAAATACTTTTTTTCGTTTGTATGCATCATAACTTCATGAATTCCTTCACTGCACACATTAACAGAAAAAGTGATGTGTTTCTTTCATTATGCCCTTAATGTGTAACCCTTACAAGGCTTGCGCACCTTCTCAACCCGGTGAGTGTGCACCACTGTGGAAGCCTGTATCCAGACTTTGCTTATGGCGTGGGCCATTTAGTAATTGTGATTGATACAAAAACACGGTTTGGGCTCATTTGTCAACAATCTCCCTTCCCTATGAAAAATGTAAATCGGGGATGTCCAAATTTCGTCTCCCAAACTTTGGATCACATTATTTATGGGCCTGGAAAGGCACCTTGTAGAAACTCAATTCATTCATTCATTCATTTTCTACCGCTTATCCTCACGAGGGTCGCGAGGGGTGCTGGAGCCTATCCCAGCTGTCTTTGGGCGAGAGGCGGGGTACACCCTGGACTGGTGGCCAGCCAATCACAGGGCACATATAGACAAACAACCATTCACACTCACATTGATGCTGTGCATCATTGGGTCATTTGGCAGTGTTGCGGCCCGCCACAATCAAATTAGGACCGCTACAAATAAATTGGGCACAACCTGTTCACCCTGCTCCTAAACTCATTAAAACTCATTACAAGTCTATACTGTAGGTGCATCATATAGGTATATAGTTTTATATAGGTATAGGTATATATAGGTATGAATATATCATAGGTATGCATCATAACTGCTTCTTAACACACCTCATACAAAGCGAGTCTGAAAGAGAATAAGTAGACTTCCATCATTAACAGTAGAATAGAAACACCGACCACACTTACTATATCCGCTCTCATTGGGATGGCTGCTACTTCCAGTACAACCAGTACAAGACAAAAAGCCAGTACGCAGGCAAAAAAATCCTGAAAGTAAACAAGAATCTTGTTGAGTCTTTGTAGAGCATTTGAGAACTAGCGGTATCCACTCTTCCGTCTGTGAGTGATGCTGAGACTAGCGGCTAGGGAGGTCAAGTTACTCCACCAGATGATACATTTTTTCGTGTTAACTGACCAACACTCCACTCTGAAGTGCTGCCAATTAATTTCATTCCAGCGAGCTTTGACGGCGTCCGTCACTGAACGTGCCGATTCCAATTTACCACAAAACACTTGTGTTTGTTGGCCTGCCGCCACGCAATCAGCGCTCGGAAAGAACGACTCCTTCGCTTTTTATGTTCGTCAAATTGTGAAGGGCCTTTGGCTTGCTATTAAAAGCTGATTTATACGTCTGTGACTCCAGCACTTACTTGATGTGCACCCCCTTGCACAACTTTACAATTATGCAGATGGCAAGGAAGGAAAAAAAAGGTGCAAAGACTTGCACACTGAACACACTGGAATACACTGGAATACACTGGAATACACTGGAATACACTGGAACACACTGGAATACACTGGAATACACTGGAACACACTGGAACACACTGGAATACACTGGAACACACTGTACAAACAGATAGCATGGAGTACACAATGCCCCCCCCCCCCACTGCATTTGTATTTATTTCTGTCCTGTCACGCAAAAACATTTGAAGCTAATCAACAAAACAACTTCTGAACAGTCCCTTTGTGGATTTACAACACCAGTGAACCTGTGTTAGATAAATAGATGTCCCTTTCCATGGTGGAGCAAGCTAATGCTAATGCTAAAAGTGCCTGATGGCCAAATATGGCTTCACGTTGTTTGAGAAGCATATATTTGCACTGAGCGACATGTGAGTGGATCAGAGAGAACCGCCGCCAAGTTTTTTATGAGATAATACTTCAAAGACTAATTATCATCATGTGTCCTAGCCAATAATTTTTATTATTATTATTATTATTCATTTCTGCTGGTTGTTAGGTACTGTATGTTCTACTTACCTGAGGTTTTAGACCTGCTCATACTGGCTCGTTTTATGTGTCATCTTCTGTACAAAACATCTCAAATCTGGCAATTCCTTTTTAATAAACATACCTGTATTAGCACAATGTGTCTTGACACGGATGGAAATATGCACTTTTGGCTAACTCAATTCCATAACTTTTAAATATTGTTGGCTAGCGAACGTGCTGCAAGGTGGTCGAGTGGTTACGCGTGCAGGCCTCAAAGCTAGAAGACTAGGGTTCAATTCCACTCTCGGCCACCTCTGTGTGGAGTTTGCATGTTCTCCCCGTGCATGCGTGGGTTTTCTCCGGGTACTCCGGTTTCCTCCCACATTCCAAAAACATGCTAGGTTAATTGGCCACTCCAAATTGTCCATAGGTATGAATGTGAGTGTGAATGGTTGTTTGTCTATATGTGCCCTGTGATTGGCTGGCCACCAGTCCAGGGTGTACCCCAAGACAGCTGGGATAGGCTCCAGCACCCCCGCGACCCTCGTGAGGAAAAAGCTGTAGAAAATGAATGAATGAATGAATTAAAATGGAAAAAGGAAATATTAAATTTCAGAATTTCTGTCAACGAAGATTTGCATCATAGTGAACGTCATTGAGAGCAAATGCAAGTGTTACAGGCATTTGCCCCGGATAGCTATGTAGGGTGAACTTGCATGACCTTTGAACCAGGAAGTTCGTCCGTTGTGAAATGCCTCTGGGCTGGAATGTTAAAATAAAGTTGGTTGGAAGCAACAAGTAACATTTTCCTTCAATTGGGTGTGAAGCAGATCCCTGAGACTTCACTCCATCAATAAAGCATGAACATAGTCAGGTCGCCCTTACTACGGTTCGGAGCTGAATAACAGTTAACACCAGGATAGCAACGTTGGTTAGGTAGATACTTTATTCATCTACCTACCTACCTACCTACCTACCTACCTACCTACCTACCCACCTACCTACCTACCTACCCACCCACCCACCAAAAATTGGATTTCTTTATGGTAATGGTAATGGTAATGGTTTTATTTCATTTGAACATGCATCAGATTACAATTGAGTGCATCCCATAATCAGTTCCCAGTTCCACATGTCCAAAAGGAGTAGGAAGAAGCAAAGCTTATTAAATCCTACCTCTCCATCTGGTACTTTTACAATCACTAACTGTTACATTTGTTCACTTCCTGCTTTCCATAATACAGTTTAAGTTTGTTTGTTTTTTTAAATAATGTACCTGGTACCTCGTAGGAGGTGATATGAGCATCCAATGCCATAATGGGTACCATAGTAAGTGTCAATATAGTGATATACGTATATAGCACATCATGACTGGTTCAAGACTCTTCATCCTTGTATTTAGCAAACATCAACTGCTTGTATTGTTTCTTGAATTGGCTCATCGTTGTGCATTGTTTGATTTCCTTACTCAATCCATTCCATAGTTTGATTCCACATACTGAAATGCTATGGCTAGCATAACGTAGTCCTAGCATAGAAGTGTTTCAAATGTACTTCTTCCCTGAGATCATATTTCTCCTCTCTTGTAGAGAAGTATTGGATGACATTTTTAGCTCATTGCTTATTTTTAGCCTTATGCATTATTTTAGCTGTTTGAAGATTAACTATATCAGCAAGTTGAAGTATTTGTGATGGTAGAAATAAGGAGATAGTATTATGAATTATCCTTACTGACCTTTTTTGCAGTACATTTAGCGAGTGGAGATTGCTTTTATAGTTATTAGCCCATATTTCCACACAATAAGTAAGATATGGTAGAACCAGAGAGCAATAAAGAGTGTGGAATGATTTCTGATTGAGAACAAATTTTGCTTTGTTCAATACTCAGATATTTATTGCATTTATTTAATTTCATCAAAGCAATGAAACCTAATTTATTAATATTGTAATAAAGTTAAACTTGAGGCGGCATCGTACAACAGAGTAGTCACGTGGTGCGTCATTCCCTACAGCAGAGGTAGGGAACCTATGGCTCGGGAGCCAGGTAGGGCTCTTTTGATGACTGTATCTGGCTCTCAAGCATTTCTTACCACAATAAAAAATTATTTTTGCTTACATTTTAAAGTAAACATCACAGAAATTACTGTTAAAAATAATATTAAAAATCAACAACTTTTTTATGCATTTTAATTCGTCCATCTATATTCTACTGCAATACGGCCGACCATATCCATCTTTCCTGATATTTTCCAGGTCAAACACCAAAACTCGATTATTACTGGGTAATGCGGTAGTCTACCTCGGTCATTGAGATGTCAACATGTAAATATAAACTTTTCTCCTTTAGTCAAATAGTCACCTAGCTAAAGCTGCAGAACCAAGCCTTCTGGCAAAGATGGCCAAAAGAATGAAATATACTGAGTATGGTGCAAAACTATGCAGCAGCAGAAGTTGTATTAATGGCAACAAGTATTTGATTTATTGTTAGACACTGCGCTGCTCACGAAAGTGTGCTGGCCACACCCCATTGGCGTGCGGTAGTGTGCCTGGTCTACGTAATTAGAGCCCATTATCTAAAACTGTTGGTCTTACATAAAAATGCACACATTTTATTGCATTCAATGTTTAAAAAAATGTATATGGCTCTCACAGATACACATTTTAAAATATCTGGCCTTCATGGCTCTCTTAGCCAAAAAGGTTCCCGACCCTTGCCCTACAGGATGCGCTGCAGGGAAAATAAACATTTAATCTTGAAGGCTGATTATGTATTTGTAGCCAACTTATAGTAGCTGGCTAACTGATAGTTGGCTAATATAGCTAATACAGATACATAGAGCATGTGTTGCCTTCAATTTTTTTGCGGCTCCAGTCATATTTGTTTTCGTTTTTTTTTTTTGGTTGGGTTGCCGACCCCTGGGATAAGCGGTAAAAAATGAATAAATGAATGTGCAGCTAACTTAAGTATATTGTATGGTGGCAAATGCTCTAATCACTTGTTCTAAAAACAAAAATGAGCCCTTACTAAAATTATACAAACACAAAAACAAATACACACAAAAACTTTCACTTCTGCTATTAACATCCAGCATCAGTAACTTGATAAACCAATCAGAGGACGGAAAAATGCTGTCGTTATTGTACAGTAATTATTGCAATTTTTAAATCTGACTGGTTCAGGCAACAGCCCCATTGCGAATAGTGTTGAAGTGACAGGGACAAGCACTGGGCAGATTGGATGGACGTGGCCACACACACACAAGGTGAAATCTGATTGGACAAAAACACATAACACTCCTGGAAGCTTAGTGTTACCACCTTGGACATTTTTTTGTGGAAAAGCCACTGGCAACAAATCTAGGAATGTTTTCTGTCATCGTTGGAGAGTCTCTGGTATTTGGGGACTTAAACGTTAAAGCAGGTATTGTTCTGCAGTTTGTGTTCTCACTGAGCAGGCGCCAGTGAGAGGTCCGTCCCGCCCCGAAACACTCACAAGCGCTCAATGCACTTTTATTGAGAGAATAGTGGAGCGCTACGCATCCGTGAATCCCACGTGCACGATGGGGAGGATCTGGGCCTATTTTACTGAGTGGGATCTAAATGCTTTTTAATCTTCATTAAATCACTACTCATTACACTCAAGTCTCATGCACACTGAGTCACTTACACGCATCTGTCAGTGTGTCAGAACAACATGGAGAACGGTCTATGATCTATGAAACTAGTAGTATAAAAGGTGGAGGGGGGGTCCACATGTAATTATTAGGCTGTCTAGACTTGAGATGAAATATAAAAATTATTTTATTTTGATGAAGTGATGGATGGATAATTTTAAATTAACAAAACAGGAATCGGTCGAGTGGTTAGCATGCAGACCACACAGCTAGACACACCATCGGACATTTCTGAGTTTGCATGTTCTCCCTGTGCATGCGTGGGTTTTCTCCGGGTACTCCGGTTTCCTCCCACATTCCAAAAACATGCTAGGTTAATTGGCCACTCCAAATTGTCCATAGGTATGAATGTGAGTGTGAATGGTTGTTTGTCTATATGTGCCCTGTGATTGGCTGGCCACCAGTCCAGGGTGTATCCCGCCCTCGCCCGAAGACAGCTGGGATAGGCTCCAGCACCCCCGTGACCCTTATGAGGATAAGCGGTAGAAAATGAATGAAGCCAGGACTCAAGTTTAGATGTAAATCTCCATCCATTCTTTTTCTATGCTGCTAATCCTCACTAGGGTCGCGGGTATGCTGGAGCCTACCCCAGCTGTCTTTGAGATACATCCTGGTTGCCAGTATTTGTAAATGTAAATGTACTTGTGTTTTTCCTCACTTTTTGTGTCTCCTATGAAATTATGAATATATGACATCATATGGAAGTAATATGCCAACTCCCCCATGGTATCAACTAGCAACTTCTAGGACAGCCCATGGCTACTTTGTCTTCTTCTAAGGAGTTGGTAACAAGGAGTGTGCAAGCAACGCAGCCAAGACGCTACGAAATGAAAATAAATGTAGGTCAGTGCTTCTGATACTGTTTAGGTTTGGAGAAGAATACTCTGTATATGATCTTTAACCTCATGATGGAATATTCCATGACATTTTCAACACCTCACATATTAGTTTGAACTGCACACAAATGTAGGATAATAAAATGTGTCCCTAGTAGCGGATACAAAGGCAAAACAAAAATACTATAACATAAATAACAGCAAAAGCCACACAAAAAGGAGAACCAAATACACTACTGCAAAAAGGCGAAAAGGAAAAAAATAATAACAAGCAAAAACAGAAAGCCCTTTTGGAAAATGCATAGCAGTAAGTAGCACAAGCACCAAAAACCACTGCTGGAGCTGCCAAGCAGGGAATGACAACAGCAATAGCGAGGAAGGCCAAAGAAAGGTAACTACAGCATATGGGAGGGTAACGACTCGACACAGGTACATGAGAAGATGATCTGGCGCTGAGCAGTGATTGCAATCAAGTTTGCTTCGGCGGCTCCGCCTCAGCCGGTCAAGTGGTGCAATGCAAAACAAGGCAGATCCTGACAGTACCCCCCTCCCTGACAGAATACCTGCCTTATTTGGAAGGTGTGAGTGGAAGTTGCTAATAAGGCCCTGGTCAAGGATACAGGAACGGGAGACCCAGGAGCCGGAGACCCCCAGCTCCATATCCCAGGTACTGCACCCCCCCCCCCCCCCCGCCCCCTTCGAGATTTAAAAATGGCTGCAAAACTTCCCGGTGGGAAGACTTACTTCTGGCACAGACAGAGTAGGTTGCGACAAACTCCTTCACGGCCGGTCCTTAAGGACGGCCAGCGAAATACGCCACCACTGAAGAAACTCTGGTCTAAGCTCTACAGTCCTCCAGGACCTCCCCTCCTTCCACTGCTTCTGACTCCATTCGATCCACCTCCCACTGGAGTACTTCCAACACTCTGGCTACAGGTATAATGTTCTCAGGTGTCCTGTCTCTCTCTGTGGGACCATAAATCTGAGAAATGGCGTCGGGCTTGCGTGTAATTGAGAAGATGAATCTAGTCAAGAACAATAACCAACGGGCTTGTCTGGAATTGAGTCTTTGAGCAGTCTTTACGTAAGCAAAGTTCTTGTGGTCTGTTACCACCGGGAAGGGTAAAGCTGCACCCTCCAACCAACGCCTCCTACTCCCGCAGCGCAAGAACGATAGCCAGCAGCTCTCTGTTCCCCAAGGCATCATTTCGTTCAGCGGTGGTGAGGCAACGACAGAAGAACGCACACGTGTATCCACCACGTCAACCTCTACTTGAGCAAGTACAGGAGCAGAGGTAAACCACAGGAATCTCTGCAAGGGCTTCCTTGATATAGGAGAAGGCCACTTAACCACTGCCTGAGCCTTGGAGGGATCCCCTTGAAGCATGTTCTTCTGCATGATGTACCCCACGTGTAGTGGAAGTCGAACTTCTCAGTCTTCACATGAACCGGCTCTCAAGAAGCCGCTGAAGAATCCTGCTCCTGCAGGTTTCTGGAAAAAATAGACGAATCAAAAAACATTTATCATGTTCTTGAGAACGTAATATTTGGCGCCTTGGTAAGTCCAAAAGGCAAAACAAGATACTCGAAATCCTCTTTTCCACTCATGGCCCTCCTTGATGCGTACCAAATGGTATGCTTTCTCAACTCAAGCTTGGAAAAACACTCTGGCATCACGAAGGACCGATAAAGAGTCCATTAGAGGGAGTGTGTAACAATTCCGCACAGTAATCTTGTTAAGATCTCTGTAATCAATGCAGGGACGCAAGGACTTGTCCTTCTTTTCAACGAAGAAAATACCCACCCCAAGAGGGGACGAGGAAGGCCGAATGAAGTCATTATAAAGCTGAGTCTCAGGTAATGAGCTTCACATATTATGCAAATGTTTCAACCCTTTGCATTGAGTTGTGGACTCCTATAGAGCAATTACCCACAATAACACACACAGATTTTGCAGAATCCGCACCTATTCCAGCTGTATTTTCTTGGATTTGTGCTTCCTGCTGCAGCCCGCCTCCGGGGATGCTCACTCCACTGTGATTGGTCACACGCCCAAAGTGCTTCCTAACCACGAACGAACTCCACTTTCTAATATAGTGGGTTTTGGAGTTGATTGAATAAATGAATAAAGTCTTTGGAGAGCTAATTGAAAAGTGTTGGGCAGCTTATGATCTCCTGGCTGGAGACCCCATAAGACCCCTGATTTATGTATGAACTCAGAGAGGAAACATACCGCTGGTGCAGTGGAGTGGCTCGCATGTTGGCCACACAGTCAGGAGATCTCTGTGTGGAGTTTGCATGTTCTCCCCGTGCATGCATGGGTTTTTTCTGGGTACTCCAGTTTCCTCCCACATTCCTTTCCTTTTGACCAGTCCAGGGTGCACACCACCTCTCGCCCAAAGTCAGCTGGGATAGGCTCCAGCATACTCCCGCCATCCTAATGAGGATAAGCAGCATAGAAAATGGTTGTTGTTGGATGTTATACAATAAATATTGACTGTGATTGTTCGGCTCTTTATATTGAGTTGTGGACTCCTATAGAGCAGCTACACACAATTCCCCACACAGAAAGCTTTGTAGATCTTCCAGAATCTGCACCTATTCCAGATGTATTTCTTTGTCTTTTCAAAACGGTCTGTTTTAATTTATTCCACCCACAGGCACGCCCACTCCGCTGTGATCGGACCCAAGCGCTTCCGAAGACTTCTGAATTACTGCCGAACCCCAGTTTCTAATTTTGTAGATACAGGAGTTGATAATAAATGACAGCTTGTTACATTTGGCTGAGCACCAACTGCAAGTGCCGGTCAAGTACTGTTGATCACTGATAGAAATTAGTTACTAATTCAGAAGGTCAATAATCTAAGTCAGGCGTATCGGTGGTGATTTATTCGAAGGTAAGGTGACTCATATTATTAGCAATACAATGTTGGAATTGCAGCAATCAGGCAGACATATATTGTATTGGAGTTCCCTCACAATGTATCTGCTAGCATAGTGCAATGGTAAGGTCAACCGTTGCTAACATGGGTGACCGATGTTTCAGACAGCAGGACGGGGCTTTTTTTGAAATTAGTGTCTGCTGAAAAAATATCTGTGTTGGTACCAAATGCACCGACCGCCACTGGTTGTAACTGTACCTCATTTTTGCTTAATTTCACTGCCATTAAATGAATAGTCAAACCTGCTTTACAAATGCACCAGTTTTTTTATGATTCATTTTTGAACAAAAAATTCAGCTCTGATTTTCACCATCTTGGTTATCATACGTACACACATTTTTGGCAGGTTATAAAATTTTCATCCAGATGGAAACAGACCATTGGTCGAGTGGTTGTTTCGCAACCTGATGTCATGACAGCGACGGAGCGGTCACATCATCGATTTCAGAAAGTCTACACGGAAACGACAAGAGACCGTCACCAGATTTTATCACTCTGGAAGTTGTTTTTAAAAAAAATACCATTTTGGGGCACCCAGAAAGCCGTTTGTGTGCGACTGAAAGACTTTGCAGTTTTGACCTGAAAACTTTTCAGTATGGACAGCTTGTTAGTCTCCATACATTTATTATTTATTATTGAATGAGACCACCAAATTAGGAGCACCAGCAATTTGATTAAAACTGTGGGAAACAATATTAATATCATTGCAAAGTACAAAGATTGTGTCCGTGTGGTACTGATAGTTATTTGGTCGGGACCGGTGTCAACTTTTACACCAAATTTTGTTAACGTCCCCATATGTTATGGTACTGTTCCTTAAACTGGCTCATTGACTGTGTCGCTTGACTTCTTTACTGCAATCCGTTCCATATTTGAATCCCACATACTGATGTGCTCAAAGATTTTTAGTGTTGTACGTGCCTCTTTACATTTTTCCCTGAGGTCATATTTTTTCCTCTCCTATCGTCAGGTTATTGTTTGCTGCAGGATTTTATCTGTTTGAAAATGTAGCAAATCAATAACCAAAAAAAAAAACCCACGGAGGAGCATCATTATGTTGCCAGCTGAATCCAGACACTTCAGGTCACACAGCCTCCATTGTAGACGTGTAGGAGTCTAATTTGGTGATTTCTAAGACTTTCATACAACAAAAAGCCGAAGCTAACGTGCTATCTCTTGGACTACAAAATCATTCCTATGTAAGCATCAAGAGATTTATCGCCTTGTCTGTGGGCCGGCCACAGTCAGCCGTTGATGTATGAACTCTTAAAGCTTTTCTTTAAACGTGACATCATTGATCACCCGCTAAGGACGGGGAGGAAGACAAAGTATGTCACCTTTACCGCCAGCATAAGCCTTAGCGGATCTGCACATAATAGAAATTTTCACGTTGTTGCTCTTTCCATTTTTGAGAAGAAACTATTTGGTTGTTTCTGCAGCAACACAAATAACTAATAAATAATCAATCATGCTGGTGATGCATGTTGGTCACTATTTGTCCATGTTGCCACATATTGATCAACAATAGTCCATGCAGCACCAATGCAGTGTCTGTCTATGTCAGTCCATATTGGTCCACCTAAGTAGTCTATTACTGCTCATTTGGGCCCATGTGAGTCTATGTAGACTATGATGGTCTGTGTTGATCCTAACTGATGTTTATTAAGGAACAGAGTCCGTTATTGTCCATTTTGGTCAATATAATTCTCCGTAGTCCCTGTCTCTGCATGAAAGCCTGGGTTGGTCCATGTTGGTCCAAGACGATCTCTAATCAGTGTTTATCAAGGCATGAAGTCCATTATTGTCCAATGTGGTCCATGTCTGTCTATGTGGACACGAGACAGTCCATGTCATTCCCTGATTGATGGTCTGTATTGGTGCATTTTGATCAATGTGTATGAAGGTACAGAGTCCATTATGGTCTGTATTGGTCCAACTCGATAGATGTTTATCAAGACATGGAGTCCATCATTGTCCATTGCAGTCCATGTCTGTCTGTGTAGTCCATGTCGCTCCACGATGGTCCATGTTGGTCCTTTTTGATCAATGTTTATGAAGGTACGGAGTCCATTATGGTCTGTATTGGTCCTATTTGATAGATGTTTATCAAGCATGGAGTCCATCATTGTCTATTGCAGTCCATGTCTGTCCGTGTAGTCCATGTCGTTCCATGGTCCGTGTTGGTCCTTTTTGATCAATGTGTATGAAGGTGCACAGTCCATTATGGTCTGTACTGGTCCTATTCGATAGATGTTTATCAAGAAATGGAGTCCATCATTGTCCATTGCAGTCCATGTCTGTCCGTGTAGTCCATGTCGCTCCATGATGGTCTGTGTTGGTCCTTTTTGATCAATGTGTACAAGGTACAGAATCCATTATGGTCTGTATTGGTCCTATTTGATAGATGTTTATCAAGACATAGAGTCCATCATTGTCCATTGCAGTCCATGTCTGTCCGTGTAGTCCATGCCGCTCCATGATGGTCTGTGCTTGTCCTTTCTGATCAATGTGTATGAAGATACAGAGTCCATTATGGTCTGTATTGGTCCTATTCGATAGATGTTTATCAAGACATGGAGTCCATCATTGTCCATTGCAGTCCATGTCTGTCTGTGTAGTCCATGTCGCTCCACGATGGTCCATGTTGGTCCTTTTTGATCAATGTTTATGAAGGTACGGAGTCCATTATGGTCTGTATTGGTCCTATTTGATAGATGTTTATCAAGCATAGAGTCCATCATTGTCTATTGCAGTCCATGTCTGTCCGTGTAGTCCATGTCGTTCCATGGTCCGTGTTGGTCCTTTTTGATCAATGTGTATGAAGGTGCAGAGTCCATTATGGTCTGTATTGGTCCTATTCGATAGATGTTTATCAAGACATGGAGTCCATCATTGTCCATTGTAGTCCATGTCTGTTCGTGTAGTCCATGTCGCTCCATGATGGTCCGTGTTGGTCCTTTTTGATCAGTGTTTATTGAGGCAAGGGGTCCACTACTGTCCATTGTGGTCCAAGCAAGTCTGTGTGGTTCATGTGTATCCATGTATGCTTGGGTCAGTCCATGTTTGTTCATTTTTAGCAATGTTTATCGAGGCATGGACGTCATTGTCTGTCCATGTACGCCTGCGTCAATGCACATTGGTCCACTGCATCCCATAATAGTCCACGTTGGTGGGTGTTGACATGATCACGGCCTCTCTTCCCAAAATGAATCCCCCAGTGAAACGAGATGAGGCGATTGCGGAGGACATTTGAGTCCGTCCAGGCAGTCACGTTCTAGTCTGAGCCGATATGAGGAGCCAGACGCGGCGTGTTATTGCGCTGAGAGCACTCACTCGGCAGTTGGAACGGGACGGACGTGCTCAGAGACACTCTGCGGAGGAGGCATTTAGATGATGATCGCTGGGCACTGACAGCAAAATGTCCCATCCACCATTACGGCGGCGTTAGAAGACCGCCGAGTGGATGGGTGATTTCATGCGCTGGTGTTGTCTGGCGCACAAATCAAGAAGATGCAGGCGGCTGACAGAAGAGACGTTGTCGTCTTTGCGTTGCTGCTTTACATGTTGGTGTGTACTTAATGAATTTCTGTTTCACGTCCACACAAAGCTGCAAAAAAGGTGCAACATATGTATAATATAATATATGTATAATATCCACGCTAGGCCACTAGCTTGGCTAATGGTCCACACCAACTATTTGTCCTTGCATGTCCTAAACAAAAGTGTTTACATAAACAATGGACCAAAAGACTAAAATAAGCAGTAAAATAGCCTTTATTGACATTAATTAAAGCTTAATTAGAATTGACCGAAGGTCTCGCATGATAGAACTTTACTTCTTGTCCACAAAGGAGGACATTTACACTTTTGCACGTCTTTGTTGAGCATGGACACATCATGTAATGATTTTCACCCCGCAAGCAAACAAAAGCGCGCACGATTCCCGAAGATTCCTTGTGTGTCCACAGGACAAAAAGACGCCTCTTGGCTGTAGTTTGTGGCCAGACGTTAAGAGCTGTTTGTTAAAGTGACACTGATCAATAATGACTGATGTCCTAATTATCGCCATGCCGCTTGATGAAGAATTTGAAGCGGGAAAGCACATCCAGCATCTGCCGCCCTAATTAATCTTCATCTCCCGGGCTAATGCACTTTTATCATCGCTCAACGTGACGCCACGCATCCTGTTTGTCTTTCAAAATAAGAGCATTAGACTGATAGCGGCTCTTAAGTTGCATGTCCTCGTCATCAAGCTTTGAAAGCATCTTTTTTTCCCACCTACACAGTATAATTTCTAGGCGTATATGCACTTTTCAGCCCTGCATCATCATCATCAACTCCGATGACCTCCACATGATGATGATGATGATGATGCCACCGAAATAGCAACACATTGAATGTCTTTATCAAATTTTTCTCTTTTAAAAGTGCTCAACACACACATTCATATGAAGCCTGAAGTGCTTCAAGGGCACCTATTATGCTTTTTCCACTTTTTTAATTAGAATGTTGTATTCATGTTAAACCATGCCAAAGTTTCAGATAATGAGGTTTGCGCATTTGGAAGTGAGCCCTGAAAGAAGTTTGGGATGGCTTAAAACGCTTGGTTTCAATAGGCGTGGTAAAACTGTTCCTTTGTGACATCACAAAGGGGCGGACTTTCTTATATGGTTCATGCCCAGAGGCGGGCCATGGGTGGAATAAATTAAAACAGATTGTTTTGGCAGGGGTGGCACGGTGGTCTAGGGGTTAGCGCGCAGACCTCACAGCTAGGAGACCAGGGTTCAATTCCACCCTCGGGCATCTCTGTGTGGAGTTTGCATGTTCTCCCCGGTTTTCTCCGGGTACTCCGGTTTCCTCCCAAAAATTGGATACTCCAAATTGTCCATAGGTATGAATGTGAGTGTGAATGGTTGTTTGTCTATATGTGCCCTGTGATTGGCTGGCGACCAGTCTAGGGTGTACCCCGCCTTACGCCCGAAGACAGCTGGGCTAGGCTCCAGCACCCCCTGCGACCCTCGTGAGGAAAAGCGGTAGAAAATGAATGAATGAATGAATGTTTTGGCAGGAAGCACAAATCGGAATAGGTGCAGATTCTGCTAAATCTAAAAAGTTTTCTGTGCGGGTTATTGTGTGTAGCTGCTCTATAGGAGACCACAACTCAATACAAAGGGTTGAAAAATGATGATAGGTCCACTTTAAATGCAATGCTTTACATCCTAGTGTCGATTAAATCGAGTTAAATTTTGTTAAATCGATTTATGCCATCAATCGATGTCATTGAATCACAGAAATATAAATCGATGCATTGCTGTAATTAATGAATCATTACACCCTTAATGGAAATCAATTTAAGCAACATCAGAAAAAGAGGGGGCAATAAAGCCAACTCTTTTTAGGGAGCAGAGCCAAAATAACAGCCAACCAAAAGAGCACAAATTCCCATCACTAGTCAAAATATACTAGGCTAGGCTAGGCTAAGATATCTAAACAAAGCATTTAGATATTAGCAACACCTAATTATATCTGCGTAAAAATGACATAATTTTATTTTTGTAACATTTTTATGAGGGACCACAGTTTGGACACCAGTGGTTTACAGTCCTTGTACGTACACATTTTACTGTGAACGGCAACTAGCAAACAACACAAAACAAAACAAACAAAATGGTCCCGTGGAGGAAGAGGACGGAGGAGGCAAAAGGTTCGTACATTGAGGGCGTGTCAGAGGTCAAAGTTCATTGCACACATTCATCACTGACGCTTTTCAGCAAATATGAAATGAAGATTCATGTGGGCCATTTTCTCATCAGTGCCGCTAACGTTGCTAACTCATTAAATAGCACCAGTTCCAGGCTGACCTCTGACATGATGGACGCTGTAGGACAACCTCAACAAGACCTGACAGTCCTTACTGTGCAGCAGCAAGAACCCTGATGATTTTAGAAGTCAAGACGTTCACGTCTGCTAGGGTTAAAAGTCAGAATGTTACTACTACGTGACAAATTCCCACTATTTATACAAGACATCTATTGACTTTTATTTGTGGCAGGCTGCTACAAATAAATGTGTCTCTAAGCACATTATAATGGGGCCGCTTGTTAACACACCTCATATGCCAGACAACAGGAGGTGCCATACATCAGTGTTGCCAACTTAGCAAACCATCTACATCAGGGGTCTCAAACACGCAGCCCGCGGGCCGAATGTGGCCCGCAGGACGCTAGTTTGAGGCCCCCGCCTTGATATGAAAGTTTAATGTTAGTGCGGCCCGCGCAAGTTTGATATGGATGCTGTATGGTATCATGTACCCAGAAAAAATTATTACGTTTGATTAATGTTCATGTTAAAGGTTAAATAACTGTTAATAGTTATCCTCCCTATCCGTGTGGAAGTGGTAAGTTTTTGGCTATTTAAGTTTAAAGGAAATAACTTGAAGGCTACCGTTTAGGTGGCTAGCTCTCTAGTTTGCGAGTTAGCATGTGTCTCAAGACCCTGCAGTTGCGCAATATGTTGTAAATAAAAAGAGTATAAATGTGACTATAGTCGTGTTTTGTCATGTCTACAGGGCTCTAATAATGCTTTGTTCACTTTAATCTGAAAAAAATAATTTGTCTACCCACCAACTATATGTGGTTTCTTAAGTTTTTATTATTTGCTGTTTTATTATTACTATTATATTTATTTATTTATTACTGATTGATTGATTTTTTTTATTCTTGATTTTCATCTTATTTTGTGTAGCAAAAATAAAAAGTAAGATATTTGAGAACAGTGGAATGTTTTATCAGAGCTTTTCTTGTAGAAAATTGGAACCAAAGTGAAGTTTTTTAATTTTTTTTGTTTTTAATAAATCCGTCTTTTTTTTTTTTTTTTTGGAAAACCTGATGTGGCCCAGTCTCACCCAGACCCGAGCTCCAGTGGCCCCCAAGTAAATTGAGTTTGACACCCCTGATCTACATGCACTTTTTCAAAAAAGGAATTAGGAAAGAAGATGCATTTAAAGACGAAAATGGAGAGGCTCTCAAAAGGGTGAGCTGTTTCCAGGGAGATTAGTTTGGAAAATTTTGATCAGAAGTGTGTAGATGTGTGTGTTCAAGTTGAAGGTACACGGCTTCTATTTGCTGGATTTATTAAGCTGGCTGCATCTGAGAAAATGATGTATAGATTTAACTTTTGCGTCTCATAGCACATACAGCAACTGGGGTGCGTTCAACAAAGTGCCAAATCATAATGCTGGATGAAAAACATGAATGAAACAAAAACATGGTGCAATGAACAACAGCTGCTGCTGGGGGCCCTCCTCCATCATTCATTCACGCATTCACAAGCGGCTCTGTCTTGTTTGTGACATAAAAAAAGACAAAAAGAATAGGTGTTTTCACTTTTTCCTTCCACAGTAATAGTCCTATCTCCTACAACTTACAATACAATCACATGCCAAGGTCAAGCCCAATTAGGCAAATTTGCCAATGATGTCGCCTCTGCAACCCGCAGCAGCCACAAATAGATTGTGGTCCTGTGAGAAACAAAGAAAAAAGGATTGATGCTAGAAGCTTGCACAAAAAGGTCTGCTGTCATGGAAGGTCTTGTTTTTTGTCTCCGACAACATGTTTGTAAAACTACTAGCAAGCAAGCAAGAGGACACTTCACAACATATCCTCCAAAAAAACAAACGTATTCCTCATTGGTAACATCACCAGCTAGTATTTTTGATAGGACACAAGGTTTCTCCTTTAAAAGAGCCGTTAAGAGCTTTTTGCTGCATTTTAACTTAGCTCATGTTCACACTACAACCATTTCCGTCTCTGGTTCTACCATATCTTACTTATTGTGTGGAAATATGGGCTAATAACTATAAAAGCAATCTTCACTCGCTAAATGTACTGCAAAAAAGGTCAGTAAGGATAATTAATAATACTAACTCCTTATTTCTAAAATCACAAATACTTCAACTTGCTGATATAGTTCATCTTCAAACAGCTAAAATAATGCATAAGGCTAAAAATAAACCAATTAGCTAAAAATGTCATCCAATACTTCTCTACAAGAGAGGAGAAATATGATCTCAGGGAAGAAGTACATTTGAAACACTTCTATGCTAGGACTACGTTATGCTAGCCATAGCATTTCAGTATGTGGAATCAAACTATGGAATGGATTGAGTAAGGAAATCAAACAATGCACAACGATGAGCCAATTCAAGAAACAATACAAGCAGTTGATGTTTGCTAAATACAAGGATGAACAGTCTTGAACCAGTCATGATGTGCTATATATATCACTATATTGACACTTACTATGGTACCCATTATGGCATTGGATGCTCATATCACCGAGTACTTTGGTAAAAAAATGGAAAAAAAACCCTTAAACTGTATTATGGAAAGCAGGAAGTGAACAAATGTAACAGTTAGTGATTGTAAAAGTACCAGATGGAGGGGTAGGATTTAATAAGCTTTGCTTCTTCCTACTCCTTTTGGACATGTGGAACAGGGAACTGATTATGGGATGCACTCAATTGTAATCTGATGCATATTCAAATGAAATAAAACCATTACCATTTCTCTCTAACACCATGACCCGCACCTCCCTCCTCCACATGAAGCATAACACACCAAGATGTCATAACATCATCATACATACAGTTTAAATGTTTAAAGTACTACTGGCCATATTAGGGCTCACCAAGGTTTTTTCTTGTGGTAGCTACTTTTACTAAATGAAAATGGCCAAGAGCTACTCATTTTTTGTAACATTTCTTTTCATTGCTGATTTCAAGCCAAACAAAGCCAATATATTTGTTTTACCAGAGCATGAACAAAATGTTGGTATCCATAACTCACCTTTTTGCATTTCACTATGCATTTATTTCTTGTCTTCTCACATTATTAACTGAAAACAAACCTGAATGGAAAGCAGGTTCATCCACCTCTGCTGGGTCCCCCCAGCCACATCGGCTGCCTTCTGAAGCACAGATGCAGCCAACTGCTTCTTCTGTGCAGGGAGAGCAGATACAACATCAGTGTGAAATCAGTGTGCACAGTGTGCGCGGTGCAAATACTCACTCGTTACACTTGTCGCGCGCCACAAATCATTCGGAATCCGACGCAAACCCCGCACACAATGAAAGTTCCTCCTGCACTAAAAGTGCTACATAGTGTCTGCATGCTCCCAAATCCGTACTGGGGCGGTACTTTTGCAGTGTACAAAACTTTTATCACTCTCACAAAGACAGGAAGGCTGCACGGCGGTCGAGTGGTTAGCACGCAGATCTCACAGCTAGGAGACCCGGGTTCAATCCCACCCTCGGCCATCTCTGTGTGGAGTTTGCATGTTCTCCCCGTGCATGCGTGGGTTTTCTCCGGGTACTCCGTTTTCCTCCCACATTCCAAAAACATGCTAGGTTAATTGGCCACTCCAAATTGTCCATAGGTATGAATGTGAGTGTGAATGGTTGTTTGTCTATATGTGTGCCCTGTGATTGGCTGGCTACCAGTCCAGGGTGTACCCCGCCTCTCGCCCGAAGACAGCTGGAATAGGCTCCAGCACCTTGTGAGGAGAACCGGTAGAAAATTAATGAATGAACAAAGACAGGAAGTCAAACACATGACAGACATGCTTGGTTTGGATGCTGCGGCGGGGGCGGAGCTGATCGGTGCAGAGGATTGGCGTTTTCGAGCAATTATCAGCCAGTATTGATACCGTCCTTTTTCAGTGGTGGCTGATTGATTGGAGCATCCCTTATAAGAATGTCAACTTATTGTTTTTATTTGTATTTCTGTTTATTTAGAACACACATAAACATATATTAAAGATGTTGAAGATGTTCAAAGTGTCTATGAATGCACCTCATGGTTGTGGAGTGACCATGAGGAAGTGTCGTTCTGAAGACAAACGGGCTAGGGACGTGTATGGTGTTACATTATGCTGAGAATTTTACCAAAATGAATTAAACTTAGTAGTTACCGCAGGTAACACGTTCTTTTTGCCATCATTTGTCCATCACATGAAAGAAAACGAAAATTAATTTCATGAAAACATTGTTTCCTTTGTCAACAGCCACAAGGGGGCAACCTGGATCACTTGGCTTTTTAGCAAATGCCTCGTCTTGTTTTCATCCATCCATCCATTTTCTATACCGCTTATCCTCATTAGAGTCGCAGGGCTTTGCTGGAGCCTATCCCAGCTGACTTTGGGCTAGAGGCGAAGTCCACCCTGGACTGGTAGCCAGCCAATCACAGGGCACTTAATAGACAAACGATCGGTCTATCTACCTGTGGACGATTTAGCCAATTAACCGAACATGCATGTTTTTTGGAATGTGGGAGGAAACCGGAGAAAACCCACGCTCCCACCCACTCTCCTATTGCTTCAATCTTCATGGAACATCTTTGTCACTCATTAATCCCGACACTTTTCTGCTGTTAGCTTCTGTAAGCTTTGTTAGCTTTGTGTATTTTGCAGACAAATGATTGAAGGCAGCTATGATTGTCCAGTGATGGACTGTGGAAGAAGTTAGCAGGTTGGAGGAGGACTAGTAATTGGATTTGGAGCGTGATGTCTTCACTTCTGTGTGTGTGTGTGTGTGTGTGTGTGTGTGCGCGCGAGTGTATACAGGCCACATTGTCTGGATGGCAAAATGAGAATAGATGGCATTGTAATTACGGAATAGAGATATCCACACACTGTGAAATTAGAAAAAAAAAAACTCCCACAGGCTGTTAAAGGGAAGCGGTTGCCATGGCAATGGGATGTAGAGGCGTGTGTTTGATTGTTTTTTTTTTCTTTAAAAAGAGTGAATTTGCCAAGCGTCACATTGTGCTTTTGAAAACATTCTTAAAGTGACCTTCGACACATGCAAAACAACCAGCAATGACATTTAAGTGACAAATACTGACATTCAGTCATGTCTGCAGTAAGGAAGTATCCGTTTCATCACTGTCAAGTTGCGTTCAATGATGCCACACTGTTTCAAACTGTTGCTTATTGTCTTTTGAAACATCTCCATTTGACACAACGCAACATTGGCTTGTATTTTCCGAACAAAAAGCCGCAAAAACATTTGATATGTAAAAGATCTTTACGTCACCTGATGATGGTGGTTGTGTTTGTTGTCAAACATGCTGCTGTCGTCATCCATTGCCGGAGAGACCGTTTTCAGTGAGGACCAACATGGCCGACAACAAAGTGAGTGATCTTACAAGTCATCTTAACACTTACTTGTTTGTGTTTATCTGCCTTATTTGACGAAATGTCTGCTCTAAAGATAGAATAATATTGCTATAAAGAACATTAATATTAATATACTACTGTTTTAAAAGCAACAGCATGTAGTTATTTAGTGCTGCCTTAAGCGCTAACAGTGTCTGTGCTAATGTGCTAAAACGACTACTAGCATTATTGTTTGTTAGCATTAGTACTAACATTTTCATTGGCCTTAATGTCAGTGCTAATGTTATTGTTAGCCTTTGTGTGACTGCTAATGTTACTGTTTGTTTATTTATATTTTGTGTCAATTTTAGCCTTGTTTTAGTGCAAACTTTGCATGAAAGCATTTGTTTTAGTGCAAACTTTACTGTTAGTTTGCTTGTCAGCACTAATGTTATGCTAACTGATCTTAAAAATCACAAAAGAGGAAAAAGCAGGGAAAGAAAAAAATACTAGTGAGTGTCAAAATAATATTTTATTTATTAGATGTTGGTTGGTGTTGGTGTCGGTGTTGAGCCGTGTCGAGCGAGAACATAGAACATTCCGGCATGCTTTCAGGTATGCGACCACGCCTGAGTTTTACATAACCTCACGCTAAAATCGAGTAGGAGTACATTCCTTAGTCAGAGGTCAAAGTGCATAGTGAGGAAAAAATGGCTTGCTGTGATCAAGCTTCACCGAGTTGGTGAGGACGCTGTGGAACAGTCTGGGAAGAACGTCCATCTATCAGCAGATGCCTACGCTGTCCGGTCAGCAGGAGACTGCCCACTTGGGAGCCTCAGACTTCTTCATCAATGTCTGAAGTCATCCCCGAGTGGACAAACATTCCAAAAATAGTAGTAAAATACGTGTTAGCGGAACATGGTGTCCCAACACTTTTGAAGCAGGTCAGTTTACTTCCTGGTCACCTTCAGAAAAACAGGTCATGTGACATTATGTACTAACAACTTGCTAAAGCTACTTTACAAAGACACGGGTTTCATTGTAATGATAATTAAGAACAATATAGTCAAATCAATTATTATTTTATTAGCTTCTAGTTCAGCATTGGACAGTTAGTGTTGTTTGCATCCAAATGGTTAGCACATCGGCCTTGGCTACATATTAGCAAATACATACTTGGCAGCTACATAATGCTAGCAGTGACATGATAGCATGTAAACTAGGGGTCTCAAACACGCGGCCCGCGGGCCAACTGTGGCCCGCAGGACACTAGTTTGAGGCCCCCGCCTTGATATGAAAGTTTAATGTTAGTGCGGCCCGCGCTAGTTTGATATGGATGCTGTATGGTATCATGTACCCAGAAACAATTATTACGTTTGATTAATGTTCATGTTAAAGGTTAAATAACTGTTAATAGTTATCCTCCCTATCCGTGTGGAAGTGGTAGGTTTTTGGCTATTTAAGTTTAAAGGAAATAACTTGAAGGCTACCGTTTAGGTCGCTAGCTCTCTAGTTTGCGAGTTAGCATGTGTCTCAAGACCCTGCAGTTGCGCAATATGTTGTAAATAAAAAAAGTATAAATGTGACTATAGTCGTGTTTTGTCATGTCTACAGTGCTCTAATAATGCTTTGTTCATTTTAACCTGAAACATTTTATTTTCTACCCACCAACTATATGTGATTTCTCAAGTTTTTATCATTTGCCGTTTTATTATTATTATTATTATATTTATTTATTACTGATTGATTGATTTTCTTTATTCTTGATTTGTTTATTTTTCATCTTAATTTGTGCAGAAAAATAAAAATTAAGATATTTGAGAACAGTGGAATGTTTTATCAGAGCTTTTATTGCAGAAAATCGGAACCAAAGCACTGAAAAAGTTTGTATATTTTTCTGTTTTTAATAAATGCGTTTTTTTTTTTTTTTTTGGAAAACCTGATTCGGCCCAGCCTTGTCCAGACCCTAGCTCCAGTGGCCCCCAGATAAATTGAGTTTGAGACCCCTGATGTAAACGCTATTACATGACAGCTACTGTCATGGCCAAAAATATTAGCATGCCAAAGATACCAACATATATATATATATATATACTATATATATATATATATATGTATTTAGCATCTCAATGTTGACCATTCATGGCAACTGTTAGCAAACCCATGTTGGCAGCTACGTGGTAACAACTCAGTCGTATGATCACAGCAGCATGATGGCAACTTCACAGCAGAAGCTACTACCAAATGGGAGAGCTACAAGGTAGCAGCTACATGTTGGCCACTAGCTAATGGTCATTAGAAAGCTGCAAATATAATAAGCTAAAGCTGTTGTGCATCAGTTAGCTTGTGTTGTAGTGTAGCCTCTGCAGGGACTAATGCTTCCTAATAATTCTAATCATAATAATAATAATTGCCCCTGTGGGAGATATTGTGGATTAAACAAAGACTTCCTGTTGTTTTTGACCGCATGAGAAACGTATAAAGAAGAAAGAAGAGTCGCATAGATCCAATAAAAGCTTTTTTTATGGACTTTTCCATAGAAAATACATTCATACAGAAAAGACAAAACAAAATGTTATGGCAACAAAGAGGAAATGAAGCTTCTGGCATGTTTGACACAAGTCACATGGCAAATAAAAAAATAATACTTGAATATTCTAGCCTCAGGAAAGTTCTACTTTTTTTTTTCTACAAGGATGACGAGATGGAACACAAGCAATTTATTATTATTATTTGAAACAACCACATTTTGGTCCCCTTTGGAAATAGAACCTTGTTATAAAATTGTCAAGCTCTCAGTGTAAAAAAAGCAACAAAAACCAAAACAAATGTTATGTGACAAGAAGGCTGTGTGTTGCCACGCTCTTTATGTCAGCGCTTAAACCGGTCGAGCCGGTCGTCTGGTGGCCGAGACGCTGACTCACACCTTATCAATAAATCCTCAAGCAGGACGACAACCATGTTCACTACACGGTAGTAAACCCGCACAGCCCACTGCATCACATGACTTAAAACAAGAAATATAAAACATGTCCGTGGTTATCATGTTGTTTCATTGTGGCGGGGTAGGGAGGAAATGTATGCTGTAAAGCTATTCTGTGTGTGTGTTGTATGTTGAAGAGGACAAGGCCACTTACATAAGGCATCAGTAAGGTCAACAGTGCATTTACAACAAAAATAAACTAAAGGAAGCCGCCATGAAGACACTTGCCAAGCAACATATGTGGTATTCCCAAACGTACGTCTTCTAGAAGATGAAGGTAGCTGCTCTCTTGGACCCTTCCCCCCATGCAACCAGACGTTTACACCACAACCACAAACTGCGACTTTCTCAGGAAACATTTGCAAAAAAGTCAGCAGAAGTCACATGACAGTGTGAGAGTAACTGTACACTTGATCAAAAATTATAAATTCTGATCAAAAATTGAACAAAAAAGTGGAGGATGCATGCCGGACCACTAGTTGGCGCTTAAAAGCCAAGTCGGACATATTAGTGGCGTAAGGCTGTAGTACTGGAACTATAGTCCTAATTCAGCTTCAGCTTTGAAGGCCCTACACATTTGTTGACGGTTTTTTTCTAATTTGCCCAAAGTCGGGAAGAATGTACAAATATGTACTAATACGAGTCAAATGTACAGCTTTTACAAAGCCCAAAATTTTTACGTTTATGTCTTTATGCTTTACTGCAGGGTTGGGCGATATTTACCGGTATAGATTCTTCCAATAATAAAAAAGACTTACACCGGTTTAAATGATAAACGAAAACAAGCCGAGTTGTATTGTGATACATTAGATGAATGAAATGCAGGAACATTGGTGTGGGGAAGTGCAAAAGTGAAAAGCTAGCCAATGAATAAATGTACTTCTGTATTTCATTAATGCTTGTAGCTTTTTATACAAGACTGCTGAATTTTTATTTTCTATCATCATTGCGATATATACCAAAAATGTTGTGATATATGCTAAGGTCCATATCGCCCAACCCTACTTATATTTTTTCCTGACGCGTTGAATCGCACTTCAACGATCCCTTAACGTGTTGTAGTTGTGTTCGTTTGGCTCCAGAATAATAGCTTTGACAGTCATGGATCGTCTTAATTATCATTCATTAGTAGTGAGTACTAGGACATTTTATACTTTAAATGTATAAGTATTTGAGGCATATTTAGAGCTCAAACCTAAACTGTGTTGCTACCAAACAATGGCAATTGATGAGAGAAGGGGTTCTGAAGCTGAATCTGACATAATTACAATTATGATCCATAATTGGGAACGAAGAACGTCAGAATATAAATATATATTTTTTTATTTTATTTGATATTTGCTGTTGGTCCCAAAACTGTAATCCCCACGAAATGCTACTGTGTTTTCATCGAATTTGAACAAATTTGGTGATACCATAATAACATGCACAGATGTCAATTTTGCAAGATTTCTGTGTGAAAGAGCCTTAGAGCAGGAGTGTCAAACTTGTGGGGCTGGTGCCGAGACACTGCTCGTTGACTTTCCAGCTGGTCGCTAAATCAGGTGATTTTACCGATCAACACCTTCAATTTGTAGGAAGGAGCTCATCAATGAAATCACCTCCTGGAGAGAAAACCTGCAGGGTCTTGGCCCTCCATGGCACATTTTTTTTGTCTAAAATGTTGCATTTTCAAAGTAAAAAAAGTGCTAGTCACGTTAATGATGTAGTATTTCGGAGGCCAATTATGCTTTGCGATAAGGGGACTTTGACCAACTCCAAAAGTAGTACACCAAAAGTAGTATAAAGTGGTTAAGTGTAGTAGTTCACATCCTGCTGAGAAAAAAAAAAACCTGTCAGTTTGTTCTAAAAAACAAAATCATGAACAAAAAGTAAATGATTAAGTTTTTAAAGGATCATAATTTTTTTTTAAAGGTAATGCACTTATTTGCGTGCTTGTACGAGCACACGTCTAGTAGAGCCCCCCCCACCGAGCTGTGCTCTAACATTGGTTATGAAGTACATATTCAATGGTTTCCAGACTCGCAGTCGTCATTGTCATATAAACGTGCCCCAAAGAGCGACAAGTTTTTCATGAATAAAAAAAACACGGTGTAACTGCGAGTGTACATAGTTTGTGTGTCATAACACGGATGACAAAATGAGCTTTATACTGTGTATGTTTTCAGACTACGTTATACATTGCACATTTATTAGCTGCACTTAAAAAAAACACCTTTTGCCTCTTTTTTTTTTCTTTTTCTAAATAAGCACGGAGCTGTAGTTCCACCTCCAGGCCATGGGGGGAGGGGTACACTTTTTTTGCAACCAAACAAATAAGCCCCACGCTCCTATGCTTTCTCTCTGCATTCACTCGCAGACAATAGACGGCATTCACGCGCAGGTCCACATGCACGCTCCATGGCAGGCATCCATCACAGTCCAAACACACGCACACCCCCCACCTGCAACACTCCCATAGTCCTCCACGGTGGGGGAGGGGGGATAAAAAAGCCATATAGAAGAATTTCTTCCCATCCTCACTACATCGTTCAAGAGCCGTCTCCACAGCGAGGCACTGAGCACGGTGCAAATGATAGCCTGCCTTGACTTCTTCTCTTCCTTCCTGCTTTTCCACTGAATGGAACGCCACGGTCCCGCCCTCCCATGTGGGCGGGGGGACACCCCGGCCTCGCTGCTGCCGCACAGGTCAGGAAACATCCGCCCGATTCATCCCGCAGGGCCTTCCGCGCCGACGCCACCTTAGATGTGGCGCTTCATGTGCAGCGCCAGGTGGTCGGAGCGGGAAAAACACCTACAAATGAAATAGGACATATTCTATTTAGCCTTTTGTCCTCAGAGAACTTTGACACATCACGTTTGCATGGATTTGTTAGCTAACTTTGAAAAACTTGTGCTGTGTGTCAAGTGGAAAACAGGAATGCGATCTTCACCAATTCACAGATTCAAAATTATAAGTGTTTTAAATTAACTTACTTTATTTATTAAATTATTTCGAGTGTTCATCTGAAGACAGGTTGCTAATAATTTATGGTAATAGCATAATGATAGTAAAACATATAATGAACAGCATACTACAGCATAACATGTATGACATAACAACATGACATCAGTGATAACGACGGCCTTTGTGACTAAGGAAGCGCTAGTTCCGACAGTCCCAATCCCAGAGATAAGTGGTTACAGAGACACAATAGGCAAACAGTGTGGATTATGTAGGTGCGTTTTGAAGAAACGCCTTCTCTGACAACTAGGCGGGACCACCCAGCGACCTGTGGAGTGTACCACAGCAAGCCGTTTTACAGGGATGCACGTAAGCGTGGTTGTAGTATGAGCGGATACAACTTCTTCATTTATTAGTGGTGACTTCCAACACATTCATTCATTTTCTACCACTTATCTCCACGATGGTCGCGGGCGTGCTGGAGCCTATCCCAGCTGTCTTCAGGCGAGAGGCGGGGTACACCCCTGGACAAACAACCATTCACACTCACATTCATACCTATGGGCAATTTGGAGTGGCCAATTAACCTAGCATGTTTTTGGAATGTGGGAGGAAACGGAGTACCCGGAGAAAACCCACGCATGCACGGGGAGAACATGCAAACTCCACACAGAGATGGCCGAGGGTGGAATTGAACTCGGGTCTCTTATCTGTCTCCTGTGTGCTAACCACTCGTCCGCCATGCAGCTTCACATTTTATTATTTAAATTCCTTAAAGGACAACTGAACCATTTTGGCAATTGGCCATTATTGACAATCCTTTTGTGAAACTCAAACTTGTAGCGAGAGAAAACACGTTAGCATGAGCTTGCTAACAATGCACATCATTGGGAAGCTCTCTGAAAAAACTAACAACGTTTATCATTTGATATCCCTGTACATGCTGTGATGATGCATTAACAAGTACATTGATAATAACGTGTAATACTTACAGTATCTTGTCATATTTTAATAATTTAAAGCATTATCCAAACTTCTTTCCTAGACACATTGATTTAGCCCTACTTCTGTCAACAGAAACAGCTACTACACTTGCAATGGCCGCTCTCCTTCGGATGGCTGTGTCTTCCAGCACAAGACGTGTGCTCCAGTCTGCAGGTAAAAAAATTTGATGGCAAACGAGCATCTTGTTGAGTCTTTATAGCAGAATTACGAGCTTGGTATCCACTCTTCCGTGTGTGAGTGACGTTGACACTAGCGGCTAGCGAGGCATCATGTTAGTTAACCAGATAAATATCGTTTTTTTCATGGTAGCTGCTACAATAACAATATCATTGTAGCTTGGTTAAAGTTCCGTCAGAAATGGCCGGTACTGAGATCTTTTGAAAAACGTCTGGGATTGAATGAGTTAAATTGTGTGCCAATTCCGAATCCATTAATGACCATAATCCATAATTCGCAAAATGACTTTGATTGAAGATGCTAAGTGTCCACCACAGCACACTCACCATTTTGACCGCTTGCAGCACACTGCAATTATCGTACTTGTCAGTGTGAGCCAACTTTTGCACTCAAAAGACTAAGTGCATGTATGCAAGTCACCAATGGAGACGCAGCATTTTGTTGCTTTCACATGCAGCATGTGCAGTATTCACGCCTACATGGGTTACTTCTGAATACAGTGTTCATCATCTCTTACACCCATCTAGAACATTCCATTATAAAGTGCAGCGGCAGACAAATGCATGCTTTCGCGTTATCTGACTTTAAGCAAACAGAGACGTTTTGTATATTTGTAAGGCAGCTTTTAGGTAAATGTTATGCTAGCCCGTAGAGAGTGATGAATGTGAAGGCCAAACAGGCAGAAACCTTCTGTTTCCAAGCAATGACACATGACTGGGCGTTGATAAAGTCTTTATGGACCACATAGTGGACGCTAACCTGCCCCTCCTCAGGCTTCATTGTGGATTCAAACAGTGAATGACTCTTTTGATTCAACTGCTTGACCTCGGGTGCCATCCATCACCGCAGCCTCCTCCATCTGACACCTCTATTCTGTCACCTCACCACCAGACAACATCACGCTTTGGAAGTCATGGAACATTTAACGCAGGGTTTGCTTCCAAACATCAACGGAGGTAAGATCATCTCCCAAAACTGCAAACAAAGATGGCGTCTGACCTGTCGCAGTGGCTGCATTTGAATGGCTTGGCTCCAGTGTGCTTCCTGAAGTGACGCGTCAGCTCGTCGCTTCGCGCAAAACGCCACTCGCAGCCTTCCCACGAGCACCTGTACGGCTTCTCACCTGAACCAAAAAAAACACAACCATATTTAGAGCAGATATTCAGTGTGTCATGTCGTCATGCTAGCTTCTTTGGAACCAAATTTACGTTAAAGAAGGTCACGTGATGGCACAATTCAATTGAATTCAATCTGATTTACATGTGGATCATTTATGTCTTACATTTTTTCTTTAAAAGCTTCCTCTTTCAATATTCAAGTGTTCTAATAGGAAGAGGAAAGAATAGATAGATGAATTATGCACTGATGGAAAGAAAGACAATTAGAATAAGTCACTATAAAGAGATTAAAGCGAAATGATTGAATAGGTAAAAGGTGTAAGAAAAAACAAGGAAGGGAAAAAGTGTTAATACATAAAAAATACATCATAAAAAGCATTAAAGTGTGAAATAGATAAAACTATAAGAGCGAACAATGACAGTCACTAAAATGAGAGAAAAAGAGGAATGCTGAATCAACAATCAATATTTGTTAATATAAATGTTAATGTTAAATAAAAATGGAAAAAGTGAATAACAGTAATAAACTGTCGAAACTGTTAAATACAAAGAAAAATAATACAACGTGTTATATAAATAAACACTACTATTTGTATTAAAATAAAAACACAAACATGGAAATTTAATAATACAGGTAATTAAAATTATAACACAAAATCATATGTAACTGATAAAAATATTACTTAAGTTTAGTGTACTTCTGTATTCAACACTGTGCTTGTTTGTTCGCAAATAACCATGTAAAAGGAAAACCTCCATTTTGGTTTTTGCACATTTTTCCTGTTTATTTTACTTCTTTAAATTCGGGAAAAAAAACAAAAAAACAGGACAACAAGAATGTAGTAGTAGTAGTAGTAGTAGTAGTATAGCATAATAATTTTGTGTCTTTTTTTGTTTTCCTGCTCTTCAACGTGCAAAGACAACTTTCTGACTAATGCTAGCTGAGGAAAACAAGCCGCCAGCTTATGTAACACGTGTGTGTGTGTGTGTGCGCTTCCCATTAATAGTGTGTGGGGGCCTCTCATGGCCGGGGAAGGATGCTAGGAATGCCACTTCCTCCGCTAATGTGCAGCACGACTGTAAACAGCTTGGCAGGGGTCGAAGGTGACGAGGGAAACTGCTCACATTTGAACCCAGACAAATGCCAGATTCCCTTTTTCCCCTCCGTGTAAGGCGTTCCCAGGATGAAATGTGAGCTGTATTGATGTGTTTGCAGGATACACATCCTCTGTTTGCCTCTAAAGAACTAACTCGTTCACTCCATGACATCATGTCACGTTCCTGGAGTGGGCATTTGAGGGCATTCCACTGGAAAATATTTCAAGTGCTTCATGTTGGAGCATTTTGGGGGGGAATTCTGTGTATTTTGTCCTATTACTTCTAATCCTTGCTGTCAGGACAGGAATCTCCAAACAGAGTGACAGAGATTCCGGCATTTATTTGTCAGAGAACCCAGAAAAGTAGGACATTCCTTTGTGTCCCGTATGTGACACGGAATTCCACAATCACATAATTACATGACTGTGTGACCTATAAATTCCATGTCTGACAGCGCAGGATAAGAGAATGTCATGTTCAAAATGCCGGGGTACACTTCCACACAGCTGCTCCTCCACCTCCGGCACTACCTCCAAAGTTGGAACATTTAATTTTCCCACATTCCAAAGAAAAGGCACAATATTTTGGTTGTTAGCGAGTTGTGTTGTCAGCGTGTACCTGTATGCGTGCGCTGGTGTGCTTTCAGGTGCGAGCTCTTGGTGTACACCTTCCTGCATCCATTGAACAGACACCTGTGGACACGCCTCCTTCCGTCAGGCGACGCCTCCCCACTGGCAAGCCCCGCCCTCTCCAAGCCACCGCCACTTCCTCCGCCGCCACCTGTCCTGCCCTTCCCGGCAGCATGCAGCACAGTCTGTACGCCGGCCCACGCCTGCCCCGGCAGGCCCTCCTTGGCCAGCTCGGGCGAGGACGGCGGCGTGCCAATGACAGTGGCGCTCAGATCCTCGGCGCCATCACCCAGAATGTCCACCAAGGAACCGGAGGGGAAGTCGAGGGCAGGAGAGAGCTCCTCGGAGCTGTCCGACGCCTCGCTGCTGGCATCCGAGTGGAAGCAGCCCACGTCCAGGTGCTGGTGGTCCTCCTCCTCCTTGATGAGCTTTGGGTCGGCGTTCTTGTCGCCGCAAGCCAACATCAGCTTGCTCCATAAATCCTCCTGACTCTCAAACTTGAGCTCTGAAGCCGACACGTACGGCTCGCTCTGGAGGTAGCGTTCCAGCTCCAAACATGTCTAGACAACAAGACAGAGGTCACTTTAATGCTCACTCCATCTTCCTCACAACATCTCCATGCCACCGACATGGAGGCAATGTGGTGTCCCAGCATACATGCACTGGAACGATATTCATTTACGAGAAGACCAATGCAAGTGTGCTTCCACGACTCTAGATAGCGCTATTGACCTATTCGGCTCAAACTATATAAACAACTTCGCAAAATGAAGGGAAATATCAAACTTGCATTACACATTACTATGTCAATAAAGTTGTAGGAATAACCCGTTCATTGCTAGACGCAAAGGAGGGCAAATGGAGTGCAGTACTTGGCTCTAACCAGCAGGGGTACTGTTGTTTGCTGTCTAAAAAAAGACAACATGGCATCAGTTACAGCTTCACATTTTGATGAATAATAAACAATTGAAAATTAGCATTGCATTGATCAGTCAGTATTTCATGTTTTCCTGAGTAATTAATCAAGGAAATGTAGTCAAACGTGTATAAACTCGTTTATATACTGTAATCACCTGATTCATTTGGACATTTGTCTACCTGCACATCATCTTTGCTAGGTAGTTACATGCTGCAATTAAGTAAGCGGTGCTAAAAATGCGGACTCTGGGCCATTTTTGGCACGCAGCTTAATTTTTTTCGGCCCTCGGCATATAGTACAAATGAAATGATTATTTATGAGAAATACAGTTAGATATTATATTCATTTGTTTGGTCAGCTATAACACAAAGCTAATGTGTGTACGTTTAGTTCAGATATCTGAGCATGCTCTATATTGGCCAATATTGGCTTGCAATTAGCATCTTTGATACCCGATCCTTTAATTTTTTTTGAAAAAGTTGTGACATCCGTGATGGAGCACTTTATCCACATGTGCTAGCTGCACTATGACCCTTCCTAAGTGTCTTCCAGAGAAGACAAAACATCCTTCATGAGGAACATTGTGTTTTGTTTGTGTCCTCTTGAGGTCCAACCAGGAAGACCACAAGCTCCATGTTTCCTCCCCAGCGCATTCAAGTACATGCGTGTGTGTGTGTGTGTGTGTGTCAGCGTGTTGGGGATAGTCATGAAATTTACATATGCTACATGCCCATCCCATACCCCTGTTGGCTTGGCGAAGTGCTTGTAGATCTTTTAGCTGCATCAATTATTCAGCATAATGTGGATTTAATAATGCATTTGGAGGCATGGCTAGAAATAACATAGCACGCCCGGGACCAGAAGAGGGGGGGTCTGGTTCATGGAGGGGGGCGGGGAGGGGGGGTCCATAAAAAGCTCTGGCATGAATACTGCAAGATCCACTTTGGGACGTGTGTGGGCTTTGGAAGCTGCTGCTATTGTCAGTCCAGCCAAATTCCACCTCCACAAGTCACATGACTCATTAGTGGCGTTTGCAGCAACATTCCCGTCCACGTCTCTGAACGCCTTCAGCCATGGAATCTTAGCCATGTGTGCTGGAATGTTGTGGAATGACGAGCGACTTTGACTCCCGAGGCGGCTATGGCGAGCATCACTGAGCTGGGAGGTGGCATTCTTGCACAGCTGAAAATCGGCTCCGGGTCCGCTGAGCTGCAAGTCTTACGTCGGACGGTTTCACGACTAACATAACTTTTCAACTTTTCATAAAAAGTCGTGCACGCGCCTGCTGTCAGTGTATGCGCGTGCGTGCGTGACAGATCAAAGCATGCAAAGTTTCAACCAGCTCACGCACGCGCGCCAATGACTTGACATAAAAGTTGGGCTTGTGCGCTTCGCACGGCCTGCGAGCGGTCTGGCCGTTTGTTGTTGTTGCGTGCGTTCTAGCTGTCAGAACCAGGACCGGGTCTTACCTGCTGCCAGTACTCCTCCAGTGACGGTAGCGCTGAAAAGTATCCGGTGTCATGCACAATCTGGAGCTCCTGGAAGATGCTGCACATGGGAATGACGTCCATCTCACCAGCGGACAAGTGTCAGCATGTATGGCCAGAGTGCGCTCTCCCAATGGAGGTTCTAGAGAGCACACTGACTACGACAAGAGGAAATCTGAAATACGACTGAAGGAGGTCTGCTCCAGTCTGTAAGCTCCTCTGAACTCACCCTAGTCCCCCTTCCTCACCCTCCTCCTCACACTCCCCTCTACACACGAACATGCACCACCTGACTGCAGCAGCCAATCGGCTTGCGGGACGAACGAGTCCGCCTCCCTCTACTGATTGGGCCAATGACGGGCGTCAGCCGGAGCCACTCGCCCTTTCTGATTGGTTCAGATTCAGGAGCAACTCCTGCTGCTCATTGGGCCGTCCGGATGCTATTTTTAGTGCGCTATATAAATTCAACAACAACCCGGAAGTAAGAGCTGGGAGTGGAGAGAGAGCACAGCCTGCTGAACCTCCACCGAGCACCGGCAGGCTGAGGACTCAACAGCCCAACTCGGACATAGCTAGAGACTGGCACGGAGACACCTTTGAATTTTGCATTTTGGAAATCTGCAAGTCATTTTTATTAATCTGACATCTGATTACTTTGCTGGTTGTAGTAAAAGCATCAATTTTTCAGTTTTATGTACCATGTGAATTAATATACCTACCTCTCTGATAATATATTTATTACTGGTATTTTAGAAAATAACGAAACTCTTATCTGGGGGTGTTTCAAGTGCATGCCAAAGCAACAGTTGGCACTGTATATGAACTATCAGACAATTTTAGCCAATTTTATTACCTGGAAAATGTAATAAGTGAATGAGAGAACAGTGAAAGAAAGAGGTGGACTCACTCAGTCTCACTTGAATATAAAGTAAACTGTAAACACACAAAAGCAAGATCAGCTCATAGAATAAACTCATAGAACTCATAGACAAAAATGTTCCAAATATTTTACGATTGACATTCCATCATTCCGTCTGTTGTGTGTCTCTGTTGTCTTTGCTGAGCATGTAGAGATGATGAAACCTTCAAAAGGTGTCCAGCTCCTTGATGCCTTTGACAACATGTACTTTCTCCGGTTCTCCTATTAACTTGTGTAGATTTTGGCACTCCAAGTGCTTTGAATTGTCTCCTGCTTTCATAATTTGTGTACTTGTTTGGCGATGTTGTTGTTGCGTTGGATGAGATGCCCATCCTTGTAGACGTGTTCAATGTTCCTCTTCACTTTTAAGTGTCTGAGCATACACACAAATGACCTGAGCATTCCTTGGACTTCCTTGGACTGTGAGGACCATCAGACTTATAGTATCACACCTGTCAAAAACCGGAGAACTTGAGGTAGTCCAAGGTCCATTCTGAGTGGGTTTCAGAAAGGCAGCAAAACAACAACGCTGTCCTCAGTATGTAATGTGAAGCCCAGTCACAATCACATCATTCAGCTCTGCTCCAAATCATCCTCTCTCAACATCATTTGTGATTTGATCTGGTCCTGCTTATCATTCTGCTTCTTTAAAACGTCCACCCTTTCTGCCATCCCAATTTATGCAAAGTGTTCCAATATCATCCTTCAATTCTTTAACATGGCTGCTGTCAACTTTGGTTGACTTGTTATGTCATCATTTTTTGTTCTCCTTCAGCATTGTTATGGCACTCTTCCACGTCCTCGTCGCCATTTGAGACAGAAGCCGTTTTTTCGTTAGTCAATAAATTTGGACTTCCGGCATTAGCAACGATTAGCTTGTCTTGCTAGTGATGATCCGCAGTCGTAGCTATTTTCAGCATGCAGTTTTGCTGTGCGAGACTTGGATAAACGTACTCACAGATGTAGGCAAAAGTTGACAAATCTGTGATGTAATGGTAATGGTAATGGTAATGGTTTTATTTCATTTGAACATGCATCAGATTCCAATTGAGTGCATCCCATAATCAGTTCCCAGTTCCACATGTCCAAAAGGAGTAGGAAGAAGCAAAACTTATTAAATCCTACCCCTCCATCTGGTACTTTTACAATCACTAACTGTTACATTTGTTCACTTCCTGCTTTCCTAATATTCATTCATTCATTCATTTTCTACCGCTTTTTCCTCACGAGGGTCGCGGGGGTGCTGGAGCCTATCCCAGCTGTCCCCGGGCGAGAGGCGGGGTACACCCTGGACTGGTGGCCAGCCAATCACAGGGCACATATAGACAAACAACCATTCACACTCACATTCATACCTATGGACAATTTGGAGTGGCCAATTAACCTAGCATGTTTTTGGAATGTGGGAGGAAACCGGAGTACCCGGAGAAAACCCACGCATGCACGGGGAGAACATGCAAACTCCACACAGAGATGGCCAAGGGTGGGAATTGAACCCTGGTCTCCTAGCTGTGAGGTCTGCGCGCTAACCACTAGACTGCCGTCTAAATATTTGTAAAAAGTTTCAGTCAACATCAAACATCAGAATATGGCATCATGTGTCGTATCCAATATGTATCCTGTGGAAGTAGGAACGCAGAACAAGTGCATTGGTGACTTTCCAATACAATATTTCAAAATGACACAGTGATGATGTAATAAGTACACAATGGCACTCTTCCAGTAGTGTTCGGACGACAGACACCCCCTCCTCCCCCACTTCCATTTGAATGATCAGTGCGAGCAGAGCAAGATGAATACTAATCAAGAGGCAATAGGGCGACATCTTGATTTGTGCTTCATTAGGACAAGGACATCAAATGTGTTCAGGCTTTAAGCTTGTAGTATTTCACACGTCACAATTGTCGTCTGTGCTTTAGAGAAAGGAGAGAACTTGCTAGAAAGCAGCACCAATGGAGGATGGATGACTAGCTTTCTATTGTTTTATCTTTCTATCGAGTCTTGAGCACACACTGTCATCTGTCACACTTTAGGTGAATTTACAAATGTAGACTTTATTACATCCATGTTGGTTGGTGCCAACACAGTTCTTACCCAAGCTTTTTTTCTGCAGGAACTCCTTGAAGAGGTTTTATGATGATGATGTGGACTCGATCATGAAGAAATGACATTAACTGCCTGCTTTGCTTCCACATGTACTTTAGCATTCTCCTGATTAGATTAAAGTGACAGTGAACGTCTCGCTCAGTCTTCTCCGAACACCACAGAGCAACATGATGCAACCACCCATCCGAAAATACGTACACGCAGTGAGACCTTTTGAATGGCAGCACCGGATAACAAATAAAATAGGACCTTTGATTATTACAGTAGTGTGTAGTACATGTGCAGTACATGATGAGCGTGTATTCCCTAGCCACGCCATTAACGTTAATGTGCACTTGATGACTTTAAGACTATAAACTATGAACGTTTATGGTGAAAAGTCACATATTTCCAGCAGCTTTCTGGCTTTGTTTATTATTGTGTTGTAAATCATTTCATCACTGGCCAAGTTCAGCCGGTCCAAAGCGAGCCCAGGAGTCACGAGTTAAGACACACACATATTAGCATGTGCTCGCCGTGTACACCATAGCCATGGATACGCCTTCAAACAGCAGCAACCCACATGTGAGTTATACCTCGTGGTAACCAAATGAGCTAGAATTCCTGACACATTGTTAAAAAGTCAAATCTTAATCTTTTTCTTTGATTTTATTTGTCACGCATCAATGCATTAAGAAATCAATATGGCTCTACGCGGTGTACCTAAAGTGTCTGGCGAGCGTGTTTATTGACATAAATAGTTGTAGGGTGAGTCATCATCCATCTGTGTTGTGTATACATTAGAACAAACTTTTCACAGTGGTGTACACCCTCAGCCATCTGAGTCATGTACCGTCATGTACCGAGTACTCATGCACACTTCAAAAAAACACATAATGAAACATGTTTGACGTATTACTACATTTACATTATAACATTATATTGAAAAGCATGTCTTACTTTTCAACTGCACACTAAGGCTACTATTTGTATGTGTTTGTAATCTTTAAGTGGTGGTAAGATGTGGTGAACCGATCTTTGCTTTGGTTTGCAACAACATGGAAATAATCAGTACAATGCAACTAATGTTACACGTAAAGTATTTACGTCCATGAACAAGGACGGGTTGAAAGGAACAATGGAAAATACACGTCTGTTTGTGTAGCGGCAGATAAACTATTACAAAAAATCTGCAGCGCACATGTGTGTTCACGGACCGCCAAATAGACTTATTTTGAACTTCACATTTTTGTCCACTCAGAATGGCTATGTTTTAAATCTGCATATTAATTTCATAGCAACTTGAAGGGGAAAGTTTATGATACAGCAGTATCTGTCCAAAGGTTTGCTTAACAGTAGCCACGTATACATGGAGCCAAATATTCCAATTGCATTGAGTTTATTTGCTCAAACGGAAAGAATGTAACCTTTGTATACACCTCATTCCCAAAGAAAAGTGACAATCCCACTGAACATATAATGGGATTCCCAGGGGTGGAATATTCCTTTCCCCAATCCGATTGAGGTATCTTGTACCCGCTCAAACGGAAAGTTGTCAGGGTGCCTTCTTCTTCGTGGTGTTTTTCTTCTTCTGTTGTTTATTGGCGCTTGGCAAGCAGCTTTCGTATGCATTAGCGCCATCTGTGGAACAGAATCTAAACCCTTCTATACGCCATTCACAAGTCCACTTTTATTTTTAAAGAAAATATATATCTATATAAAACATGTCCTGAGTTTAATTATAAAATATTAGCAAGATTGAATTTGATCTTTTCCTGTTTAAATTGATCCCGGGTGCGTTCTTTCAGCGCATGCTCAGATATGACGTAACACGCAGATCCAGACGTTCTTCACTTTTAAAAATGGAGGCCAGCAATCGGCACTGGACTGCTAAGGAAACTTTGTTTTTGATCCAAACTAAATTTCAAGACTCCCAATACAGTTATTTCAACAAGCGAAAGAAAAACTCGGGGAAGTCGGTATCATGTGATGTTGATGTTGATGTTTACGTTTTACTGGGCATGCCCCATTGACTATTCTGTTTGATTATAGTGGCGCATGTAGACAAGAGATTGGAATATTCCTTTCCATGGATACCATTGTTTTCAGAAAGGCAATTCGGAAAGAGGAAAAATGTGTCTACAGATGTCTGTTATAAGTGGAACATTTAGTAACATTGTCTTATTGTTGTATGAGCAAAACGTGGTTGGTTTTGTAAATATCATTCATAAAATGCATGTGTGTGTTTGCTGTGACATACAAGTGTCCATCGACAACTATTGGATGAGTTATCTGATGCACATGAATGCATCATTTTGATTTTGATCCGGAAAATAAAAGGCACAAGCCAAAAATCAGTATGGGTATCAAAAAGATCCGCTGTGGCGACCCGGTAATCAGGGAAAAAGCCGAAAGAAAGAAAGAAAAAAACAAATACTGCTTGTTGAGTAGGAAGTGTCCTTTATCTGACTGGAATCTGTCCATGATGTCCCATCTCGAACAGAACCAGTACCCCAATCTCAATAGGATCTGAAATAAAACCTCATTTTTGGGTGAATGTCGACTTACAGTGACAGGTGTGATACTGTACAGCAGGGGTCTCAAACTCAATTTACCTGGGGGCCACTGGAGCTTGGGTCCCTAAAAAAACACATTCATTAAAAACAGAAAAAAAATAAATAAAATAATGCTTTTGCTTCTGCTATACCCTACACCAGGAGTGGGCAAACTTGATTTGCGGGGCGCATTGATTTAACAAAATTGACAGGGGGGCCAGACTATATATTTTACACGCAACACTCCACCTGGAATTATTGTATCTGTAAAAGTGTCATGCAATCTGTCTGTGCACTTTGAGATCATTTATTTGATGTAAAGTGCATTATTGTCATTATTATTATTATTATTATTATTATTATTATTATTATTATTATTATGTGCCTGTGTCCCTTTTTTCAGGAGCACTTTGTAAACAGCAGACCACAACAAATAACGACATTGATGAAACAGCTACTTCAACCATCAAAAGGTTGGCTCAAGCCATGATGCCAGGTTGTATGTTGAGTTTAAATAAAATACTTTGGAAAGAACGGGCGGGCCGTATTCAAACACTTTCAATACGGCCGGATGTGGCCCCCGGGCCGTAGTTTGCCCACCCCTGCCCCACACCTTTTCAGTGCTTTGGTTCCGGTTTTCCACAAGAAAAGCTCTGATAAAACATTGCACTGTTCTCAAATAGCTTAATTGTTATTTATTACACAAAATAAGATGAAAAAATAAATACATCAAAATCAAGAAAATCAATCAATCAGTAATAAATAAACAAAATAATAAAACAGCAAATAAGAAAAACTTAAGAAACCACATTTAGTTGGTGGGTAGAGAATTTTTTTTTCAGATTCAAATGAACAGTATTAACAGTTATTTAACATGAACATTAATGAAACGTAACCATTTTACCTAGTTAGCAAGTTAGCATCGTTACATCTGGGAGCAAAATCGCGTCAATTGTGTCCGGTGTGCACACAGCTTTAAGCTGTCATTTCTGGGTACATGATACCATACAGCATCCATATCAAACATTCAACTTTCATATCAAGGTGGGGGCCTCAAACCAGCTGCGAGTTTGAGACCCCTGCTGTAGAGTGTACAAGCAATCCCGTGCGGGGATTCATTGGACCACCAATATAAATGAAATAAATATTAAATCCGAAATCTTGAAACACTCTTAATGCACAAAGTAATCATTCAAATGTACTTATTTGTTCATATGATGAGCACAGAGCAAGGAACAACGTGCCGCTCTGTCTCACACTGTGAGGCGTTTTGGTGCACTCGTAATGTTCAGTGTTAGGCGTTAATTGTTTTTTCATTCACGTATCCCCGATGGCAATTGTGAAACACTGCTGTAAATGAGCTTGAAAAATCTCAAAGACACTTTTAATGCACAATGTAATAATCACATAATAACAATACTTATTTGTTCATCTAATGCACACAGAACAATGAACAACTTCATGCTGTCACCTTTCTTCTGCACTGTTCTACCGGCTGTGGTGGCTCACGTGAGGCGTTCCAGCGCAACTACATATATCTCAGTGTTTAAATGTCAATTTCAATGTTTATTCACAAACCCTGCAGTGCAATCTGTACCCCACTTTGGGAACCTATGCATTAGATGACTCACCAGCATCATCATCATCATCCTCAGCAGGGAGCAGAGATCACGGCGCTGCGATGCATTGTGGATCTGTGCGTCTCAGGAGAGCAACAACAGAAGCTAGGAGGAAATGAATGGCGGGCAGAGATAAGAGCGCCAAGGTGTGTGTGTCTGTGTGTAAAGTGACGTCACACGTGATGTACCACTTTGAACTGCGAGCTTGTGTGCGCTCTTTGCACGGATGGTAACATGGAACAACCTTAGCGATGTCTTGTAGAAAATAAAATCATTCATTTTGTACCCCTTATCCTCACGAGGATCTGAGCCTATCCCAGCTGTCTTGGGGCGAGAGGCGGGGTACACCCTGGACTGGTGGCCAGCCAATCACAGGGCACATATAGACAAACAACCATTCACACTCACATTCATACCTATGGACAATTTGGAGTGGCCAATTAACCTAGCATGTTTTTGGAATGTGGGAGGAAACCGGAGTACCCGGAGAAAACCCACGCATGCACGGGGAGAACATGCAAACTCCACACAGAGATGGCTGAGGGTGGAATTGAACTCGGGTCTCCTAGCTGTGAGGTCTGCGCGCTAACCACTCGACTGCCGTGCAGCCCGCAAAATAAAATCAATTAATTGCAATTAATATTAACGCAAAATGATTGGTTTCAAGACTTCAATTTGTTTGATAGCTTCTTTTTACACTTAAACACGCAGAAGTCTTACAACACTATTGCAAAATTTTAGGATGATTTGAATCTGATTATTACTGAACTACTCCAACAAAATTTGGGGGTCTTTTCAGTTTAGCACAAGGGTTACCTTAGCAACCAGAGGCAGTGTTGTGCAATCACTTTATACTGTAAGTATGTGATGTTCAACTGCAATCATGGTATTCATTTGGTGTGTGTGTGTGTGTGTGTGTGTGTGTGTGCGTGCTCACAGCTGATGATGAGTCATCTTCATCTCATGACGGTGAGTGCAACCAGCGGCCCGCCTGCTTCCTTGACCGATGCACCGTGAAGCGTATCAATGAGCTGCACGACGTGTCCTCTACTTGCTCAGTAGGATGGCACAGGAGAGTCACAACATGCGTCTTGTTGTCTCCGATGGACGCTGGACACTTCATTAGGCACACCTCCACCAGCTCACAGCTCCAACGAGAACCAACATGGCTTAATACAGTGGAACCTTGGTTTCAATTTTTTGGGGTGAAAAGTGAAAATGGAAGACAATCCTTGTTTTTAAAAGAAAACTATGAGATTCCATCACCACCTAAAGTTGGTCACTGTTGACAATTCTCTATTGTCCTAGTGGAATTGGAGAACAATTTAAAATGGTTTCTTTGTTTATGCATTTTAACCTATGCTTGTTATTTATTCACACCCTGAAAACAAGAACCACAACATATAGAAAATTTGTTTCATGCAATGAAATCAATTAGTAAACACCGAGCTATGGATTCGGAAGTCCTCAGGTGGGACAATCACAGCGTGAAGTGGGCGTACCCAGAGAAAGGCTGGAGGTAGTAAATAGACCGTTTGGGTCGGAAATTGGAACTCAATTGAAATACTGCAAAATATGAATATATACACAGAAGTACACACCTTACATACCTCCATATGGACACTCACAGCACATGGGTGCTTCTCTACACAATCTACCATCTTATCCCTGATGTTTATATGCTATTGGTATGCTATTATTACAGTTATAATGATGTCAAGCAGTGAGATTTTAATTACTGTAGCACAAGGGTTACATCTTTCCTGACACAGAGCAAATCTGTTTAGCATGTAAGGGCATTTAGATCAACAATACTATCTGCCCCAATGGCTGGACGGGACAAAAAAATAAAGAAATACTGTGAAATAGGTGCAGAATTTGGAAGATCAAGAAAGCTTTCAGTACAGGTTATTGTCTGGAGCCGCTCTATAGGAGTCCACAACTGAAAATGAGCAGAATAGGTGTCCTTTAAGAATTCCCAGATTGTTACCCGAGTGTACACAGTGCTTCATGGGTAATGCAGTGTGAAGGAAGTTGAGTACTTCCTGTGTCGTAATGCCTGCTGGTGAAATGTGGGCAGTGACTATAACATGCTGTTGCAGCAGGAGTGCAGATATCGTAATATCTCGTCAGGTGATATTGGACCAGTAGCGCTGATTCTTACATAATCTGAAGTTCATCAAGTTCTATATTTCCAAATGCATTCTTTTGAACTCGTTCAAGCACAACACTGGTTTCCATATCAAAGTGCTGGCACTTGTTTTTGTGGCTCCATTCATCCATCCATCCATTTTCTGTACCGCTTATCCATTGTGGATAATTCTGCAGTAATCAATAAGAAAAGAGGAGGTTTGTGGAATATTTGTGTGACACACGTCATATTATATGCTATATACGCTATATATCACATTATATATCATTCATTCATTTTCTACCACTTTTCCTCACGAGGGTCGCAGGGGTGCTGGAGCCTATCCCAGCTGTCTCCGGGCGAGAGGCGGGGGTACACCCTGGACTGGTGGCCAGCCAATCACAGGGCACATATAGACAAACAACCATTCACACTCACATTCATACCTATGGACAATTTGGAGTGGCCAATTAACCTAGCATGTTTTTGGAATGTGGGAGGAAACCGGAGTACCCGGAGAAAACCCACGCATGCACGGGGAGAACATGCAGACTCCACACAGAGATGGCCGAGGGTGGAATTGAACCCTGGTCTCCTAGCTGTGAGGTCTGCACGCTAACCACTCGACCGCCGTGCAGCCTATTATATATCATATTATACGAACCAGAACAAACGAGGTTCCATCAGATATTCCCATTGACTCCACTCCTGTAGGTGGCAGTAATGTACATTGCAAAATACTACACATTGGTGGCTTTTCAGTTCTTTTTAAATTACAGGTCGAACTCCTGGCCCCAATGCAAGTGGGCTGTAACTGCCAAAATTGAACATGTCTCTGTTCCATTTATCTTCCTCCCTCGCCACCTCTCAGCTTGAGGAGATAAATGTGTAAGGACTAAAGCTGAAACATCTGACCTCAGCTGTGCTCCTCTAAAGTAAAATCAATACTTTATCTTTGACATCAAACCGTCTTTCAATGCTTGTCTTGGCTCACACGTTGCATCATGTGGAGAACGTTTAGAGTCTTGTCGTTTGGACTTCATAGCGCTAAGAAGAGTTTGGAAACATTTCCAGGCTTCCTAAACGTGGAGCGCCTGACTTGAGAAGCACACATCCTGTTTTTGAAGTGAGGAGAGGAAGCGGCAGCATCCTTTCCAATGGGAAATGCAGGTTTGTTATTAATAGCAAAAACAGCCAGCGTGGTGATGCACTGCTGATGCTGGACTTGTTATCTCGCTCGTGTGTGTCTTTGTGTTGTTTGACTGATATCAGATGTCAAATCGGTTCAGTGGGTCACGCTGACAGTGTTTTGTGTTGTACAACTTGACAAATGGCGGAAGAAGTTAGCCGTAAGATGCCAGCGTCACCACACTGCTTGACGTCTTTTCACACGAGCAGCAGTAAAAATGTCATTTTATTTACTGTATTCATATTTGTTAGCATATGTCCAATAAAACATTATGCAACTTGCTGTCTCTGACTTCTGCGGTCAAGTTTCTGCCTTAGGTCTTCTGCATGCCTCAAGGAGTGCATCATGGGAGTTCACTGTCCTCCCACGCAGCCCGGCCCCAGCAGCTGTGAATGCGATGAGAGGAGGGAACGACCCCGGAGGACCTTGTGTAACCCCCCCGACTCGTCACCCCCGCCTGCCATCCCATAATGCGAACAAACAGGAACGTGAGCGCTTCCTTCCCATTGCAAACCAGACTTGGAATCTAGTTCTCACCCCCCCCCCTTTCCTCCTTCCTCCGCACTCCGAGGGGAATCCTCCGCCCGACTAGCGGCATTCCACATCCTGTCCTCCACGCTCCCATGCAACAACTGGTGGAAGAACGAACGCCAAGCTAACAATACTATCAACTTTCTGAACAAAGTTCTACAAAAACCAAAAGAAGACACCACTTAGAGACCTGCCCACCTCCTCCCAGGATTAAAGATGTCTTATCTGGAACAGTGATTCCCAAAGTGTGGGCCGCGGCCCCCTGGTGGGCCATGAAAAGTCATAAAAAATGTGATTCATTTTTGTAAATATTATATTTTTAATTGTTTTTTTGTAAAATATTTAATGCATGATTAAAAAAAATTATAGGCCTAAGTAATAACCTATTGAGTGTTATTGACCTGTCACAATATTTTAGGAACCTTATGCAGTTTATGATTGGAACGTATGGAACGTAGCTCTCTGGTCATCATGCCAGTCTTGAATGCAGTTATGAAAAGTATGAGAATTAATTCTGTCTTGTGTGTACACCACTGATTAAAAGATTGGCCTTCCTACATCCCCCTGCTTTCATTTCAATCCTGAATCTTAATAATCATAATAATAGTAGCCCCAATAATAATAATAATATATATAATAATAATACTATATATAATATATATAATAATATATAATATAATAACATTAATAATTATTATTATTATCATTATAATAATAACAATAATAATTGTTATTACTGTTATTAATAATAATAACAACAATAACAACAATAATAATTAATGTTATTAATAATTATTCATAATATATTATAATATATATATATATAATAAATTATAATATAAAAAAATATCACATGATATAATGTAATTATTATTAATAATTATACAAATAATATAATAATATATAAATACATAATAATAATAATAACAATTATTATTAATAATAAAAATAATAAAAATAATAATTAATGTTATTAATAATTATTAACTTAATATAATTATAATATAATAAATATATATAATATATGTTATATATAATATAATAAATTATAATATAAAAAATATTATACTATATTATAATATAATTATTATTAATAATAATGATAATAATAATAATAATAATAATAATAATAATAGGTTAAGTGCTCATTGCAGCATTTCATCTATGTACAGTTTATAGGACAAAGGTGGGACGCGGACGTTTTTTTAAGTGGGCCCTAAGTTGGTAAAGTTTGCGAACCCCTGATCGAGACCTTTAATAGTCAGATTTTCCCATAAAAAACCCAAATTAGTGCAAAAGACATGAAAAAGTGGTGGAGGTAATAATGATGTACTGACTAAGGCTGTGTCCATGCGTAGCAGGGTATTCATAAAACCGCATATTGCCCCTCCCCACACATCCTCATATTAAAAAAAACATCCACAAATAACGCCATAAATTCTACTAACAGTGACAACGACACTAGCGATGACCGTGACATCTGGAAACATCCATTTTCTGGAAACATCCATCCATCCAACTTCCATCTCAATTCTCCCACCAGCTGGCTCCAACCCAAAACTGGCGTCAGAGCCTTTTACCAGGAAGATGCCTTGGACGTTCACGTGGTTATTTGAGGGAAAAGTACTTCTTCGCTTTTGCTCTTCAACATGAAACAGTATTTGGGGCAAGCAAAAAGCATTGGAACAATAGCTACAACCAACACACTTCTCAGGGCATCCATGTTGTTTCTGATGTAAAAGGTTGCATGTGTCACATCACAGCATACTTTATCGCAGGTGGTGACATTTGGAAAGTAAAACTTCGGTTAATTGCGTCCGTACCCAAACACATAACCAGATTTCTCTCCAAATCTGTAGTCTCCTGTGGATGGAATCGTGGAAAAACAACTTTGTTTCATCAGATACCTGACAACGTGTGGACAGGGCCTAAATATTTGTATTTGAACTTTGTTCTGCAAAGATCCGACAAACAGCCACTGAGTGACGCCAGGGGGTTTACTGTAATAATTGGTGGTTTTAATACAGCACAGAGTGGAGTGTTTAGTAATCAGAGACCAATGGGTGGTCCTCTTGCAGGGAACATGACTTGTTGTCCTCAACAACACAACACAACAGCAACACAACAGCAACACAAGTCCACTCACTCACAGCAGCTTCCTGAAGAGCTTGAGGCAAAAAAAAAAAGTAAATACACAAACATATGCTCGGGGGAACACGCTGCGGCTTTGTTGTCATGGTTACAAGGATAACAGGAAGTGGAACTAAAGAGCATCTCGTTCTGCTGTGTCATTTTCTTTTTAAATACTCAGGACTCGTGACTGTGGTCGGAAGCTGAGGAAGTACTCACTCTCCAACATACAGTGAGCATGCATTGAATAGTAGAACGGCCCTCCAATGGTCTCAGCATTGGACCCGCATCTCCCAATGGTCGTTAAGCTGCAAGCCACTTGATTTAAGTCAAACCACGCAGGTTTTTGTCCTGTAAACATTAATACGCTAATGTCCAAATGTTCATTACATGTCAAGTCATTACAAGTGTGTTAGAGAGAAATAAAATAAAATAAAATAAAAAATAGTATGAAGCAATAGCGATGATTCTCACGTAATTTGAGTTCAAGTCCTTTATTTGCAAATACATTGCATTCAGTTCAACATTCTTAGAGAAACCAAAGTGTTCGATGGAGGCGTTTCTTTGAACTCGTTCAAGCAGAACCCTGGCATTCCCACCTGAGGAGCCACGCTCAGGGAATGACTGCTGGTACTAGACGCTCCAATACAAAGAATAAGGATGTTGTACATTTGTACACACCCTGTATACATTAGTTTGAATTAGTACCAGTCTGTCAGGACACATCCTGTGAAATAAAATAAAATAAAATAAAATCCAACCCAACAGAACAAAGTAAAGTAAAGTAAAGTAAAGTAAAGTAAATTAAAATCAAATCATACCACATTACCCAGCATAACAAACCATCAATCTGATGGCAACGCTGGCTGGTGCGGTCAGTCAAACAGCCAGCACTTGTGATTATTTTCCGCAATTTTCTGATATTTTCCGACAGTAAAAATGTAACTTTGGCATTTGGAGTTGAAGCGTCCGTCGTCCAGTGTAAGAAAATATCTGTCACGGTTGCGCTTGACGGTGTTGCAATACGACCCCAGGATGCAGAGAGCCAGACCAAAAGTGCAAATAAAAGGTTATTTAATGCGGAAAATGGCAGCAGCAGGAAAACACAACAACCGCTACAAAGCAAAGACTATTCACAATGAAACCACAACAGAAAGAGCACGCACCTGAACTAAATAGAGATAATGAAATTAGAAGCAGGTGTGTGAAAAGCGCAGGGGTAAGGAAAACGAAAGAGAACACCAAAGGAAGTGGTTAACAAAATAAGGGCATGGAAACCAGAACAGAGGCAAAGAAGGAAATTAAGAGAGCTGTCATGAGGGGGTGAAGCCTGCTCGTGACAATATCTGCTAGTCCTTGACGATCACAAAAAGTCATAAGGAACTCTTGTCCTTTTCGACAGGAACAGTAGTGGGGAAATAAAACGAAACACAAATTGTGTCCATTGTCCACACATTTGTTTTGTCTGCCATAACTTTATGTGATAGAATTTAGGATCCAGTATGACATAGTAAGTGTTCAAAGTGTTCTCCCCAGTGTGCCAAAAATGAACAAATGTCCCACTTGTAAGCAGGACACTTGTCAGAGGAGAGGATTTGTTTTGGGCAATTACTTTTTCACACAGGACCATGGAGGTTTGGATTTTTTTCCCCATGAAATATGTAATATTAATTTGCTCTTTTTTCAGTCCTTTGTATTGAGTTGTGGACTCCTATAGAACAACCGCACACCATAGCCTGCACAGAAAGCTTTCTAGACATTCCAGATTCTGCACCTAACCTTTCTAATTTTGTCGAAATGAATAAACCCAACGATAACTACTGGTTGGAGACCCCTGACTTCCCGTGTATGAACTCTAAGAGTGGTAACATACAGCAGGTCCACGTTTATGGAGTGCAGACAATCTTGACCCAACATTGGTAGTGTAGATCTGGTCATTTCTATGGAATACTGAAGGTACATTTTCACAGTATCTGGGGTTTGCTATGGTTTGTTGAGATGTTTGGTCCTTAATTCATTTATTTTGAAAAGAAGACATAATATGAATTAGTCATATCTTCCTGACATGTGACTATGTATCCTGACAACGTCAACAAGACTCTCAAATGATAGGATGACCGTTTATTTCAAACAGATCGCACGTGCATTTAGCCGAGACGTGGCTTTTCATGTCCGAGTGGATCTTGTGAGTCATGCTGGTCCTAAACGGACTAACTTTGGTCATCATTGCTTCCCATGCGAGCTTTGTGAGTCATCCCCCGGCATGGAGGGAAGCACCGTGGCGTTCCACAGAGACGCTATATTGGAAATGTGTGTGGAATTGTACTAGTGAACATTTTGTGCCGGCCAACCCAGCTTTGTTTGTGTGCTACACTGTGTATGTATGCGTATGTATGCGTATGTATGCATATGTGTGTGTGTGTGTGTGGTTGTACAGGCACGACCTTCCTCGACCTTTATGACAAAAGTGAAGTGATTTTTTCAAGTGCAAAAGAACTTTTTGGAAATGACCTAACCTTCAGAATCACCTGCTAGCAGGAGTTTTTATAAGACGGATTGAATATAGTGACTGTTAGAGCGTCTCAGCTAGCTTAGCCATGCTGTGTTGGATGTACTTTGAAATCAATAGGGTTCCTGTTCTGAAAAGGGACAATAAAGCCAATGGCTGGTGGAACATGCACTCATTTCACCTTGGCCCCTCATACCTTGGCCATCTTCAGCTGAATATCTTCCAAAATCATATATATAATCGACGAAACTTTGAAATGAGCAACCGCTAAACATGAAAAAAAACACTTAAAGGTTCTGCGCTAAATTTTTTTTTTAATATTTTCACTATGAAGTAGTGAATTAGATTGGATTCGAAAGGTAAGATGAAAACTAAAGCCAAAAACCCAATAAATTTTTCCAGAAGGAAAATCAACAATTTTTTTGACTAGCAAATAATAATAGTTTTATATGCACAAAATGATGCAAAATACAGTGGAACCCCTGTTTTTGTCATTACAGTAATCCCACGGTTATTTGGTTCCAGACCCCTGGTAATGGTAATGGTAATGGTAATGGTTTTATTTCATTTGAACATGCATCAGATTACAATTGAGTGCATCCCATAATCAGTTCCCAGTTCCACATGTCCAAAAGGAGTAGGAAGAAGCAAAGCTTATTAAATCCTACCCCTCCATCTGGTTCTTTTACAATCATTAACTGTTACATTTGTTCACTTCCTGCTTTCCATAATACAGTTTAAATAATGTACCTGGTACCAAAGTACTCGGTGATATGAGCATCCAATGCCATAATGGGTACCATAGTAAGTGTCAATATAGTGATATATATAGCACATCATGACTGGTTCAAGACTCTTCATCCTTGTATTTAGCAAACATCAACTGCTTGTATTGTTTCTTGAATTGGCTCATCGTTGTGCATTGTTTGATTTCCTTACTCAATCCATTCCATAGTTTGATTCCACATACTGAAATGCTATGGCTAGCATAACGTAGTCCTAGCATAGAAGTGTTTCAAATGTACTTCTTCCCTGAGATCATATTTCTCCTCTCTTGTAGAGAAGTATTGGATGACATTTTTAGCTCATTGCTTATTTTTAGCCTTATGCATTATTTTAGCTGTTTGAAGATGAACTATTTCAGCAAGTTGAAGTATTTGTGATTTTAGAAATAAGGAGTTAGTATTATGAATTATCCTTACTGACCTTTTTTGCAGTACATTTAGCGAGTGAAAATTGCTTTTATAGTTATTAGCCCATATTTCCACACAATAAGTAAGATATGTTTGAACCAGAGAGCAATAAAGAGTGTGGAGTGATTTCTGATTGAGAACAAATTTTGCTCAGTATTGAACAAAGCAAAATTTGTTCTCAATCAGAAATCAATCCACACTCTTTATTGCCTTATTACGGTCATAATTTAATTTCTGCAAAGTAGTATTCGTTTTTTTAAATTCTAAATGTTATTAGTTAGAGCAGGGGTGCTCACACTTTTTCAGCATGCGAGACACTTTTAAAATGACCGAGTCAAAATGATCTACCCACTACAAAAATGCAAAACATCTATTTATTTTCAAATGTATTGAGGATTATTTGTACGTACAATGTATGTTGATGTACCTTACATAACCAAATGAGCCAATATTGCAAAACACACATAATTAACTATTAACATTTTTTGTAATTACCTGAGTTTACTTTGATGACTTGCACTGAATTGAATCAGCCAGGGATGCATAGTCCGGACAGTAGCTGCTGATAGCCAGGTTAGCCAGGCAAACGCACTTCGAAAAAGACATTGTGAAACAAAAGTCCACCTCCCATTCCGTATGGAAGTGATATGTTTTTGCCTTTTTACTTGGTCCAGCTCCTTCACTCATTTTAGTGACCATAAACTTTAGCGAGGGCTTAAAATCTGACGCAGTTCGCCGACGAGCTTAGCACTTTGCATCGTTGTTTACGCATGAGCGGTTCAGTTGTCATCTGATTGGTTGTCCTGTATGTCAATCAAGTAACGGGGATGGATGATAGGCTGACATCGTAAGTTCTGCTGCACTTAGAGACGTTTTTGATTTGATTGGTCACCCGAAGGGCAACATTCAGTTGTCATCTGAATGGCTGCCCTGTATGTCAATCAAGTGACGGCATTGATGCTAGGGTGATATTTTTTTAATGTCACGCCGCGATCGACCAGTACCACCTCCACGATCGACCGGTAGATCGCGATCGACTTAATGAGCACCCCTGAGTTAGAGCATAGAAAACCCATTCTAAATCAATGTCGTTTTTTAAACGGACCTGTTATTAAAAAAAATAAATAAATAAAAATACAAAAATAATGGGACCAGTTATGCTCATTTTCGGCCCTTTGTATTGAAATATTGACTCCTATAGAGCAGCTACACACAATAACCCGCACAGAAAGCTTTCTACATCTTCCAGAATCTGCACCTATTCCATCAGAATTTCCTGGGATTTCACGGCCAATTTTTACAACCAAAAATATTTTAATGGAGAATAATTATATTTTTACATCTGCCAAAATAATTATAAGCGACAAATGAATGGAAGTTATTATTGATGGGAACTTCCTGTCCATTCTGGCAACATCAAATTCAATTGTGTTTTTTACCTTCTTTCTCAAGTTTGGTACTTTGTTTGGGTACTCCATTTCACCGATTGAAACAGTACCGGGAAAATTGACTTTTTAATAAGTTTGCTACGATGCAATATTGTATGAACATTTGGACAAAAACTGAATGGTATGAAAATTGGGGCGCTGGAAAACTGAAGATGTCTGTATTAATTAATTACTTGTGCATCTTCATCCTGTAATTGTATGTATAGAAGAATACGAAAAAGAAACGGTCATACAGTAAAATGATTGCCCAAAAGGCAGCAGTGAGTTAAATGAGTGAAATGATTGGCAGCCCCACGGTGACATACTTTAAAAGGTGCTAAAACAAACACCATGCTGGGATTTTTCCACCATGAAGCTCTGCCTCCTGCTTTTTAATGGAAGTCACCGATGTTTGTTGTGAAGGTTTGACTATGCTGCATTCCAGCAGAATAAAACATTTATGGAGTTTGAGCTGCTCATTAATCAGCAGCAATGAGCGTTAATTAGTATCGAAGTCACACGCTCGTGCCGGAAAATTCATTTTCCGACTCCCGCCGCTCGCCTCCATGCAGTGTTACCCACAATGCAGCAGGGTGACAGTGCCAGAGGCTTACTGGGCCCGTCTGTCACTCGCTCCCTTCCCGGCCATGTCGGCTGTCAAACGCTTGAGGAGGCACGCTTCAAAAGTGGCCGCTCTCGTTGGTGAAGTGTCGCCCGTCGTACTCGCCAATCTTCTCCAAAAACAAACATCGAATTATTCCAAATAGCCTCACATCGAGAAAGTACTGTTTTACAATCCCAAATACTCCTGTGCTAATCGTTGTGTCGTCAGTCTAAATGTGCAGAGGGCGCCAAGATGGAGCCGTCCGGGTTGGAAAGACAGCGGTGTCGGACTAACGATGCGAGCCTCAAGCTGTTCTTGCACCTGTCCGACGTCGGCCTTGCTCGCTTCATGACATTCATGAACGTCACACGGAGCAGGCCGCGTAAACACACACAAACACACAAACAAGCCGTATCCTTGAGAGCCTAATTAGCTGATAAATGGATGTTGTTGCCCGTGAATGGATGACAGGCGTGGACGGTTCAAAGCAAACACACTTTGCCAACACGAGCTACCACTAATGATTTACTGATACTTCAGCTCAAGTTAAAGTGCTGCTCAAGCAAAATCATTTTAAAACCTTTGTGGTTAATATGAGACCTTGTGCTTTCTAAGCATAGCATCCAATGCAAGGGTTCATTTTGTGTTGCTTAAGTCCCATTTTATCATTCCTGTCTGTCACACAAGTGTAAAAAGCAGTGGTACTCGTAGAAAAAAAAGAGTCCATTGCTGCGTATCAGTCGGCACACTAGCGTCCATGCGTACACTTTTGTACGCAAGTACATTCACTTCGTTAAGTACGGCAAAAATGTAGTACACTCTCAGGACTCGGTTGTTCAAACCTCCCAAAATAATGAGTGCACACTGATGGGCACTTAAATCCATGAATTAATTTTCATGATGGAATAATGGAGTGGTGTTGAACAAAATCTGGCAGCAATTGAACGAGACCATCCAAATGTTTAAAGGATAATGCTTCATTTCATCATTAAAAAGGACAGAAGAAGAAGGTAAATATTGGGACGGTCATTTCCAGTCAGATTCTTTTGATAGCAATGTGTAAATATGACTAGTAAAGTCAATTTATTACATTAGACAATGACATTGGTGGATTGGGGACAGCAAAATGTACACACTTTGGAAATAACTACACAATGCACGCAGTACAGCGAAACCTCTGTTAGCTTTCACTCTGGTGAGCGTGTTTTCTGGCAATTTACGGCAAAATCTTGTATCATCTTTCAGTTAGTGTACAACATGGCACTCTTAACGTTCTTAATGTATATTTATCACAAACATCCTTGATAGCTCAGCTTGCTAACGCCACCTGCCTATCCATCATCAGAGGTTGACTCTCAAACATGACGAGATAGGATACGCCTTTATTAGTCCCACAAAGAGGAATTCCAGAACACATTTTCATAGCTCTAAATGCATTAAATAGGCGGCACGGCGGTCGAGTGGTTAGCGCGCAGACCTCACAGCTAGGAGACCAGGGTTCAATTCCACCCTCGGCCATCTCTGTGTGGAGTGTGCATGTTCTCCCCGTGCATGCGTGGGTTTTCTCCGGGTACTCCGGTTTCCTCCCACATTCCAAAAACATGCTAGGTTAATTGGTCACTCCAAATTGTCCATAGGTATGAATGTGAGTGTGAATGGTTGTTTGTCTATATGTGCCCTGTGATTGGCTGGCCACCAGTCCAGGGTGTACCCTGCCTCTCGCCCGTAGACAGCTGGGATAGGCTCCAGCACCCTCCGCGACCCTCGTGAGGAAAAAGCGGTAGAAAATGAATGAATGAATGAATGAATAAATGCATAAAATAATTCTAAATATATGTACGTGATAAATGAAAGAGATAAATAAAAACAGAAGGTTAGTCGTACCTTCATTGAAGATGTCTCTGTTCCCAAAGACACAATGCGGCAGCAAGAAACGAGTATCTGTTACAGATAATGCGACAAGTACATTTCATACAGAAGGGGCTCCTCAAAAAATTTTAAATTAATTACCAAATTATGGGTATTGTGTAGAATTAACCCAAAAGGACCCACGGTGACGCCGATGGCTCGCGCCTTATAAACATTCTGTATGGTCCTATGTTAAGATAAATCCTTGATTTTTTTACTCATGAAGTCCCAAAGTGACACCTATAGCTAATTTCTGATAGGTCATGTGACCAGTGGGGTGATCATGTGATCCATACCAAACAACAGAACGAGATCAAATGTTTACTATTTTAATTTATGTATTTAAATCCTCAATGAATACTTCACTATTATAATAATGTACGTATTATCCATCCATTTTCTATGGCACTTATCCTGGTATGCTGGAGCCAATCCCAGCTGTCTTGGGGCGGGAGGTGGGGTACACCCTGGACTGGTGGCCAGCCAATCACAGGGCACATATAGACAAACAACCATTCACACTCACATTCATACCTATGGACAATTTGGAGTGGCCAATTAACCTAGCATGTTTTTGGAATGTGGGAGGAAACCGGAGTACCCGGAGAAAACCCACGCATGCACGGGGAGAACATGCAAACTCCACACAGAGATGGCCGAGGGTGGAATTGAACTCGGGTCTCCTAGCTGTGAGGTCTGTGCGCTAACCACACGACCGCCGTGCAGCCAAAAGAAAACATGCAAAACAAAAACAAGTAGTTTGTGCCTCAGCCTTAAGCGTCTGATCCTGTTCTCCTTCCTGTTATGATGTGACATAAAAATAAATAACCACAAATCTGGAGAGCGTGTAAAAAACAATATTAACGTGGATGAGATGACGCAATATCCTTCCTTTTAAGCAGCGGAAGCACATTTGCTCTTCTCTTTACCAACTTATGAGCGTTGCGACATTGGACTTGCAGTAAAACTCCTCTTACTTCCCAATGTATGAAAGAAAGACATCCGTCACCCAAAGACTACCTATAGCTTGATGATGGCCAAATTCTCCAGCTTTGGATTTAGTTTGGCTCCTTCTAAGTGTTGTAGTTTGGAAGCGGTATTCTGCAGCAGAGCCATTAAACATGCATGCGGTAGAAGTGAGTGAGAGTTATGTAAGACAAGATTGTGTTATGTCAAACGTCGAGTGAGTGCTGCTGGACTCAGACGTCCGAGGAAAGACTGCAGCGAGATGGAACAAGAAGACCAGCACAATATCCCGTAAAAGAAGTCAATTGAACGAGAGCACAGACGGGCTGCCAAAAGCAGAAAGAGAGAGAGAAAAGAAGGAGTTACGTAACTTTGTCCTCAGCGGGCTTTGCCAGAACTCGACTTGGCTGGTCTTGTCCTCGCTACGACGCAGACGTTTTCTCAGGGAGAAGATTTAGAGGCTGGAAAGGAGCACATTGCATGACGGCTGCACCTCCTCCGCCTTGACTGAGGTGTTCGGATCTACACATTGAAGCTGATGTTTGCCTTCTGGGATGTCGACTTAACAGCTGGAATGTTTCTTCTGGTGGATTGATTGTGCAACACAATTGAAGTCAACCACAAAGTGTCCATACGTCACATTGTTTGCCTTTGCAGCTCCATTTATCATTCTTACATTTAACAATAGATCCACATTCAATACAAAAGTCCTGTATTCACAAATTATTTCTTTTATTGATTTTACTTAATTTAAAGATAATTATCTGGGTTGTGAGAATAATTGCCATAAAAATGCTTCATATTGTTTTTTCTGACGATAACAATAGCGGTGGTGTGCTCCACAAGTCCAGAATGGGAAGTCGTCTACCTTGAATACTTCTTATGTAATAGGTTTCCTTCGTGCTGCATTCATGCGTGATGTTCTGAATGAGCCCAGCATTTCCCTGATTGTACTCCTCCAGCATTTCATACTTTACTTTTTCTCATATGGATGATGTGCTTCATTTGTATTCTTACTAGCATTATTTAATTAGATTCTATCCATGCATACGTCCATCTTTGTTGCGCTTTTCCAAGGTTTGGTCAGCCTAAGAAGGGAAACCTAGACTTCCCTCTCTACGGCTAACTTGTCCAGCTCCTCCTGGCAGATTCGGATCCTTCCCAGACATGGTCTCTCCAGCATGTCCTGGGTCTTCCCCAAGGTTTCCCAATGGTCGGACGTGCCCTGCAAACCACCTCAGGGACGTGTCCAGGAGGCCTGAGCAGATACTCGAGCGCAAGTCTATTATTATTATTATTATTATTATTATTTTCATCTGCAATTAAATGTGATTAATTGTGAGTTAACTATGGACGGAATGTGATTAATCACGATCAAATATTTTAATCGATTAACAACCCTAATAATAATCTCAGGGAGGTGTCCGGGAAGCCTGAGCAGATACTCAAGCGCAAGTCTAATCATGCAGCTACCAAACCAGAACCCCTCAATGCACCTAGAAATTTATCAATGGTTTTGTATAATTTTATAAATGTAAGTCATAAAATGTTTTATGACTATTGCCCGATGTTTTAGGTATTTTCATTTGTACATTTCATGAAGGAAAGGTGCATTGAGGCAATTCTTTAATAATAATCCTTTCTGAATGTTCCTAAATGGGATTTTTACTAACAAACATTTAAAATTTCAAACCAGTATCATAAATAAACAAATCTTATTCTGAGCTGCAACAAATAAACCAAAACATGTTAGTGTGAGAGGTCTCACTTGCTCACATTTTGTATTTGCTGAACGTTTCTGGGCGAGTTTAAGAGCTAATATGCTAATAATAAAGAAAAATAGTAATAATCCAAAAATATACTTGGTGACTGTATTTTTTAAAATAATTCCCAAATTTATATCCCTTTACATGAAATTGAGCGTAGTTATCGTTGTAGTTGCACTTATTTTCATCTGCAATTAAATGTGCTTAATTGGAGTTAACTATGGACAGAATGCGATTAATCGTGATCAAATATTTTAATCGATTGACACCCCTAATAATAATCTCAGGGAGGTGTCCGGGAGGCCTGAGCAGATACTCGAGCGCAAGTCTAATCATGCAGCCACCAAACCAGAACCCCTCAATGCGCCTAGAAATAAATCAATGCTTTTGTATAATTTTATAAATGTAAATATTGCAGTATTTGTCTTATTTTGCGCAGTTCATCTGTGAAACGCATCCAGAGGCATACAGTAAAAGAAGCATAATATCGGTATCGTTTGATATTGGTATGCTGGACAATATCGGATAGGCAATATTGAGCTCTATCATTAATGTAACAACATGTTTACTAATGTGCTTATAGTTTGCAGTGGTGTAAAATACATAATGATACATGATGCGTGGCTCAGGGTGATGATAGGAACAGTTATAGTGCAAAAACAATGACAGTGTTTTAGTGTTCCAATACTGGAAACATGAGCAAATCTACTACAACCTTAAAGATAAAAGAGCATAAAGATAAGACCATAAAGACAATATTTAGCATTTGAATTAAAAAATTCATGATGCATTAATTTCTAGTCTTTTCATATTATTAACTGAAAACCTGAATGACAAGCAGGTTTGCCGGCCTCTGCTGTGCCCCTCCAGCTGCACCCGCTGCCTTCTGAACCGCAGATGCAGCCAACCCCCTCTTCTGTGGCCTTGGCATCCTGGAGAGGAGACAAAACGTCCGTCAGCTCCACTGACTCCACTGCTGAGATCAGTTTCAATTTTCAATCATCGTTTCAAGCGTGGAGCGCACACTCACTCGTCGCGCACCCACCCACCCCTTGTGCGTGCCCATGGAGTCAGAAGTGGAGTCAGAAGTCATCTGGAGCCTGACCCAACCCTGCATGCAAAGAAACACTACAAGTGCTCCAAAATCTGTGGCCAAGATTTGGTCTACAAGAACGACAGAGATTAACTTTACTTTTAAGAAAAATACAATGAAAAAAATCCTTCTTGATTGCAGAATGTTTTGGACAACTTTTTAAGAACTTTGGGGAAGACCCTTTGCTAGTCCCAGCAGATCGAGCAAGGTACATCAAGTCATGCTTGGAGGAGTTTGGTATGAAAGAACGATAACAGGTCTAACATTATCACGTATCACTTTTCTATGTAATAATGAAATACAGGAAGTGAACAAATGGAAACATCAGGGCACTCTAACCTCTAATTAGCTCCAAATTCACTTTTCACTTCCTGTCCTGATATTTTTGTCCACATCGTACATCATTGCTGTCATTGGGTGAGTCAAACACTCCAGAGGTTGTACAATCCAGACTTAAAATAGACCTCTAAAGTTGGACAAAACCTTCAAGCGGTTGCCATAAACCTCACATCAGACGTCAGCATTTTTGCTGTTTTTTTCCTTCCAGAAGAAGGAGCAGCCTCAATTTTTCCCGTTTGAGAACTGAATGGACTTGGATCAATGCTGTGATGATTCCGCGGGTGATAAAAGATGTAACTTTGTAAAAGTTAACATGGTAATTGACCACAAATATGCAAATGATAAAACAGAAGACGGCTCACTTTGTTGTGTGCCTGAGTGAGGTCTTCCTCACATCCATCAAATCAGACTCACTCAGGAGCCAAAATCATGAAAATCCCTCCCAAAGCTCCTTGTACCAAAGCCAAGAAACACAAAAACAACCTTGGAAATGTCACCCGAGAGTTGGTCCAGGTCCACTTCTCATGTATTGGAGGATCGCAGGGTTCCTGCTGTGATCCTCCACCCGTCAGCTGTGGGCCCGGCTGCTGGCATGGAAGCTTGCCTGCTGCGAGGTCCATCTGTGGGGGCCTTCTTCCAGCTTCTAGACCAATTCAGGATCATGTACACCCACCGCATGGATGCTAACACGCTTTAATTGAATCAATCAATGCTGTGTCACAAATGGAATACTTCCCTTAGTACACTTCGGTAAGGGGACTCTGGACACTTCGTAGGCCTTACTTAGTTCCGGAGTATGGATTTTGACAGTGTACCCCTAAATCCCTTATTTAGAAAACAAATATTTTCATAGAAGATATGTTGTAATAAAATAACATTGACTGTAATAGAATGATGAATTTAATTAAAAGAGAAATGAAATGACATTGCGTAATTTGGATGAAATGTTTAATGACTATTGCCTCGTGTTTTAGGTATTTTCATTTGTACTTGTATTTCACGAAGGAAAGGCACATTGTGGCAATTCTTTAATAATAATTAGGACTATTAGTTGATGCGTTAAAAGTTCCTTTCAATGGCGGCAATTGTTTTGATGCGCGATTAATGTGCACACATGTTTGACCCTCGGCCCCCACTGTAGTTTGGTTGAAGCACGGTAACTCTGTAGCCACAAGTTGGAACAAATATCGATGGGAAATGGAGAAAAAAAAGAGTATTTAGATTGGTAAAGTTAGCTTCAAAGCCCTGGCAGATGGCTCTTGTAGCAAGACCAAAGTTATTTATATCTACTGTGGCCGTGTTTGACTTATCACGGATTTTGGTATTGAACTGCCAGCTAAATTGGACTTCCAGCTGCTATTGACGGGCTGTTAGTGTGATGACTGAAGTCCAGTGTTTTGCTAGCGTTAGCCATTTAGCATGGGACGACCACAATGATGCACATTAGCACTCAGAGTCATCAAATCTTACCTTTATGCATTCCCACATAGTATCAGCATTCGGGAGCAAGTATGAGGTGAAAGAAAAAGGAGTAAAGTACATCCAAATACATCCATACAGCCCTCTTTGCATCGGAGAACGGTGCGTCGGTGCGTTCAATGACCGTCGAAAAAGTAGGATGTATCGTAAATTGCATTAAACATTCAAAAACTGTGGAAATTGTTATTAGTATTGAAATAAAATAATATTTACATGTAATATAATGATTCATCTCTATGTATTTCAATGTGTAAAAGAGAAATGAAATGTTCCTAAATGGGATTTTAACTAACAAACATTTAGAATTTAAAACCAGTATCATAAATAAACAAATCTTATTCTGAGCTGCAACACATAAACCAAAACATGTTAGTGCGAGAGGTCTCACTTGCTCACATTTTGTATTTGCTGAACGTTTGTGAGCGAGTTTAAGAGCTAATATGCTAATGTGCTATGCTAATATGCTAAAAAATAGTAATACAAAAATATACATAGTTCCCAAATTGATATCCCTTTACATAAAATTGGACATAGTTATCTTGTAGTTGCACTTGAAATGTGATTAATTGTGAGTTAACTATGGACAGAATGTGATTAATCACGATCAAACATTTTAATCGATTGACAACCCTAATAATAATCTTTTCTGAATGTTCCTAAAAAGGCTTTTTTACTCCCAAAGTTTTAGAATTTAAAACCAGTTTCATAAATTAAAAAAATCTTATTTTGAGCTGACACAAATAAACAAAAACATGTTTGTATTCAGTGTGAGAGGTCTCACTCGCTCACATTTTCCATTTGCTGAGGGTTTGTGGGCGATCGTAAGAGCTAATATGCTAATAATAAAGAAAAATAGTCATACAAAAATATGATTGCTGACTATATTGCTTTAAATAAAGGCCCATACTGATATCTTTTTACATAAAATTTGATGTAATTATCGTTGTAGCACATTGAATCGTTGCACAAAGCGATTTCTCCAACTTCTTATCGATAAACACATATTTCTGTCTGCGATTAAATGCGATTAATTCTATTCTATTCTTAACTATAAACAAAAATGCGTTTAATCACGATCAAATATTTAATCAATTGACAGCCCTACTAATACAATGTCAATATTTATGTGGCGGTTGAAATTCCTTTTTTCCCAATCCCAATGGGATCTCATTCAATAAACGTGTTCCATTTACATACAATAAGATCCCGGTCCTTTTCCATTAGCATGCTAGCCGGTTAGCAGTGTTGAGCTCCATTTACGAGCGTCTGCGTGACTAGAAGATGATTACCACGGAGCTAAAAGCAGCACATTAGTCATTCTTCTCTCATGACGAGTCATTGGCCTCAGGCATCCTGACAGCTCGTCACTTAGATTGACAGCTTTGAGGTCAAGAGCTCGATCCGCATCCGTCAGCGGCGGAGGAGACGTTCGGCAAATTGTGTCTTTCAGCGGGAAATCCTGTCCCGCCAATTGAAACCTACTGTAGGTGTGATAACATTGTACACGTCTCATCCAAGTGAGAAATTGGCCTTTAAAAGAGCGGAAACAAAGACTTTAAGTTGGTTTAAGAAGAAATCACCGCTTAATTCAGCTTTTTTTTTTTTTTTAAACTGAACATGTCGGTCAAAGACAAAGTTAAAAAAATGCCTAACTTTTACAGAAGCATATTTTATTATTTATTATAAATATATTTATACTTTGAATATAAGCATTTCAACAAATATGACCAATCAAATGATCAAATATGTTATTTTATTCAATTGTACTTTGAAGTGTACTTCAACATAGTTGGAATGAATTACGTAAAATAAACAGAGTAGTTGTAGTGACAATAAGATGTAGGATGTTTTCCGTAACAGTTGTTGAGGCAGCAATAATGGCTGATCCCGTCATGCTTTGCCGTACTGCAGGCAAATCCCAGAATAAGCCAGAGCGCAAACCGGAGCAGAGCAGATGAGTCTTTTATGATTACAACATTCCCACGTTGCGCCACAATAAAATGTTACAGATTTATTTTTCCCATGGCCGACTTCCAGCTGGGGTTATTAGGTGTTCTTAGGTTACCGCTCATCCTCGCCCAGCCCTCCCGAGTTGATGGAAGAGGAGATAAAAAGTAAAAAAAATAATAAGTCAGAGCAGGAACCAACATGTTTCCGATGTTTGCAGAACAGCCCATCATTTCCTCAGCGTCTTATTGGCCTGTTTGAATCTCATCACTTGACACATTTGTTCCATGTGTACTTTTTTATAGCAGTAATGCAGTAGTAGAAAAACCTTCGTTAGGGTCACTAATGCATTCCAGAAAGTCTGGCTCCAACTGATGCGTATTCTAACTGAATACATCTTTCCGATAATTGTGCAAATATCTGCACTGGCAGCGTTCTTTGGCTTGCTGCTTATTTTACAGCCTTGATTAATAAGAAAAACAAGACATTTGTTGTATAACTGTGTTAGTTTGCAATTTTGAAACTTTGTTTTATAGTAGTATTATGATAACATAATCCACAATGACTTTGGTTTATAATAGGCTCACTGCTAACACTCACTGCTAACGTTTTGTGATAAAAATTAGATTTGTGTATTAAATTAGTGTATCAACAACAAGATGGAAGCAAAATGTTTGCGGAACCAGGCGGCCTTTTTACATATACCAAAAATAATAACCAAAATTCAACTGCATATTTTTTGTGGGATGAACGAATGCATTTTCTTTTCTAGTCAGGACAAGCAAAAAAAAAAAAAAAAAAAACAATTATCAAACAATGGTCCTTTAAACAGTACAGTTTTGATGTTTTAGATCAAAGTATCATACTACGTTATTAGAATTGTACTAAGAACACAGACTCATTTTACCATGAGAAACACCAATAATGATGATATGAATGAGGTACTTGAATTACTTCACTACTCTCACTAGGCTCACGGGTATGCTGGAGCCTATCCCAGCTGTCTTTGGGCGAGAGGCGGGGTACACCCTGGACTGGTGACCAGCCAATCACAGGGCACATATAGGCAAACAACCATTCACACTCACATTCATACCTATGGACAATTTGGAGTGGCCAATTAACCTAGCATGTTTTTGGAATGTGGGAGGAAACCGGAGTACCCGGAGAAAACCCACGCATGCACAGGGAGAACATGCAAACTCCACACAGAGATATCCAAGCAGAGATTCGAACCCGGGCGTTCCCAATCTCCTGTGTGACCGAGGACGTGCTGAAGGGATTATGTCTCACAGGGACTGGAAACACATTGATGTCCTTCCGGTGGAGCTGGGAGGGGGCCGAGGGCCGTGAAGTCTGGGCTTCCCTACTGAAACTGCTGCCCCTGTGACTCGGACCCAGCTAAGCGTAGGAAAATAGATGGATGGCTAATAACCTTTACCCAAAATGTCATCCAATACTTTTTCTACAAGAGAGGAGAAATATACGTCATCTAATGGAAAAACTAAACTTGAAACTCTTATATGGAAGAACAACGCTAAAAACTCACAGTATTTCAGTATGTGGAATCAAACTATGAATGAATTGAGATGAGTGCAACATGCAAACTCCACACAGAGATAGCCGAGGGTGGAATTGAACCCTGGTCTCCTAGCTGTGAGGTCTGTGCGCTAACCACTCGACTGCCCTGCCGCCCAAAAGCCAACATATTTTTTTATTTTATTTTACCTTCTTTATTTGGAACATCATCCAAAGCACAACAAAGCAAACATAAATCAACACAAATAAAAATGCCAATGTATATATAAACAAACACATGTTTGAAAGGGAACGGGAAGAAGTCAAGACTTATCTAGTCCCGCCCCCCTAAACACCCAGATTCCAACCTCATCCCAACAATACATATATTATTCCTTGTCTACCAGAATGAAAACCCCACATCCAACCACCCTCACCCAGCTTGAGGCACCCAACTACGTGCCAAGAGCAACCAGTTCATTACTAGTCATCGTATCGTACGTAGTCCAGTACAAAAGAAAGAAAGAATGAAACCACTCCAACTATACAGTCACCACACCAGTCATCACAAGCTAACATGGATATAAAAACATCAATGTTATGATATTGTTTGCTTTGTTTATTTGCTTTGTTTGGCTTGAAATAAGCTATGAAAACCAAAATGAGTAACCAGTAGTACATTGAAACGTTTGCAACTGTATGTATGTGATCGGTATTGGTTATGACTAATTTCACTCGTGGATTATCGGGACCGGTATCGTCAGCATAAAACATCCCTAGTGTTTTTATATACATGTGGATGAGAGCTAAGTGGTCATCAAGCACATTAAAGCAGTCATCATCATGAAAGTTGCTTTAAACCTTCCCTAATAAGCGTGTCCACTCTTGTCACTTTACTACCTCCTTATTAAGCTCATTAAGCTGTGTGTGTGTGTGTGTGTGTGTGTGTGTGTGTGTGGTAGAGCCGAGAAAAAGCTGGTCGTTTGGATGGTGTGAAAAAAAAGATCAAGTTGTCACCCGAGGCTTTGAGCACTGATACAATGCAGACAAGCTAATTCATGCACACAAGAGTTGCTGCAGGCTCCTCTACTGGTGCTGTCATCACATCTCGGCATCGTCCTGCAGGTACTCACACATGCACGTTAAATCATGTGTGTGTGTGTGTGTTGGACTCGGCTTCTTGAGACCTTCTCAAACATAGTTTATGGGCGTATAAAGCAGCAGGGGCCAAGTTCTCCGTCGCTTTTTGTTCAACTTGCAAGTACGTCAACTTTCCCTCCTACTGGATTTGACCATCAACGTGTCGTAGTTGGACTGCTGATGGTAATACACACGTCAATTCATTTGAAGCAGCCTTTTTGGGAGAAGTCCAACAGATGTACTTCAACAAAGAACTCACAGGGAATTCGTCCAAATGAGCTGAATTGGTAATCACACGAGACTAGACACTAGACAGATGGCGCACAATAAACGGTAAAGGATGATAGGCTGTACCGTAAGATGTGGGAGGTGCCTTTCATGACTCGCCGTGGAATACGAAACTTGAATAACTTTGATGGTGATTGGTGCGTATACTGAAGATGACGCTGCGGAGGAGCAGTCATCACATGGATGCTAGATAAATTTAAACCACGACAGAAATGTTTTGCACATGGTTGAATATTTATTCCTTTTAAAGTTGATAATGCCGTTTAAATGTGTGTTTAAGAAAGCTGAATCCTACTGTGTTCAGTGTTTACATTTCAATAAATATTTGTTTATACTTGAGACCTGGAATATTTATTATCATGGTCATTTTTTCATGTAAATTGAGGGATCAAAAGCAGTATCGGCCACAAATATCAGCCCAAGCAAAATCGGCCATCGGCTAAGGGTGATGGAAAAAAATCGGTATCGACATTGGCCCCCCCAAAAAAACATATCGGTCGATCCCTAGTCACAGTGCCACCTAGCGAGTTTATCTTTCCTCACTGCACTACCGCGCCTCACCGGACACATCATTAGGTACAAACATGAAATGAGATCAGAGATAAAGGTCCTGACATTAAAATTCCCCACATGGATTCATTCCCTGCACAGTGACAAGATGAAGAGACACTTTGACAAAAGAGCATCCTATTTTCATTAGAAAAAGAAGGCAGAAGCTCCATTAAGGGATTCAGATGCCGTGTGATGCACCATGGGTAAATGCTCAGCCCTTTAATAACACCTGAAACCACCGAGTCTGATGCCAGATAGCAGGAGTCATCTGCATGTCTTATCACAAATAGAAGACTTTCCTGAGGTGAATTCATTACTTTTAGTCAACCACTGGAAAGTTCCTTGCCAGGCGACGCACAAAACAACAAAAGCAAAGAGCTGATACCCAATTCATCGTTCTCAATGCAAGCAAAGAAAAGATTCACAGGAATAAATTTTTAAGTTGAATTGATTTCCTGAGCTGCGACACCTCCCCACTGCATTTGGATCAATGCTGAGTTTCTACAAGTCCTCGAGCAAACGTAAACATCAACGTGATTTTTTTTTTTTTGTTCACACAGCCAGTGGAGCTAAAATGTCCAAAGTGTGTCCTGGCAGTGTCATCACTGAGACGATTGCGTGTCCGCTGTTGCAGAAACTACAACTGTCGCCTCGGAGCAGACGACTGTAGTTTGTCACTCTGATGTCTGCCAAGTGGAGAAAAAGCACTAAAGCGCTAACAATGCAACAGATGCACAGCCAATGTGTTGTCTCCAACTGATTAGCAGACACTGCATGTGCTACTTACTTTGTCATCACTACATGGGTCATTCTGCTCAAAGGGATACCAAAAGTGTGACAATAGCAAGCAAAAATGAAAGTTGCTATTTTCTAACCAAATTGTATATTAAAAAAGTATCACTTGTTCTGATTCAGCTCATGAAAAAAAACATGCAATAAAATATGATGCATTTTGGTATGTTTTGTATTGATATTTTGCACTCTGTTTTGCACCCCCGTATGACGTTACGAGAGAAATTTACCAAGTATCTTTCGATACAAACCGGGATGTGACCAACGCAACAGGAGCCGTTTTTGCACCATGTACATGAATGAGGCACGGCTTAGGTGCCACCGTCGCTGTCCCTGACTGGCCAATCACAGAGCGTGAGGAGTGAATAAATAATATGCATTTTCTTTAAACACCAATGCGGATAATCATGAAATTTACTCGTTCCATACTCGTATCTGGCAAAAATGCATGATCTGAAACGAATACTCATTTGTAACAATACTATAGCTTCTAATCGCTGTAGCCTATGCATCATACCCCTTGAAGTGACGGTACCCTCGCCGGTACCCATGTCATCGAGATACAACTAAATTGTAATAATAACACAAAGGAAGGCTGGTATTTAGGCCACGTGTGCCTAAATAGGTGATGCAATGATGGAAAAAGCTGTGGCTTGCCAGGTGGTTCCTCTCATCAGGGTGGACCAGGGTCCAAGGAGAGAAAACAAAACCATGAACAAGGAGGAAACAAAAAAACCCCAACCAAATATGCATTTCACCTGAAGAGGGACAGTGGTGTCACAGCAGCGCATGACAGTATTCCCCCCTCCCAACTAGCTGGGGGGCCCTAACAGGTTCAATAGAAAACCCAAGAATGCTCCTCGGGGCCGTAACCCTCCTAGTCGATACAATATTGGAAACCTCTGCCCCACGTCCTGGCATCTAAGATGGATTGGACTGAAAATGCAGGATGGCCGTTCAGCAGCCAAGGAGGAGGTGGAGGCACAGGCGGAGGGCCACGCTTGTAGGAGGTGATGAGCTGCAGGCAGGACACGTGAAAAACGGGGTATCTCTTGGCAGGAGCGAGCTTAAGTCTGGCGGAGACAGGATTTATCATTTGCACCACTTCAAAGGGGCCAATGAAAGACGACATCTTGGACGTCAGACAACTTCTGATTGTGCTGGCCAAACGCATGAGTGCCGTCCTGGTATCATTGGACATGTCGCTTCGTCTGTTGGTTTGGGTATGGATCCAGAGGAAAGACTCACCGTTGCTCCCAGAGATTTACAAAACGCCCTCCTTGTGGCCGCAGCAAATTGCAGGCCCCTGCCGGGCACCACATCGAGTGGAATGCCACATGTTGGATGAGGAGTTCTTCCATCTGCAAGGTGGATGGCAGGTTGCGGAGTGGAAGTCAGTTGACTTGGAAAATCTTTCCACAAAGGTAAGAAATGTAGTGAAGCCCCTTGAAACAGGAAGTTCAGTGATGAAGTCCATAGCCACTGCTCCACCGGCGGTGCAAATATCCTCCACAGGGCTTCAGTGAAACCGGGCGGTAAGTGAGAGTGGAATCAAATTGGGTGAGGCCCAACATGCCCGGTGAGAATTCAGACGTTGAGCGAAGCGGATACAGGGCAAGGTTTCAGTAGTCTGTGATAATTCCAGCCAGTGCTACCCCCTCCTGCAAGGTGACAACCACCGCCAGGAGCTCACAATACCCAATATCGTGGGTGCGGTCAGCTGAGGAAAGACGTCTGGAGTAGAATGTACAGCGGTGCCACTTTTGGTCCGTGCTAGAGAGAACTGCCCTGACCCCCGTTTCAGACACATCCACCTCCACAAGGAAAGGGAGAGAAGGTCAGAGTGCAGGAGCTGTGGTCAGGCATAATTTAAGGTGCATCAGCCGCACGGAACGCTACAAAGGGGACCATGGAGGATTTTACCTTATTCAGAGGTTCCGAACTTTGCTCCCAAATTGTCAAATCCCAGAAACCTCTGCAAAAGCATCTTTGATGTTGGAGTTGGCCATTTGGCCACTGTCTGGCTCTTGGTGGGGTCGGGGTGGCCCCTCTTCACAATAAGCCCCCGACATTGCAGGGAGGAGGAATTTGTTAAAGCTCAAAAATGCTTATTCCATAAGTGATTGGAGCACCGAGCGGACGTGTTGGTGGTGGGCGGACACAGAAGGAACACATATGAGGATATTGTCGAGGTAGTCAAAGATGAAACATCCAATCATCTCACGTCATTGAGGAGGACCTGGAAAACGACGGGGGCGTTGGCAAGCCCAAATGGCGTAACTCGGTACTTAGTGGCCCAGTTAAAAGTCGTTTCTCACTCATCTCCTTGGTGGATGGCACAAGGTGATAGGTGTTCTGTTAATCCAATTTAGTTAAACCAAGCAGGGGTAGGGGGTGAGTCCACAAGGGTAAATTAAAGTCAATGAAATTATCCTCCGATCCGGAGTCAATAACAATGCCTGGATGGGTAACGCCTCCCCCAGCTTCGAATTTGGAGGCGTTCGACTGCTGATTAACTCTCCAGTGACCCCTGGCTGAAGGAAGGGCACTTAGCGAGGGAATGCCCCGCCTCTCCACAATACACCCTGTGCTGAAGGATGTGCTCCCATAGTCGAACATCAAGCTGAATGGAGAAACTCATCCATCGTCCTCATCTCATTCCGCACAGCCAGTTCTTCTTGAAGCTGGGAGCTGAGGCTTCCCAGGTAGCAGCAGCGAAGCGAAGCGCCTCGTCTCAATCACTCTTGGCTGCCAGAATGCGAAAGGTGAATGAAACGGTCCATGACGGAGTCACTCCCCTGGCAAATCGACAACAGGCGCATGTTGACAACTCCCGCATCGGATTGTCATTCACTTCATCTCTATATTTCTATATGCTACCTTTGCGGCATCGGTGGTGTCCATGGCGGGCTGCTGGGCGAAGATGAGGAAGCAATGGAATACGAACAGCACGCACTGGCTGAAGTCACCTCCATACCTAGTCAGGTGGGGGATACTAGGCTCCAGAGGGAGGTACTAGGCTGCGGGAGGAGAGGCATGGCCGGAGGAGGCTCATTGAAGGAGGAGGACAGAACGGGAATCTGGGCGTGAATGTCTCTTAGGAGAGTCGACATGTCCTCCAGCATCCGTTCATGGCGGCTAATGGACTTGGCGTGAGCCTTGAGGGCAAAAAAAATCTTCTCCTGCTCTGCGAGATCCATGAGATTGGTGGTTGGATTCTGTCATGCCTTAGGGTTGGTTGGACAAGATGCACCAGGCAGGAGGAAGAGAAATTAGTCTTTACTGGTGGTTCCAACACATTGCGACTAAACAGGCAAAAATGCAAACAACAAAAAACTATGGTGCCACAAAAAACGCACCACGAAAAAGGCTAACAAAAGAAACACAGACTAAGGTCATGAAATAGCTGGCTGGACACTGGGAGAAGCTACCTGGCTGGCAGGAAGGCGACAGTCGGTAAATACTCAAAGCCCAAAAAGATATAAACGATGGAGGGCGTGTCGCATGCATCCTTACGGAACAATCAACCAACACCTTCCTGTTGCACAGATGGAACACCTTTGGCTGGCCAGGTGGCTCCTCCCATCAGGGCGGACGAGGGTCCGAGGAGAGAGAGCGGAGAAAAGGGGGAACCAAAAACCCCAAAGAACCAGAGCCAAACCACCTGGAGCAGGAGAGTAAACTAATAAGCTCTCTACTACTACTGAACATGTGGAACTGTCAATACGCATTAGGGTGGCCCTCTGTAAGGGGGTGAAATTTCAAACGAATAATGTCTATGCTCCAAACCCAGATTCTTGTTCCTTTTGACCCAGAAACGTGCTGTGCAAAGTTTCGTTGAAATCGGAATATATTTAACCGGTGCTCAACGACTCTGAAATTTTACTCAGCGAACGCTAGTCACAAGCACTCCGGGTCCCCCTCCCACGTTGCTCTCGTGGGAGTATTAGCCGCTTTCCTCTCCTGGCGGGGGTTATGTGGCTGCTAGCCACTCATTGTCGCCCGGTCCGTGCAAGCGTTCCCTTCCTGGTGTCCGGGAACTGGCGCCGATGGTCCGCGACGACCTGGACGAGGAACTGCAGTTGTTCTTCGTCCTTCGTCAGGAGCCGGTTATATTCCTGAATCAGGGCGACGCCTCGTTCCGCGTGGTCATTGGTGACCGACAGCTTCCCCAGCGCTTTGCACGCCCTGCCGTACGCCTCATCCTTCTTCCAGTCTGCCGGTTCCAACGCCAGGAATCCCTTGTCGATGGACATCTTGTCGAAGAACGAGGACGTATTGGAGGTCACGAAGTCCTCAAGGCTGCAGCCGCTGATCGCTGAAGCGGGAATGGTCACTCGCTTCTGGGCTGTGTCGTTGCCATCCTTCTCCTCAATCGCCGCTACCATCTTCTTCTTTGTTTCTGATGAAACCCGGTCGTCGAAGAACGCCAGGGCTACCAGCTCTTCCGAGAGGTACCAGAGGTGGCCGAGGAGCTTGTTTGTCGCGGCCTTGGAGACCTCCGCGTCCTCATACCCGTCCAGTGCCTGAAGCAGCTGAAGATCGTTGAGCGGAGCCGCGACAGCAAGTGGGGCTTGCGTCCAGGCTTTGCTGTAGAGGCGGGCGGAGAACATGGCCACCCTCAACAGTCCGCGCTCCTCCTTCGGCGTCAGTTTGAACTGTCCCCTGAACAGCCACACCTTGAGCGAGTACAGCACCTTGCTCATCCACCGAGCGTGGTGCATGGGGCCAGGGGCACAGAAGCGGATTCCGCGGGGAGGTACGCCGCCGAGAAAGATGACGGTTAGTTCCAGAAGTTCCCGGTAGTCGTCCCGAAGGTCTGTCCGCTCTTTCAGGGCCTGAAGGAACCACTCGATGTCGACCTCTCCTGCTCCATCCTCGATCGGCTGGAACTCGCCTTGGTTGATGAAGGGCCACCTCTCCTGGAAACGCTTGAACGCTTGAGAAGGAATTCCTTCTCAATCAGAACGCACTCCAGAAACATGCAAACACGTTGAAAAAGTACTGCCAAGCACTAGACAAATCCTAGACAGAGGAAAAGGAGCACTAGACGAGAGTTGCCACACACAGTCCTTGGTCCATAGTCCACCAACGAGAGCAGAGCACCTGAGAACAGAGCCGCGGCATTTGTCACCGACAAAGCCTCTGTATCGTTGAACGTGAAAATGATCTTATATAGTAAAACTTTAAGGTCGTTGAGCACCGGGTAAATATTATTCGATTTAAAAAAAAAATTACTCGCGTGGTTTTCTCATGGAGTGGAACAAGAATCCGGGTTTGGAGACTGAATTTTCAAACAAGGGCCACCCTAATACACATGTGATGTATACTGAAGTGAAAGTAAATGTTAAAATGCATCAAATTGAATAAAAAAATTGTGGTAGCACCCAGAAGAACAGGTTGTTGTTGGGGTGCCAAAAGGGCGGAGCTGGACACAAAGTGTATTGACTCATGGACAGTGAACGGTCACTTCCAGAATGGAAAGAAGACAAAACAAGATGAAAACTCTCCTCCGTTGTAGTCCTTTGTTGGCGCTTATAAGAAGGAGAAATGTTCAAAATGATTCCAAAAACAGAACGACACAGGAGCCTGAGGTCAAATGCTTGTTAAGTTTCGTAATTTCACCAATATTTTCGGAAAAATTGTGCCTTCTGAAGTCGAAAGAACTTGAAAATTTCAATTGCCGTTGTGCATGACGACTGTAATTTTTCGAGACTTTCACTCGGCAAGCATCGGAGAATGAATTTTGTGCATATGTTTTGCCTTTTTTTCTTTTTTGCTTTTTGCAGACATTAATTCATAAAGCCTCAGGGATTACGTTACATAAATGGGGTAACTATAAAAGCAATCTTAGCACTCGCTAAATGTACAGCAAAAAAGGTCAGTTAGGGTAATTCATAATGCCGCCTACAGAGAACATACTAACTCCTTATTTCTAAAATCACAAATACTTCAACTTGCTGATATAGTTAATCTTCAAACAGCTAAAATAATGCATAAGGCTAAAAATAAGCAATTAACTAAAAATGTCATCCAAAAATGACATTTGAAATATGAAATATGATCTCAGGGAAGAAGTACATTTGAAACACTTCTATGCTAAGACTACGTTATGCTAGCCATAGCATTTCAGTATGTGGAATCAAACTATGGAATGGATTGAGTAAGGAAATCAAACAATGCACAACGATGAGCCAATTCAAGAAACAATACAAGCAGTTGATGTTTGCTAAATACAAGGATGAAGAGTCTTGAACCAGTCATGATGTGCTATATATATCACTATATTGACACTTACTATGGTACCCATTATGGCATTGGATGCTCATATCACCGAGTACTTCGGTACGAGGTGCATTATTAAAAAAAACATCTAAAAAAAACCTTAAACTGTATTATGGAAAGCAGGAAGTGAACAAATGTAACAGTTAGTGATTGTAAAAGTACCAGATGGAGGGGTAGGATTTAATAAGCTTTGCTTCTTCCTACTCCTTTTGGACATGTGGAACTGGGAACTGATTATGGGATGCACTCAATTGTAATCTGATGCACGTTCAAATGAAATAAAACCATTACCATTAGCATTACCATTACCATAAAGCAGAGTGCCCTAATGCCGGGCAATTTAATGGCTCAATGCAAAAACAATGAATGAACATACTTTTTTCCAACAAAAACCCTTGACAGCAAGGGCAGGATGTGAAAACTGCTCATATCCTGGGAAAACAGAATGTTTGGTCACTAGTGTATACTGGGTGGCCATGCAAAGATGTAATTCCCACCTACAGGCTTGGGGGGAGGCATCATCCTATTCTTAAAGCTTTTCTTCGTTTTGTCTCGTTTCATTCCTGTGGACCAAATCTCTTGACCAATTTGCCAAACTTTTGACTGGCACTGTACTACTCATAGTCCACACCATTTGTCTTTGTTTGTCCATGTGACAACTATTTTGTTCATGTATGAGGAATCTAAGAAATAAATATGCTTTTGTTGTAATCATGTGTGAGTGTCTGTGTCCCATGTTTTACTGTTTTTCTATGTCAAAATGGCTGATGGGACAAAGGTCATGAAAGCTATAAAGCGAGAAGGTAAGACTTGTACAGACTACTGTACCTCATATAGGGCCCTATAAATTCCGTTTTATTTTTTCCCACTTTCCGTTTTATTTTTTCCCAAATTCCGTTTTTTCCGTTTTAATTTTTTGGAATTCCATTTTTGTTTTACCTTTTACTCATTTTACCACAAAAGAATGCGTTTTAATAATGTTTATGAATAAAATGCACACTAATTAATTAGAAATGAACTTACATTCATTGAGGCGACACAATATTGCACTTTTCCTCAATACTTTACTACTGCATCATGTAACACAACATTGCACTAGGTACTTCAAATAAAAAATGTTTGAAGTGAAAACAAATGACATATTAAAAAATAATAAAGTGCTCAAGCAGCCTTTTCTCTTCAAGCGAAAATATACTTGACTTTATACAAAACACAGTCAATTTTTTTAACATAGAACATATTAGATGTTAGATGTCACAGATGGTGACTACCACTACGTTGTATATTAGGCTGATAAATTAACATTAACTTACCAATAACGATGTTTAGCACACTGCAATCCCTAGCATCAGTGGTCTCATCCACAACAACGGAGAATTTTTTCCCCCGGATCTTCTGGAGCACAGAGGAGATGTGTTGCTCAAACACTCGGGGGAGGTGAAGTTGTCGGAGGCTGCTGGCATTTTCAGGCAGCGCTCCTCCGTTTGCAGTGCTTCACGAGAAAAGGACGTATTTTTCCCAACTTCTCCAAGGGGATGTCGGCCTCAGCACACATGCTCACAAAATCCTCGACGAAGTCTTTTCTTAAGTCCGCTGACTTGAACGAGGCAGTAACGCATGTCTGTCGGGGCTGCCTGCTAGCGTTAGCGCTATGCGTTTCTTTTTTTTTTTAGATGACTTTTGGATAACAAGTGGTCATCACATGTGTTTTTTCGCTTCCAGTCAACTGAGTGTTGACAGAAAGTACAAAATAACATGTCACCAGATACATAGAAGTCACCTTGGTACTGCTCGGCTCTGTATTTCGGCGTTAGCGTGGTATTGCGCAACTTCTTCGCAGACGGGGGAGTGCCATGTTTGAAAAAGGGCGGTAGGCAGGTATTGTGTCACATTGATTACCGACCTCCGGGAACGATTCCCCAGGTTTATGTTCCTCTTTCTCATGAAAACAGCATTTCCGCGATATTCCGCATTCAAAATAATTTCCGTTTTTATTGTCCAATTCCGCGATTCCGTCCGCGATTCCGCGAACGCGGAAATTATAGGGCCCTACTCATAGATCAAGCAGTCAACAAGTTGTTTTGATTGACAAATGCTTAGAGTAACAGCCTCATCCTTGTTTTGCTTGTCCTTGAAGCAGCAACGAAAGCGTACAACATCAAGTATTCCATGAGAAAACTGCTATGTGTCAGAACAACAAGTTGGAACACATCTTAGTACGCAGACCGCAAAGGACTGTCATTGTCCCCAGCAAACGCCTGTGGGGATATTTTCCCCGCTCGCTGCATGCCGTAATGAACCGGGATAATTTCCTGGCACCTCCCGGCTGCTGCATGGGATTTCACTCACATTGCAACATGCGGGACAGTCCTGTTGGCAGGGCCGTGACGCCGCTGCGCGCTATAAACAACTCGGCTTCATGTTACCATGACATGTATCGGAATAGCAGCGGCGATGGCGGGCCTTTGCTAGCACACACGCATACACACAGCAACTTAATTATTAATTGCAGCTTAATGAAGTGTCAAAACTGACAAAACAGGTTAATAACACCCACACAAGTAATTGGGCTTTCCCTCATGTGGGTGATTGGACACATTTGTCCCGTCGTAGCCCTCGGTTTCATCTTGTCAGCGTGCATAACAAACATGGCACACTGCACTGATACTTGGTTCTCCGCAAGGCAGAGCTGAAATACATTTAATGCTGTGACAACTACAATGTCCTTCCATAGAACACAGACCCCACCCCCACCCCCGCCCAAGGGCCAAGTGAAAGACAAAAACAAGCAAATCAAGCAACAACGTTTTTTTAACCATCAATATTCATTCATTCATTCATTTTCTAGCGCTTTTTCCTCACAAGGGTCGCGGGGGTGCTGGAGCCTATCCCAGCTGTCTTTGGGCGAATGGCGTGGTACACCCTGGACTGGTGGCCAGCCAATCACAGGGCACATATAGACAAACAACCATTCACACTCACATTCATACCTATGGACAATTTGGAGTGGCCAATTAACCTAGCATGTTTTTGGAATGTGGGAGGAAACCGGAGTACCCGGAGAAAACCCACGCATGCACGGGGAGAACATGCAAACTCCACACAGAGATGGCCGAGGGTGGAATTGAACCCTGGTCTCCTAGCTGTGAGGTCTGCGCGCTAACTACTCGACCGCCGTGCTGCCTTAGTTAATAATAATAATAATAAATTTCATTTGTATTGCGCTTTTCAAAATACTCATAGACACTTTGAACTCCAAAAATGGAGTTGAATAAAAACAAGTAAACAGAGTAAAAGATACGCTAAAACACAACATTCATTCGTTTATACAGTTAAAACATGAGTAGAAGCGGGGCGGAGCACAGCAGTCAGGTATAAAAAGTTAGACATTAAAACCAGATTTAAAGAGGTGGGTTTTTAGTTGGTTTTTGAAACTGGGAAGGCCGGGGCAAGCATGGGGTGAATGGGGCAGAGAGTTCCAGAGGGTGGGGGCAGTGATGGAGAAGGTTTTCATCCGAAAAAATCCCAACTTCCTGCTTCAGGATCAGCATCCTCAAATCATGTGAGTCACTTATATATTTTTTGCCCAATCAATTTGTTCATGAGAATATGACAATTAAGCGGAATTAAAAACAAGCGGAATTCAACTGAACTAAAGACAAAAGGATGTGGTTTTTTTGCAGCTTTTCCTGGAGCTTATCCCAACCATCACTAGCTCGCTAACACCACATTTTGCCGCCAATAACCTTAATTGGTTTTAAATTGCGAGCCTGTCGCAAAAAAAGGCCCACGACAGCGAGACGTGTGTGTGCTCTTTAAGTTCGGGCAGCAACATGAGCTGGGAGCATTACTCAAATTCTGAGCTGGGTGCTGACGCCATCAATCTCTGGCTGGCTAGCGACAAGCTAAACAACAGGAACATATAACAGTTGCCACCCGTGCCCACGCTGCCACATACAATCTAAGACCCCCCCCAATGTGTTTATTGAATTATATTTCTTCTGAGCTGCGTTCAGAGTCGCCGCTGTCACCGCCAGCGATCGATAAGCTGGCGCTGGGCGAGGCTAACAAGCGCCTGGGTCCATGGCGGCCAGCACTCCCGCCTGTCACGTCGCGCTATTTACTACGTGCTTTGTTTTAACATCCATTCAGGATGAGTGGAAATCAATTTTTCATTTGGACTTAATTGTCTGTGTGCGCTGGCAGCTCAAAGCTCGGCGGCTCGGGGCCTTGATGCCCCTCGGCGGGCCCGGTTGGACCCTCACACGCTGTATTTTATAGCTAATTACACATGTCTGCAGCCCTCGGCGACCACCGCAACGCTTTGGGAATTGTTCTCACCATGGAGTCATGTGACTGAATGCTACGGGAAACGAGACACGGCGACCCAGGCGGCTTTTATGTCTCGCTTGTTTCTGTGCTGCCATCTTGCTTAAAACAGCGCTTCTCAAATAGTGGAGGCGGGGAACCGGGATTTCATTTCAATGCAGACCTACCAACATGTACACATTTATAGTACTCAACATGCAATTTGACTGTTGAATATGCTCGTATGCTCTCCATTTTGGAGCATTTTCCTTGTTTTCAATTTTAGTCTTTTCTCTAGTATTTCAAATCGGGGGGCACGAAAAAATGAATAATATTATTGTATATATAATATTGTACAGCACTACATTGTCAAAATTGGCCCACTCAGGAACTATATCTAAGTATTAAGTACTAAGTACGAAGTAATCTGGTTGAACCAGGAAGCAGCCTGCAAGCTAGTGAGAAACATGGTTGCCAACTCCTCAGTAAGAAAAGCTCCAATAAATCGCTAGATGACATAATCTGCTAATTTGGACATGATGATGCAATAGATGCTGTCGGAAAATATAACCTAGTAGGAGAGACAAAAAAGGGATCAAAAAACACCATCACATTTACATCTACAAATAAACGTGAATCTTGGTCAACACTTTATCGAAATAATCATTTTAATATTTTATCCTGGCCAGCGCAAAGTCTCAAAGTCTAGACTATAATAATTACATCTGGACTCGTCTCCAGTCTCCAGGATTACATCCCACAACGTTCTTGCATCACTGACACGCTGTCAACTCACTTCCTGTATTTTATATGTGGCCTTTTTCATACAGGAGATTAAAAAAAGGGATCTATTGTATAACATGATTAGGTAGCACGTTACTGTTTGCTTTATGCAGAATTTTAGCTGTTTAAAAATTTTATCTGCAAAATTTTATCAGTTGGGCTGCACGGTGATCGAGTGGTTAGCACGCAGACCTCGCAGCTCGGAGACCTGAGTACAATCCCACCCTCGGCCATCTCTGTGTGGAGTTTGCATGTTCTCCCCGTGCATGCGTGGGTTTTCTCCGGGTACTCCGGTTTCCTCCCACATTCCAAAAACATGCTAGGTTAATTGGCCACTCCAAATTGTCCATAGGTATGCATGTGAGTGTGAATGGTTGTTTGTCTATATGTGCCCTGTGATTGGCTGGCCACCAGTCCAGGGTGTACCCCGCCTCTCACCCCAAGACAGCTGGGATAGGCTCCGGCATACCCGTGAGCCTAGTGAGAGTAGTGAAGTAATTGTTCAAATACCTCATTCATATCATCATTATTGGTGTTTCTCATGGTAAAATGAGTCTGTGTTCGTAGTACGTTCCTAGTAATGTAGGACGATACTTTGATCTAAAACATCAAAACTGTACTGTCAAAAGGACCATTGTTTGATAATTGTTTTTTTTTTTTTTTGCTTGTCCTGACTAGAAAAGAAAAGGCATTCGTTCATCCCACAAAAAATATGCAGTTGAATTTTGGCTATTATTTTTGGTGTATGTAAAAAGGCCGCCTTGTGCCGCAAACATTTTACCCCGCCTCTCGCCCGAAGACAGCTGGGATAGGCTCCAGCACCCCCGTGACCCTTGTGAGGATAAGCGGAAGAAAATGAATGAATGAATGACAAAAGCTCCTCATCCATACCCAGTGCCAGGAGACGTTCACGTGATAGACGTGGCACGATGCCTTTCACTGGACTAACAATGCTGGCCTTTTTGGGGCCTTTACTATATAGGCCTCCAAAACCAATCCTCAAACTATGCAGACACTGAGTATTGCGCAACGTGTATTTTGTCCACTTTTACACAGACACCAACACATGAACTGCGACAACATGACAATCATCATCATTACGTATCTCAACTACCCGAGCACTAAGTCAACACTAAATCTACAAGGTATTACAACCCCCCCAAAGGTAGAAATATGCATACATATGCAACATTTCTACTGAAAAGTTTCCATTGACTGTATATTTGCAGATGCCAGAACAAAAGGCAGTGGTATTACCATCCAGTAGTACTAACTTTAAGTCTTTCGTGACTTTACAGATGTCATTAATATACAACATGAACAGTTTTGGTCCCAGCGTTGACCCCTGGGGTCATAATATTTAAACTGGCAGATATGTATTCTCCTAGCTTCACATATTCTGTTCCTTTATAATTTAGTAATTAGGATATTTTAATAATTTATCAAAATAAATACTGCAGCTGCACTCTCTGCGGTCAATAGCATCGGTGATTTCAATCAGTGCCATGGAGGTTGAAATGTAGCTCTGTATCCGTATTGGCTATACTGTATGTGAGTAATTCATTCTTATTCATGAATTTATCCAACCTGTTATTGAATGGCTTTTGTGCATGTCGGCCTAAGAAAGCTTGGTGTTGCAGAGCTGAAGGTGTAAAACATTCCCGCTAACTCCTCCCGCTCACAGTGAAGTGACACAAGGTGACAGAGGGATCTGAACTGTTACTGGAAACAACAGCTGCATGACATCAGCACTTCCTGCTAAGGTGGGGTGGGGGGGTAGGAGAACCTGGCTGACAATGTTTCCAGGATGCTGGATGACTGATAGCAAGATGACTCAGTGCTTGCTGTAAAACCCAATGTTCACCTTCACCCATCCAGCATCATCACTAATTAGCTATCAATGGCGTACTTAGCATGACAACAGACAGGAAGTAATGACAATGATGGGAATATATCATTGGAGGATGAATAGTTCCCACATATCACAGCAGCATATATTACAAATGAATAATCGTGCTGCAAAGACATCAGAATACATTTCAACCATCTGCATGGTCGCCGAGACGTCTCAGCAGGGTGCAACCTGTGATGGAATATCTCATTTATCCAACAGTTCCCTTTGCCTACACCTACAGACTCTCCTGTGGTGACCACTTTCCACGTGTCTCAAAAAGAAAACTGCAAGTGTTTGACAGTTTAAATGAAGTCAGGTAACCAGATCTTCTTGTTTCGACATTCATAACAACAGCAGGAATGGAAGTGGACCCACAGATGCCAGTAGCGGGATGGGAAGATGGAAAGAATACTTTAAAGGAGAGAGAAGGAAGAGTAGAAGAGTTGTCTGCTGTGGACCAGGAAGTAGCAAAGATTGGTAAAGAGGAAGTGAGAAGGGCATTGCAAAGGATGAAGAGTGGGAAGGACCTTGGTCCTGATGGTCTACCTGTGGAGGTATGGAAGTGTCTAGGAGAGGTAGCAGTAGAGTTCCTGACTGGGTGGTTCAATAGGATCTTAGGTGGTGAGAAGATGCCTCAGGAATGGATGAGAAGTGTGTTGGTGCCCATTTTTAAGAACAAGGGTGATGTGCAGAGCTGTGGCAACTCCAGAGGTATAAAGCTAATGAGCCATACCATGAAGTTATGGAAAGAGTAGATGAAGCTAGACTAAGCAGAAGTCGGCATCTGTGAGCAGCAGTATGGTTTCATGCCAAAAGAGTTCTACAGATGCAGTATTTGCTTTAAGAATGTTGATAGAGAAGTACAGAGAAGGTCAGAGGGAGCTGCATTGTGTCTTTGTAGATGTGGAGAAAGCCCATGACGAGCGCCTAGAGAGGAATTGTGGTATTGTATGAGGAGGTCTGGAGTGACAGAGAAGTATGTTCAAGTGGTGCAGGACATGTATGAGGACTGTAAGACAGTGGTAAGATGTGCTGGAGGTGGGTCTGCATCAGGGATCAGCTCTAAGCCCCTTCTTGTTTGCAATGGTGATGGACAGGCTGACAGATGAGCTTCAACAAGAATCTCCATGGACTATGATGTTGGCAGATGACATTGTGATTTGTAGGGAGAGTAGGGAACAGGTGAAGGAGATGCTAGAAGAGGGGAGGTTTGCCCTGGAAAGGAGAGGAATGAAGATTAGCCGCAGCAAGAGGGACTATATGTATGTGTGTCAATGAGAGTGGAAGAGCGAGGTTACAGAGAGAAAAGATACAGAAGGTGGAGAATTTGAAGTACCTGGTGTCAACAGTCCAGAACAATGGAGATTGTGAAAAGGAGGTGAAGAAGCGTGTGCAGGCAGGATGGAACGGGTGGAGAAAAGTGTCAGGCGTGATGTGTGATAGAAGAGTTCCAGCTAAAATGAAAGGAAAGGTATACAAAACTGTGGGGAGACCAGCCATGTTGTTTGGTCTAGAGACAGTACCACTGAGGAAAAGACAGGAAGCAGAACTGGAGGTAGCAGAGATGAGGATGCCGAGGTTCACATTGGGAGTGACCAGGATTGATAGGATCAGGAAGAAGTACATCAGAGGGACATTACATGTTAGAGGCCTTGGAGATAAAGTCAGACTGAGATGGTTGGGACATGTCCAGAGGAGAGATGGTGAATATATTGGTAGAAGGATGCTGCCAGGTAGAGGAGGCGTAGAGGGAGGCCAAAGAGGAGGTTTATGGACCAGGACAGAATGACGATGGAGGAGTTGGTCGATGATGTCAAGCAAGCTGGGAACACAGTCAGCAAGAAAAGCATTAGTCACACACTTTGCGGTAACAGACCCACGTGAAGCTCGACCACCAACAGCTGACTGAATCAGATAAGGCTTGGGAGAATGTGTTATGGTCACATGACACCCAAATGGAGCTCTTTGGCATTATGTGGACGGAATGTGTTGATGTGTGAATATGAGCGCAAAAACTCCATCCCTAAACTTTCTGTATTGCTGCTCTGCACAAAATCAACCCTGGTGACCAACTACACAAAATGTCTGACCTCTGTGTCTGCTAACATGGCTTTCTCCAACAAGTACAGTCAAAACCTGGTTTTTGTACACCTCAGATTTTGTATGATTCCCTTTGTCAAATTTTGCCTCGGTTTTCATCCAACATTGCACGCACCAATCTGTTTGCCCTGTATTAGATTGTTCTGCGAGTTCCCAAACAATGATCCTCCCGTGTTGCTGACTCATCGTCCTCGCATTGTTCATTGAGCGTGACTGCAAAATAACCCGCCAGGGGGCCAAAGAAAGTTGTGAGTGCCAGCAATTTCACAAAGAATGTGACAAACACTATTAAATTCAAACTCACCAGGATGTATGGGAAGTCCAGTCATTATTTACAATTATTTCACATTGCTTCCTGCATGTAAAACTAGAATTGTTCCCTATGAAATGTTTTTTTGTGTGAATATTTTTGGTGTTTGGATGAGATGAATTGGATTTACATCATTTCGTATCGGAAAAATTGCCTTGTTTTTCCTACATTTTGGTTTTCGTCGAAACTTTTTGGAAGTAATTAAAATCAAAAATCAATAATGTACTGTACAGTCATGTCCTGTGTTTTGATTTGCTGCCACCGCCAGCAGGGGCGGAGCTTTCAATTCACATCTTTGTGATGTTTGCCATACTGTCACACTGGGTACTGTCACGATGTGGGAGTTAGCCTGCGGGACAGTTTAGTTTCTTATTTCCTAGTTCCATGCCTTTATTTTGTAGACACTTCCTTTGTTGTTCCTTTCTGCCTTTAGTTTGTGGTTACACGCACCTGTCACTAATTTTCTGTTGTATATTTAATTCAGGTGCGCACTTCTCTGGAGTGTTGTCATTTGTTTGTCGTTTGGTTTGCTCTGTTGCCTGTATTTATTTATTTTTATCATTAAAAATGGTTTACCTGCTCTCTACATCCTGGGGCTGCGTAGCAACGGCGACATGCAGAACGGTGACAGTTATTTTGTTTTGCATTCTGTCGCTCTCTGTTACAATAAGACAACCTTAAAAATGAAGTACTGTTTATTACTGTTGGCCATTGCTTGAATTTGAGCGATTCCGATTCCTCAAATGCAACATACGCAACAAAGATCATAATAAATACATTATAGGGAAGGGGGACGGGACTTGAGTGGTCTTTAGTGGGATAAAGAAGTCTTTCCATTCCGGTTCCTGATGATTTTCATTTTCAATTATATTCAGAGGTCGGGTCATAAAACGATTGCATGGTTTAAATTATTGCGCTAAGCAAAGTTCTTAGATGAAATGTCTGTTTTCCATATTTTTTTTTCTGTAATTATGTGACCTTTTTATTACCGTAAAACAGGGTTATAAGGGACGGCGGGATAATCCCTTTTAAAGGATTTGTTCAAGAATATATGCTTCTTTGAAAAAAACAACACAAAGCAGCTTCCTGTTTAACATGAAAAGGCAGAATTACATTTAAAACATTGTCACGAAAATTGTCCCTTATTATCCCGAAAATTGTCCCTTTTTACCCCCCATCCCTTATAAACCTGTTTTACGGTACTTATTAATTACCATGGATTTCTCACAGAGGTTTTAATGACAACTATCAAACCAAAGCATTGGATATGACTATCCATGATTAGAAGACTCTTTATATAAGAGTACATGTTCACAAAGGATTTTATTTTGAAGAGCTGATGAAAAAACAATGACACACATGTGTACGTGTCCTATAATGCAGAACAGACAACGTGTAACTTAACCATGTTGCTGAGTTCCGACTGATCTGCGTGGAATATATAGATTTTTAAAAACAAACTACCGTCAATGCAATAGTAATTTATTGACGGTCCCTGAGGGGATGCTACATCGTGGTGTAACAACAGCAATGCTACTATTGCTACATATTCTTCCAACGGGAAATTAACAACGACGGAGACAATTATCCAACGTCCAGCGTGAAACTAAGTTCACTACGGTAAACACGTAATGGAGTAACACTTAACGCAGCATTTGGTCAACTTCCTGGCTGAAGGTAGTGATAACGTCAGGTAATGTACACAGGATTACGTTAGCTGGATATTTTAGCCACCATCACCTGCCCACGCCCCACCCCCAGAACTGATCGCCCCCCTCTACCCACCACCAGAACCCCCAGGGGGGTAAGTCCCAAGATCAGCAGGGAATCAAATACTTGGCTTCTATACGTTTGAGCTGAGATGAGTTGACTTATCAAATCTCGGCTGCTGAGCAAATGTTTCTGAGGCTTCATAAAGGCCCGGCGGAACACAAGCCAGTCGTTTATCGTAAACGTCATGCAAAGCTCCTGCACCAGAGTCTTGTAAAGATGCAGAGCTAGAAATGAACATAGTAGATCTTCTTTACACCTAAACAGCGCTAACGTATAGACAAGAGCCCCGTGCAATTATGTGTGCACAGCTCAGCAATAACCAGCGCTACTGTTATATGATGTAATGCACTGCAATAAGTCCACTTTCCAATTAAAGGCCCAATTGGTCTCCAGGTGCTCGCATAAACTAATATGTTTGGAGACCATCGGTGGTCTGACAGCAGGGTTTATTCCGCACGCTACTTCCTACACTTTTACCACTCGTGAGTACAGTATTTAACTAGTACTCTCGAGCTAACCTTTGAGATGATCAGATGGACTCGCTGGGGTTAACTGGGCTGCAAAAGCAAGTTGGTTGGTGACGGGAAAAAAATCTTAAACAAAGGCCTTAAACGCCTGCAAAAAAAAACAAAACAAAAAAAACCACCAAGATCATATCTTGTATTGAAATGATTTAAAGCAGGGGTCTCAAACTCAATTTACTTGGGGGCCACTGGAGCTCGGGTCTGGGTGAGACTGGGCCGCATCAAGTTTTCCAAAAAAAACAAAAAACGCATATATTTAAAAACAAAAAAATTAAAAAAAACTTTGCTTTGGTTGCAATTTTCTACAATAAAAGCTCTGATAAAACATTCCACTGTTCTCAAATATCTTACTTTTTATTTTTCTACACAAAATAAGATGAAAAATAAATAAACAAATCAAGAATAAATAAAATCAATCAATCAGTAATAAATAAATAAATATAATAATAATAATAAAATGGCAAATAATAAAAACTTAAGAAACCACATATAGTTGGTGGGGAGACAAATTGTTTTTTTAAGATTAAAATGAACAAAGCATTATTAGAGCCCTGTAGACACGACAAAACACGACTATAGTCACATTTATACTCTTTTTATTTACAACATATTGCGCAACTGCAGGGTCTTGAGACACATGCTAACTCGCAAACTAGAGAGCTAGCGACCTAAATGGTCGTTAGGTTATTTCCTTTAAACTTAAATCGCCAAAATGGTACCACTTCCACACGGATAGGGAGGATAATTATTAACAGTTATTTAACCTTTAACATGAACATTAATCAAATGTAATATTTTTTTCTGGGTACATGATACCATACAGCATCCATATCAAACTTGCGTGGGCCGCACTAACATTAAACTTTCATATCAAGGCGGGGGCCTCAAACTAGTGTCCTGCGTGTTTGAGACCCCTGATTTAAAGGAACAATAGCAATCAACTTGTAACAGTTGGGGAGTTACCCAACAGTAAGCTTCATTTGTTAGCACTGAATACGTTTTCATGTTAAACAAATGATAATGATGTGATAAAGCATACATTGAACAACATACAGTAGAGTAGAGCATACGTGAAGATGGGACTAGTAAAAGATGGCGGCCGTGGCCAGTATGCGTGGCTACAGAAGCACTAACTTTCTTAAAACCAGGCCTCAAAATCATTCATTAGTGGTGGGAACTGATACATTTTATACTTCAAAAAAAAAAAAAAAGAAATCAGAATCTCGAGTGATCACCATTTGCCAATCCACCGCATCCCAAACAGGATTGCTATGTTTATAGCAAGCATGTCTTTATAGCTATCTTTACATCAATACTGTAAAATGCTCCTGTGTCGTCCATAAAATACGCCACTGCCCATACCTCACTGCCACCACGGGCCATTTCATCCACAGCACAGGTGCATTTCATTGATGGCATTTTCAACGCACAGAGATACGGGGACGAGAGCCTGAGGCCCATTGTTGTGTCATTCATCCACAAGCACGACCTCGTGTTGCAGCATGATAATGCACGACCCCATGTTGCAAGGATCTGTACACAATTCCTGCTTGCATGGCCGGCGTAGCCAAAATGTCAGCCATTAACATGTTTAGGATGCTCTGGATTGGCGAAGATATTCAAGGGAAATGGTGGTCGCAGCAGATGCTGACTGGTTTTCGGACCCCTCCGACCCTAATACACTTAAAGTGAACATGATGATTTTTGTAGCCAATCTAAGGTGAGTAGAGGTCCAAAATGCAAAAAGCAGAACGTCTGACCAAAAATACCTTTTTAGTTAGCAATTTACTGCAAACAGCCATTAAAATGAAACAGGCTATTGATCAGCTGATCAAAGACTATTGCCTCTAAAGTCCAAAATCATGACAAAAAGGTGGATTCAGTGTCATTTTTATGGAGTCAGGTTACTATCAAAAGTAAGAGCGAGGAGAGAGGAGAGCCTTCCAGAAGGACAACCATCTCTGCAGCAATCCACCAATCAGGCCTGTATGGTGGAGTGGCCAGACGAAAGCCACTCCTTAGTAAAAGGAACATGGCAGTCCGTCTGGAATTTGCCAAAAAGCACCTGAATGACTCTCAGACCATGAGAAACAAAATTCTCTGGTCTGATGAGACAAAGATTGAACTCTTTGGTGTGAATGCCAGGCGCCATGTTTGGAGGAAACCAGGCACTGCTCATCACCAGGCCAATACCATCCCTACAGTGAAGCATGGTGGTGGCAGCATCATGCTGTGGGGATGTTTTTCAGCAGCAGGAACTGGCAGACTAGTCAGGATAGAAGGAAAATGAATGCAGCAATATATAGAGATATCCTGGATGAAAACCTGCTCCAGAGCGCTCTTGACCTCAGTAGACTGGTCATGTACCTTGACCATATAGACAGTAGACATTAGCACACAGCCATGATCTCAAAAGATTGGCTTCAGAACCACTCCGTGAATGTCCTGGAGTGGCCCAGCCAGAGTCCAGACTTGAATCCAATCGAACATCTCTGGAGAGATCTGAAAATGGCTGTGCACAGACGTCTCCCATCCAACCTGATGGAGCTTGAGACTTATTGCAAAGAAGAATGGGCAAAACTGCCTAAAGATAGGTGTGCTAAACTTGTGGGATCATATTCAAAAAGACTTGAGGCTGTAATTGCTGCCAAAGGTGGATCAACAAAGTATTAGGCAAAGGCTGTGAATACTTATGTAAATGTGATTTTTTTTGTTTTCTATTTTTAATAAATTCAAAAAAGTAAAAAAAAAAACGTTTTCACATTGTCATAATGGAGTATTTTGTGTAGAATTTTGAGGTAAGAGATTAAATTAATACAATTTGGAATGAGGCTGTAACATGACAAAATGTGGAAAAAGTGAACCGCTGTGAATACTTTCCGGATGCACTGTAAATACAGTAAAGTCTCGTTATATCGATATTGTCGGGAGTCGGAAAAAATATCGATATAACCAGACTGTCGATATATCCGATCCTGCGCCGAACTGCATTAAAAGTGGGCAATAATGCACTCAATGCAGCTTAAATCAATCTTTGCTTAAGGATTTCAATACCAAAAAAGAACAGGGCGAACGGCTGCTTCCAGTCAACTTTATTTTTCACACTTCCACCACCAGAGCACAGCACACACACACTGATTCCCGCACTTCCTGGTTCACAGGTCATGCTCAACCCGCCCCACATAGCTGGTGGAAGTGTGAAAAATAAAGTTGACTGGAAGCAGCCGTTCGCCGTGTTCTTTTTTGGTATTGAAATCCTTAAGCAAAGCTTGATTTAAGCTGCTTTTGTATCGATATAAGCAGACCAAATTGGCTGGCGGGAGATGAAAAGGGCATCGTAGTAACCGGATTATCATAATAACCGGGTATCGTACTAACAGAACTAATTATATCATAAGAGACTAGAAATTTGCCGGGAAATGAAAATAGTATCGTAATAAGCAGTAATTCGTTATAACCGATATCGATATAACGAGACTTTACTGTACCTAAAAGACGTAGCGGTAGCTTTAACTAGCTAACAATCTGATGTCAAGTTAGTCATTGTACTAGTTGCTAAATTATAGATGGTCGAAGATATTCTAACGAACTAAATTGAATAAAAGTAATGGCACTTGAGTAACATATTTTGCACACTTTCCACTTCAAGAAAGAAATGTGGAATGGCCACAAAATGTCCTAAAAATGTTCCCATATCAATCAGAGTCTGGTGCAGATCAGCGTGATGTCACTGACTTTGTTTTCATTTGTTCCAGGGCACGATGAGGGAAATAGTGAACCTTGTGACCCCAATCACCTGGGACTCAAGACCAAAGACATGGAAATGGGCACTGTGTCACACAAAAACCCAAAATCAATAGCGTGGAAGCTGCCAGTCTTGCTATGGTGCTTAAACACAATAGGAATGAACTAGTGTATCATTAGCCACGTATACATGGAGCCAAATATTCCAATTTCATTCGGGTTATTTGCTCAAACGGAAAGAATGTAACCTTTGTATACACCTCATTCCCAAAGAAAAGTGACAATCCAAATGAATCCGCTTTCGTGTGCATTAGCGCCATCTGTGGAACAGAATCTAAACCCTTCTATACGCCATTCACAAGTCCACTTTTATTAAAAAAGAAAATGTATATCTATATAAAACATGTGTCGAGATGAATTATAAAATATTATCAAGACTGAAATGTATCTTTTCCTGTTCCCGGGTGCGTTCTTTCAGCGCATGCTGAGATATGACGTAACACGCAGCTCCAGACGTTCTTCGATTAAAAAAAATGGAGGCCAGCAATCGGCACTGGACTGCTGCGGAAACTTAATTTTTGATCTGAACTAAATTTCAAGACTGGAACGAACGAAAAACTGGCAATACGGAGTTATTCCAACAAGTGAAAGAAAAACTCAGGGAAGTCAGTATCACGTTAATGTTGTTTTACTGGGCATGCCCCATTGACTATTCTGTTTGATTATAGCAGTGCATGTAGACACGCGATTGGAATATATGGAATATATATATAGAGAATAATATAAGGTCATTCGGAAAGATTCCATTCGGAGAGACAAAACCTCATGTAAACGTGGCTTTTGTGGCAGAAATACTACACAGTACTCAGTACACAGTGCAACAATGCCAGGTATATCACAGTAAAAGTATCAGTGTATTTCCAATACAGGCACGGCAAATTACGCTGACTGCTTTTTAAAAAGTCAACGATTCAATAAATAATAAACAGGCAAAGATTTCACCCATGTCCCCCTTGCCTAGCAATGACATTTTATGAACATTGAATTTATTCATGTTTTTTTTTCTTCATAATTTATGTGTAATTCTAATATTTCTATTTGTTATTTATATTTTTTGTCTTTGAGTGTTGTTGACCGCAATAAAAATTCATTCATTCATTTTCTATCACTTATCCTCACGAGAGTCGCGGGGGTGCTGGAGCCTATCCCAGCTGTCTTGGGGCGAGAGGCGGGGTACACCCTGGACTGGTGGCCAGCCAATCACAGGGCACATATAGACAAACAACCATTCACACTCACATTCATACCTATGGACAATTTGGAGTGGCCAATTAACCTAGCATGTTTTTGGAATGTGGGAGGAAACCGGAGTCAGTTTTGGACAAAGTTGTGTAATTTTTTAAATATTATTTCCACTCGTTCTGTCCACTTGTTCATGGGCTATGTTCACATTGCAGATCAATTTCCACCTGTGTCAGATTTTTCATGTCAGTGTGAACAGCACAATTCAGATTTTTTTCAAATGCAATTCAGGCTGTATGAAGATAAGTATGAAGATATAAATTTGATATGTATGTGATGCTACTGCAGTATGAACGGTCAGGTCACATATATCCGACCTATACGTCATCGAGACGCGTGTGTTGCCATGCTTACCAAGAATTTAAGATGTAAGACGATTTTTTTTTGTATTGCTCCCGTTTTGCCATTTCTTCTTCGTGCATTTTGCAGCTCTACAGAGAACCTTCTTAGAATCCAGCAGGGTAAAATTGGTCTGGTCAAAATATTGATCAGAGTATATGCTTTTTATGCAAAATGCTACCCTGTGTTGCTCAGAACTGTAATTACTGAAATCTTATTCCTATTCATCATGTGAAGTTTTGCAAATAATGAGTCATGAACTGTATTTAAAGGAAAATGACAATATTTTTTCAGTGCAGTAGTGAGAGTGACTTCATGTATGCAGTCAGACTATGTTTTTGGACTTGAGGTGGATCCGAATGGGAATCCTGCACTTAAGTGACTCATCCAGTGAAACTTTGATATGATTAACTCATCTGTCATGATGTCATTGAGTCGCCCACTCAATTTACAAACTACAGCTCTATAAAAATCTGCCAGGACACACGGTGCCGGAAAATTCTTATTTTTAACACACACACACACACACCATATATATATATATATGGGATGATGTCACGATGCACACTTCAGCTCCTCTCCAGACGAGGCCAAATACAAACGAGTGTGAAAGCGACAAAGCTAAGTGGCTTTATCAAACTGCAGCAGGGAGCAATATGAGCGCTAACAACATCATTGCGGTAATGCGCCATCAAGAGACACTTCATGTTAATGCTCATCTCCTCATCCTCAGGACGACACTTAATGAGAGCTTTCATTCTTTAGCGTTGAAGCGGCTTTTTCAAATCTATCCACCGTGAGAAATACTGAAAGCTGTTTTTGCTAGAAAGAGCTGTGAGATGATGCGGACGCTTGCTAACCTTTTAAAGCTGAAAGTCCATCCATTAAAATTAACTTGTTTCCTTTCGCTGGAGGCTTACGTTCCACATCCTCCTCCTCATCATCATCATCACATGAGGTCCATGTTGCTTGAGGATGGTGGTGTCGTCTCACAGAAGAGACACAGTAGTCTCGTTCATTGTCATCTGTTACAAAAAAAATGTGTGAATATTAGCTTTTATACCCTGGACTAAATGATCAAAACTCAACTTTAAAGCACAAACTAACTCAAACAGTCATGGGGGCGGAAGGGGGGGGGGGGGTTGCTGGGGTGCTGCATTTTTGGCCGAGCGCTGCTGATTCTCTGCGTGAATGCTCGCTGCAAAGAAACGGGTCCACTTTGTGAATGTTCTGATTGTTAGTGGCTCACAACAGAGCTGGGGGGACTAGAGGGAATCTGGGGAACGGTGGGGCGGGGGTGTCAAAAAAAAACCTCCAGAGCGTCTTTTTTGTTCATGTCTTGTCTTATCTCTTGTCCCGTTCTTTTCCTGGCAGACCACAGTCACCCGGCACATCAAGAATGCTTCTATTCAGGGACATGGAAGTCGTGTCATGCCTGAGAGTACACAGGCCCCGGCTTGGGGGGGCATGGGGGCATGTGGGGCATGGGGACAGCGGCACTGTCAGTGACAAAATAATGTACAGTAATGTGGACAAAAGTGTCAGACGGAATAAAAGCTGGCTATAAGGATAACAGCATGTGACGTGGACACCAAGATGTGGAATAGGGAGTCTTTTAACTAAGGGATGAAAAGTGCCGTGAAACAAAGGACGTAGTTTTATGAGGACAAAAGGATCAACACAATGTAACGTGAAATAGAAGACGTAAGGATGCCACTTGGAATAAAAGATGCAACGTGGAATAAATAGCATGATGTCCAATAAAGAATGCAATCTGAAATAATGGATACGATGTGGAATAAAGGGTGTCATGTATCCAAAAGTTTGACGTTTGAAATGAATTGTGTAGAGTACACAATGTAGAGATATACATCGTGTGGAATAAAAGGTTGTAACGTGAAATAAAGGACAAGCAATGTGCAGTGACAACAATAACAAATGACAAAATGAAGTCATGTGGAATAGAAGATGTAAAAGGAACAAAAGCACATTATGCGGAAAATGAGATTCGAAATAGACAAAGGACATAATGTGGAATAAAGGCTGTAAAATGAACAAAAGGATGTCACGTGCAATAATAAAATAATATAATGAGGAATGTGGGATGTAAAATGGGGGAAAGGTATAGAGGATGTAAAATGAACTAAAGGGCATAAAGTGGAATAAGCGATGGGGGAAAAAAAGGACGAAATGTGGAATAAAGGAGATGAAAATGGACATAAGGGTGTCCTGTTGAATAAGGAACGTGAAATTGGACAATAATGGATTAATGTGGAATGTCCGGTACATTCCACATTACATCCTAAATCTAGAATATGTAAAATCTAAAATGTTATGTTAAAATGCTATCTAAAATGTGGAATATAGTACATCTTAAATGTGGACTGTATCTAAAAAGAGTTGTAAAAGTTGGCAGATGAGTGTGCAGTGATGCAGCGCCTCAGCGGTTGAACACGGTTGTTTGATTCCCTCCCGTGTGTGCTCCCATGAGGAACAGTATGTTGTTGTGGACATAAAGACCTTCTTATTCCTCTTCTGTCAAGTGAGGCACTGCTGATGTGTGGCGGCTTTATGTGTTGATGATGGTGGTGTTTTGGGGTGGGGTGGGGGCTGTCAAGTCAAGAGGAAGAAGTGTACAGAAAAAAAAGGGGGGAGGTGGCCTGCGGGGTCTTCACTAGAAGAAGAAGAAGACTCGCTGTGTGGACTTGTAAGAATGTTGCCTCTCAACTGGATGACACATATGCACTAAACAATGTGTGTGTGTGTGTGTGTAGCGCAAAATAGTTAAATGGCTTCTTTGTAGTGCAAGGATGCTGTGTGTGCATGTCCCCAGAAAGACAAAATGAGGGTGTACAATTGGGTATTCAACGCAAATGTTCAAGAAAAATGTCTCTACAGCCACACAAAATTAGACTAGACTTCCTTTTACATTTCTATGACACTTAGGAATGTCACCCCAAACATTGGTGAAGGTAAAGGTCCAAAAAAAACAGGCAGAACTTGGGACACCCTTGCTGTCTTTCATGTGTTTTGCTGAGGAAAGACTCACACTAGCATCTCACAGATATTTACGCCACATGACTGAATTCTCGGGTCACAAGCATGAACCGGCTGCCTTTTCTGACGCGGAGACTTCATGACCTCATGTTTCACGCCTCTCGTCCCGTCCATCATGTTGATGATATCACAGACCAGGCCCTGATAGACAATGTCAGCAGTAAACAAAAAGTCCGGAAGGGGTTCAACCGAGCAGGCTCACTTCCTGTTAGCGGCCGGCGGGCTTGTTTGCTTTTTACGCACTCAGCAGGAAGTGTGATGATGATGACGATGGTGAGTGCCTGATGCCCAGTGTGTGGGGGCTACACACCCTCAACGCCCCCTGCTACAACCCCCCACCCTCCCCCCATAGCTCTTTTGAATGACTTCACCAGAGCAATGGATGCATTGTGTCGGCAATCAGGCCGGATATGTGGCCTCAACTGTCACTCCACGCACCAGACACTGCCTTGTCCATACGCCTGTCCCTGTGTGTGTGTGTGTGTGTGTGTGTGTGTGTGTGTGTGTGGGTGGGTGGGTGGGGGGGGCGGGGGTGCACATCTTGTTGTTCTTCCTCATGAAACATTCTCAATCACACAGAACACTTTGAGCAATTAGCTAAAAAGGCTAACTGTTGTTTCTTTCGATGGCATTTAAGATCAAATCATGTTTGCTCTGAAATACAACACAGACACAAAATACACAAGAAATACATACAGTAAAATTACAGGAAATACTTTAGTACATAAGTCATCAGTGCTCTGCCATAGAACAATAAATGTTTCTGTATTAATCTCTCTCTCTGTCACACACACTCATATAGATTAGCAAGAGAATGCTAAAAGTGTGAGATTTCCTAGCATAACGAGACCAGGTTGACAGTGAAAGAAGACACAACGTGTAAAGTAGGAGCTCCGCCCCGTCCAGACCAGGATCAAACAGCGCACGTCCGGACAAACACTGACACCATCTTCTAATAAGCTCTGCAAACACGTAGCACGGCCTCAGCATCACCATGGAAACGGGCATCGCGTCCGCCCTCGGTGAGAGTGCGGCACCGTGGGCCGGGTCCGCACATTCAATCAATGTTGAACGCATCCCGAGCGAGCACAGCATTCATTAGGAGACATTACAAGTAACGTTATAGCTCAACTTTAAACACGGCCATCGACCCGGGTGCCGCTTAATGATAGAAAAATGATATCATTTGCGGCGGTGCTCCTTTGTAAGATGACCCAGAAAGGCGCGCGGGGGTCTCTTCATCTTGACCACCTTGGCTATTGATTTCTACTGAGGGTAATGACTTTTTATGTGTGTAATATATGAGGCCATGTTTGATGTAGGCTGAGCTGTTTGCTCACTGTGGCCCACTTTCACGGCCCTCGCCGGGGGAGTCGTAGCGAGCAGCAATATACATCACAGGAGCCTCCGAGGACGCGGCTTAGCGCCCTCTCACCTTTCATTCGAGCCCACACGTCTTCAGACAATCACTGTGTGCATGCTTGATGGATCCATTGTGAGTAAAGGTCTTGTTCTTCGCTCACAGGACACGCCAGGAGGTACGCCCCTCTGTACTTTCACCTAGCATTAGCAACACTGCTAAACGTGCCAGATAAATGAGGAGGCCACGGCTTGCTCACCTTTTGTTCCTTTGAATTCACCTGACATTATTCACTGATAAGTGAAGGCAAATGGTGTACATTTTGGAGGTGATTATTATTATTATGATATTCAAAGTGGGGCGACCTCACAGCTAGGAGACCAGGGTTCAATTCCACCCTCGGCCATCTCTGTGTGGAGTTCGCATGTTCTCTCCGTGCATGCGTGGCTTTTCTCCGGGTACTCCGGTTTCCTCCCACATTCCCAAAACATGCTAGGTTAATTGGCCACTCCAAATTGTCCATAGGTATGAATGTGAGTGTGAATGTTGTTTGTCTATATGTGCCCTGTGATTGGCTGGCCACCAGTCCAGGGTGTACCCCGCCTCTCGCCCCAAGACAGCTGGTATAGGTTCCAGCACCCCCTGCAACCCTTGTGAGGAAAAAGCAATAGTAAATGAATGAATTAATGATATTTAAAGTGAATATCAGGGTATTTGTTGCTCGTAATGAGCCACTTATACCCGTGTGTCTGATCCAGAATTGTTAAAACTAATAGAAAAAAATGTATATAACATCAACGTGTATGAATATCTTTACTGGTTACCGCAGGGTTTTTTTTGCCTCTTTAACACTCTGTGCTACAGGAAAGCAGGCTTAGCATCATCATACTTCTTTTGAATTAAAACTGCAGTCGAAAAGAAAATAACTACTGTTTCCACAGAAGAAAAGGATTTGTGTCTTTTATTTAGCCCCCTGATTGGCTTGGAGTCTAATGACTTCTCCGTTGTGCGATCTGCCTACTTTATGAATAATTAACTACAAGAAATGGGCATGCAGGTTCCAACGCCTGGAAAGTAAAACCTTTCTAACTGCGAGGTAGAAATACATTTTTTTTAAAAAAAAGCTCCCACGGTGGACAGACAGACAGCTAATTAGCAGAAGGAGGCTGCAGCTATCAGTCGGGGGAAGCAGGTTAAACAGTTGCCTCAACATTGACCTGTCTCTCTGGGGTCAAAGGGCATGCAACGTCCATCAGCACATTCAAGGTCAAATGGCAGTGACCTTCTGAAATGGCAGCGAGGAGAAGGATGAGGCATGGCACCCTACATACAGATAATAAGCCCGGAATCTTTCCCCGCAGCCCCGCCCTCTCCAGGCCTAATGGACGCATGGATTTTCTTCTTCTTTGATTCTCATTTATCTGCTTCGTATTGGCACGAGCTGCCTGCCTCCATGCTGCAGAAACCTGACACGCTAATGACATTTTGCAGACGTTGCACGATGTCGAAGTTCTGATGATCGTATTACATTTAGTCGATCGGTAAGAGAACGTCTTCAGTCATGGCGGCCATGATAACTTCTCCAGTCTGACCCACTTTTTTATGTCTTACTTCAAATGCACACTTTCCACCCCTGTTTCTCTCCTCTTGAACAAAGACTTGAGATTAGATTATCTTTTCAAGTATCGGCTCATACCAGGCTTCCTGGATCAGAGAAAATGATGTGGTCCTTATTGGTGCACTATGATCTTAATTGTACCTGTTACAAGAAAATACAACAAAAATACCAAGTACAGTGTACATGTCTAACTGATGCCGACTGGTTGGGTTGTGACTACGGATGAGCAAGTACACCACTATATGTATCTGTATCCAGGGCTCTACGTTAAAAACAAAAATGACTTGCCCATGGGGAATCCTTAAGGTGAGAAGTACTTGCCCGAACTTGCCCCATGTAAAATGAAAAGACTGCCATAATGATATCGTATATCAATATATGCTGATAATTCATCAGCTAATAGTACTGATGCATTGTATTTGGAGGAATGTCTGAAAAATTGTGGCGATGTATGTTAACATGGCAAACCATACTACCTTACACATGGTAGTCGTAGTAAGCAGTGATATTTAGAAGTTGTGCACCACAATGAAACATTATTGAATAGACACATTTGTGTACTAGTAAAGTGTTTTTAATCCAGAAAAAAATGCTCAATGGTCAAACAATAATTTGTGAAGCAAAGGTGAGAAAAATCCACAGAGAAATTGAACCGCTAGATTTTGTAGCTTGTGCAAAATCAGCACTTGGTATTGGATCTAATCGGTGGTGTTTCATTGTGACCACTTCAAATTGTCACAGCAATGTGATTCACTCACCTGTGCCATCATTTGATTTGCTGCCGCTAATAAAATACTTGTTTAGGAGGCACTGGTTCATCACTTTTTGCTGTTTTCCTTCACAAGTTGTTGAAGAATTAGACCATGTTGGCAGGGACGCCATGATAGATGTTTTCCTAGTCAAACCATTGCGAATTGGTTGATCGCGAACAAGAACGGGTGTGGGTAAAACACGGATTGTGGATTAAGGACCACGGCCTAAATAAACGATTCTGATTGGTCCATTTCAAGATTTGCAAGGATTGGTTTGCAAATTACCACCGGAATTACGCAGTCCGTGTTTTACCAACACCAAACAAGAACCGCTTTAAAAAAAACTCTAGTAGTACGGCAGTGCACTTTAGCATGCCCGACGGGAATATTAATGATTGGATTTACTTGCCCGAATTTTGTTTTAACTTGCCCCGGGCCATCGGTACATCGTTATTGTCGAGCCCTGGTATCTGTATCTGTTCACCCATCTAAATTATCGGTAGCTGTACTCGCAGTGGGCGGGGCGTACACCGGAAGTGGGTGTGGTTTTACCAGCCTAAATCTGTACATTATTTTAAGTCTAAAATTGACATGGATTGATCAGCAGTTGCTGTATGTATGTATTATTCAGCTATATGTGTACTGTGTATGTGTGTAATGATGGTGTATGTGAGATGAGACTTTCATTCATTCATTCATTTTCTACCGCTTATCCTCACAAGGGTTGTGGGGATGCTGGAGCCTATCCCAGCTGTCTTCGGGCGAGAGGCGGGGTACACCCTGGACTGGTGGCCAGCCAATCACAGGGCACATATAGACAAACAACCATTCACACTCACATTCATACCTACGGACAATTTGGAGTGGCCAATTAACCTAGCATGTTTTTGGAATGTCGGAGGAAACCGGAGTACCGGAGAAAACCCACGCATGCACGGGGAGAACATGCAAACTCCATACAGAGATGGCCGAGACTGGAATTGAACCCAGGTCTCCTAGCTGTGAGGTCTGCGGCTAACCACACAACTGCCGTGCAGCCCCTCTTGAGACTTTTCCCCTTGAATTGTTTTTGATGAGCTGAATCGTGATTGGTTGGTGATTCATGCATAAATGGCAAACAGGGAAATAATCTGTCAGTCTTGTTGACTGTATTTTTCTCAAAAGCAGCATGTTCAATACTACAACTAGTTTTCCAACTGACTTTATATCACCAGCCAAACCAGCTGAAGCAAGCAGAAGAAAGGGCAGTGACTGATGCACAATCGTGCCGGCTGTCTTATGACTTACACTGTTTACGTTATAAAACAAGTTTAAGATTGCAAGGTGCGCACTGCAACATATTGATAGGGGTGTAATATTTTAGCACGCTTATGTCAGCCATACATGCAGAATGCTTGATGCCGCTCTTGTGCGACTGTGCAAGTGTACCTAATGTTGTGGCCAGTCAATGCAGGTTACCTTTATCATTGTCTGTGTGCTACTAACTGAAAACAAAATGATATTCTAAAATATGTTCTAAAAGAAGGCTGCACGAAGGAGAGTGGTTAGTGCCGGCCACAGAGCTAGGATACCTGAGTTCAATTCCACCCTTTAGCATCTTTGTGTGGAGTTTGCATGTTCTCCCCGTGCATGCGTGGGTTTTCTCCGGGTCCTCCGGTTTCCTCCCACATTCCAAAAACATGCTAGATTAATTGGCCACTCCAAATTGTCCATAGATATGAATGTGAGTGGGAATGGTTGTTTGTCTATATGTCACCTATAATCAAAAAAATCCATAATAGTGCAGAAATATGATCTACACTTAGATGTCAGTAAAAGACAGTAATATGAAAGAAAATTATTTTTTAGTGCGTTCATCCCAGTATCCCATACACATGACTACACAGTGTGTAGGGATATGGCGGGAGACATATAGAACACAGCACGTTTTGTCAGGTCTTATATTTTGAGAGGACCTTTTTGTGTTGCAAAAACGCATATTGGTCTGGAGTCGCGGGTTGCCGACCACTGAATAGAGACTGGAAGACAGGTACAGGTTCTGCTATGAGCCCCAAAACTAAAAGGACCAAAATAGAGTAGACAACGAGATCTGGAACAGTTCAGGAGTACCACCTAAAATTCCATGGAAAATATATTCCAAAATCGAGAATCAGTATAAAAAAATGGAAAAAAAGCAGAATATGATGTTAGCAACCCAGTTTGTTTTAAATGTACTATTAAGTTGCAATAAACAAATATATTTTCCATGATATGTTACGAGGAAAGAATGGCATTTTAATGTGTAAATACAAGGTCAAGTAGTGGTCTAGAAATAATAGTATTGGACATCTGAAGGTCCACTATATGTAAATAAGGACAAGTCGCTGGATAAGTGCCAGGTCGCTTGCTGGTGAGGAGCCCTCCAGTAAAGATCAATCCCCCCACACTCTGACATTTCACCCTTAGGTCAGGTCCATAGGATCCTGTTGTACATACACACTATGTACAGTATATGTAAATATATCTGACCTATATATTGCAGCAACTGAAGTGACCGCCTCCCCCCTCCCGGGGAACAGATGATATTATTATTCCTGAGTATATGTTGTCTTTAAAGATTTATAGTCCAGATGTTTGGACAACATCAGGGCTGTTTGCCTTTGGACCCCAAAAGAACTCCACAAAAAGCTTGAAATAGATAAATACACATTTTTTTCATGCTAATTAGATGTAATCAAGCAAACAACTTCTTGGAAATGGAGAAGCTGAATGGTTACATAACGTGACTAAATCACATCCACAATGTTACAACACCTTAAAACATGTTACGGCACGTTACAGAATCAGTCACACTTGACTTCACTGCAACCTCCACTCAGCTACTGAGCCTGAAAGAGGGGGGGTGGGGTTAAAAGTGGGTCAAGTCAAGCCCACTGGGGGTATTCTGATACAAAGTTTGTATGTGTGTGCATCCTAACTCCTTCGGGTTTGCCTCCCGGCGACCAGCAAGCCTTCCCACTGAAATAGAAACGTGTGTTAGCTTTGGCTCACACTCACAGCTCCCAACCACATGTGGACCACATCCACATCCACTTGGAAGGTAGTCCAGTACTACATATAGTCCTGTACAACACCTCAACAACAAAAACAATGTCCTCATCCTTGTACTGCTCACCAACTTAACTTCAGAGGCAGATCATGCATGATGTCATCAAATGTCAACATACCTTGCAAGTTGAGGTCAGTAAGCACGGATGGATTCATTCCCTGGGTTTAGCTTTTTCTTTGGGTTTTTATTGAGCAGCATTTACTCCAAAAACGGCACCTGTTTCTGGATTGGATGGATCGTACGACCAAACGTCTCTGTTGTGCATTTTCATTTTGATTGGACTCCAACTGAAAAAGTAAGTTGTCAAGCGATAAAGACTTTTACTCCATCCTCCTCTTCATATCATTTCATTTCCAGCGTTCCAAGATATTTGTATAAAGACTCTCTATTCACCATCAATCTCCTTTTACAACTCAGCTGACACTTTTACGATGCCACAAACGACCAATCTTAGCACACGCAGTAACAATCTCACACTCTTACTCTGATGAGAGCAGCTTAGCCATCCATCAGAGCGCAGAGAATGCCACAGGGTCCTTAAAGGCACCGTTTGAAAGGGCATCATCACCTCAAACACCATCCCATAATGGGACTTTTCGCATAGGGTGCATTTAATGGTACAACAGCAGCGCATTGGGAGACTTTGCCCTCTTTTTGGCCAGCCGATGTACAGGTGAAGTGGCTAAAAGGCTAATGCTAATCATTCATTTCCCCCAATAGCGACATAAACACCATTCTTTTCATGCGCTGCCCCCTGTGGATTTGGAGATTGAAATCAAGCCTTTCTTTTAATTGGCGGCAAACGATTCATAAAAATGAATCAATCGAAATTTGTAATATAAAGAGAAGCTGCTTCAAATATTAGCAAGACAAGCTTTATTTGCATGGCCAAATTGACCTTAACATGTCTGGGCTGCAAAAGACAGAGGGCAAAGGTCAAGGAGAAGAAGGGGGGGGGGGGGCTCAGCAGGGCGTGTTAAAAATAATAAAAGAAGAAAAAGAGAAGTGAGCGAGCTTCAGAGACGAATGTCTGGTTGTCCTGTCCTGTAATTTGACCACTTGATGGACGTCCAGCATCTTATGTCTTATGTAACTCTGGCTTGAGTCTGATTTATTCCTCGCTCATTGGGAATGTTTCAGTTTTCACCTTAAAGCTTAAAACCGCTCCCGTCCACCACTCAGACATCCCCACGCTACTTTGTGTTGCATCATATTTCTCGGGTCACTTGTCATTTCAATGTTGTGCTTTTTTTGTGAAAATCTAAACAAACTGATTTGTACCAGGTGGTTGTTGTTGTTAGCGTGTGTTGCGTAACACCTCTCTGACACGCTGGAACAGTGTACACGCCGCAGAGCCGCGCTCAAACATGTCGGATGCCACTTGGCCGCACTCCAGTCACACTAAAACACACACTCACATTTGCTTTGACTTGCTAGATTCCAAAATACCAACACTGACTGCTCGTGAGTTTGGGTAAGAACAGATCATTTCCTCGTGTTTATCGTGTCCTCCATTGACAGGCACAGATGCAAAGTGGACTAATTGTCAATCACAGATCCGATACAAAGATGCACCATGTGTCATTTACTGTATCATATATCCAAGACTAGGGCAAAACTGATTATTACAGATTAATCCAGGGGTTTTAGAGTCATTGGTCATCAGACAAAAGTTGTCAGTTTGACAACGTCAGTACACGTGGTGTAACGTGGTGTTTTTCTTGATTTAATCTGCTGATTATAGCCAAAAAGTTGCACTCTTTGCATTGTAACCTATCTTTGTTGGATTGACAATGATAAGAAATCTAGTACAGAGGGGTCATGTGACAATAAATTTCTTAATTCAGTGAGTTTGCCTGTTTATTTGAGTTAACAGAGGTTTTACTGCCGTTTTATCATATTTTGGATTATTTTATGTTCAACTTGTTAATATGCTGGTTGTTCCGCACCATTTCTGATAATAAAAGTATTTGTAAACAATAAACTCTTCTCCCTTCAATGTATACCTTTATAGTGAGTATTTGAAACTACATTTGAGCCATCAGAAGCAGGTATTTTGTGGTTTAGTGGTTATTGGAATTTATTTATTCTCAAAAATGGGGATCCACATCAGTGTAGCGCTATTTAAGACCAATTCCAGAGTAAAAAAACAAAACACTGTTGTTTTTGTAAGGCAATTTTAGCTTACAAAATAACAATGGGGCATTGACCATATCATGTTTTTATTTAAACAATAAACAAAAGGAGAAATACAATGTTTGCCATCCCACACATTTACTTGTGGCAGTCGGCCACATACTGTATACATTTAGACTGCCACAAATAAATCTGGCACGACCTGTTTGCCCTCGCTCATAAAGACTTAGCTTATTAAGCTAAGTTAAGCTAAGCTTAGCTGAAGCTTATTAACTTAGCGAGTAGCCAGACACGTAGAAATGTTATCTTTATTAAATAATCATCATCTAGCGTGCCCCCGCTGCCACAGATAAATTGCAGTCACATGGGAAACACTAAAATAGTAAATTCTTAAGGGAAATGATGTCATGCCAGCTGCACAAAAGTCCGCTACGTGAAGGACTCCGCCCTCGTGGCCCTGGACCTCTGGATTCTGTTGGGTCCTTGATCCAATCCTTTTTCACAGAAGAGTGACACATCACCTGCCATTTGAGTCTTTAAACGTGCGCCTTCAAGAGAGTCCACATGTTGCCGTGTGAATTATGTGGCTGGGCCCCACCCTGTAGCCTTCACCCCTCATGCCCCCGCCTCAACGGGAGGGTGGCTCCAACCAGATGTTGGCTACTCCTAATGCAGGAGGTCAAAGGACGCAGGCTAACAGAGAGGGGTCGAGAAGGAAACGTGGCGGCCATTGGACCAGGCCGCTCGACACTTGATCAGACCCTGTCAGTACCGCCCCCACCCCCACCTCGACCTTGTGCACTTTGAATTAGGGCCTCAATGAGGGAGGTCTGCTAATTGAACACGTCGCTAATAAATAACACATGATAGATATTTGTTGCTGTTTACTCAATCATCAGCCTTTTGTTTATGTCTTCATGACCCGTCAGCACAGCCATCATATTCGAACAAACATCTGCGCTTCTCAACATTTCTTACCAAGCCCCACGACATGATTATTGATATCAGTCCCTGTAGAATAATTAAAAGATGATGTTATTAATAATCAAGGAAAACTGTCAAAACAACTATTATAACAACATTATAGAAAAGGCAAAGACAGACATTTTTCATTGGGGTGACCAAGGTGAGACCATTACTCACATGGGGTGGCTAGACGTTGATCTGATGGCTCGGATCGGCTTACCTACGACATCCCGATGTCTAGATGTATAAATGTCTCGATGACCGTGGGGTGGCCACACTGAAGAAAAAATAGGACGACCATCTGGCCATTTAAGGGATTTTTTTTTCTTAAATGATAGTTTGGACGACCAGGGATAGGCTCTAGCATACCTCAGCGACCGTAATGATGATAAGCGGCATAGAAAACGGATGGATAGTTGGATTTTTGTACATAAAGTTTTATGACATCCCTATCAGCGGTGTGCATCAACTATGATTTACCCCCCACTTCGTCTTATGAGCCAAGTTCTGCTCAGATTTTGATAACGAGGAACACAGTCCTGTTAGTTGATGAGTCTGCTTAAAGGGATTGTTTGGATTTTTTGACATGAAGTCGTATGATACCCCCATAAGAAGTGAAATCCGTCAACAGCAACTCACTCGCCAGAGCGCGAAATGATACAACGACAGAGAAAATGACACGGACCGATTTGTGAGGTCTGAGTTTTTTATTGTAGGCATTTTTGTGATGCAAATGTATGATGCTTTTGAACGCATATTGTTGTGAGAAGCCAAACTCTTTACTTAACTGTCGCCAGCAACTAGATGGAACTACTGTATTTTCTGGACTATAAGTCGCTCCGGAGTATATGTCGCACAAGGCCAAAAATGCATAATTACGTAGATAGAAAAAAAACATACATAAGTCGCACTGGAGTATAAGTCGCATTTTTTGCGGATAATTTATTTTAACTACTTGACCAAAACAGACATTACGTCCTCTTGGAAGGCAAGTTGTAACAATAAAAGAATAGAGAACAGGCTGAATAGGTGTAAGATATGCTAACACAATGGTTATTCAGCTACACCAAAAATAAACATGAACACAAAAGGTGTCCAATGTTTATGGAACATAAACAGTTTTAAATCCAGTAACTGTTTTGTTTTCTTCATGGCAGTAATAGTAGCCTCCGCTTTACGTCAGTCCGTAACAAGTTTCTCTCTGACTCCAAACGTTGCCTCTGCTGCTCGATTACTGTTTTCAGTTGCAAATTTCACTACTTGCAGCTTGTAGTCTGCAGAATATGATTTTCTTTTGGGGGGCATTTGTGTTCTGTTGTTCTCAGTTGTCGTTGTAAGCTAACGCCTAGTGTTTAAATATTGAATTGTTAAGGAGGAGGTGATATCAGTATGAAAGTCTAGAGTGCCCTCTTGTGGCTGTCGGTGAAATTTTATATTTATATATATTCATTTATAAGTCGCTCTGGAGTACAGGTCGCAGGAACAGCCAACCCATGAAAAAAGTGAGACTTATAGTCCGGAAAATACGGTATAAGCACAGAAAACTCGTCTCAGGACACGAAGTGGGAAGTGAGTCGCTGTTGACGGATTTCACTGCTTATGGGGGTCATACAACTTCATGACAAAAAAATCCAAACTATCCCTTTAAGTAAATAGTTTGGCTTTTAAAACCAATATGTGTTCAAAAAGGTAATACATTTGCATCACAAAAATGCGGACCTCGCAATCACTTGGTGCTACTTTCTCTCTCCCGTCGTATCACTGTACACTGTCCTCTGTTTGTTGTTGTGTATGTGTTCCGTAGTGTTTACTTGTGCGGATAAAGCGCCTCCGAAGCCGCTGCAACACGAGACACTGATGGTGATGACATACAACATGTTGAAAAATCCGAACTAACCTTTAAGCAAGGATTTCTTATTTTCACTTCCGTTTTTCTACCGTACATCCACGTGTGTGCTACCTGCTACGTGCTAGTCTGTGTTGATGTGTTAGCCAGGGGTGCTGTTTAGGGGGTTAAAGTTAGGACAATTCCAAGGGTGACGGGATGCCCAAAAAATGGGAAAAAAAGGGGGGCACTAATGTGCTCTTTCGTCATGGGGTCCAAGATATCTGGCAGCGCCCAAGGTGTTAGCATATGATGACGTGTTAGCATGTGGTGATGTTTTAGCAACACACCATCACGTCCAACAGCAATGTCTGCTCATGATTCCCGGTGTTTCGCTGTGTCATGTGACCCCCTGTGCGTGTGCTTATAATATGTAGCATGCAGGGATGTGTTAGCATGTGTTGATGTTTTAGCACATTCTCACTCTTGAGTGTCAACACACTGTTACATCCAACCTCAACAGTCTGCTCGGCATTCCCGGTGTTTCCCAGTGTCACGTGACTCGTGTGCAAGTGTCACGATGTGTCCAGCATCACTATGCACACCTGTCCAAATTCATTACCTCAGTGCCGCTGGGGAGACAGGGGGGGTGCAGCCATTCCCATCTCCCTTCCACAGAAGGGAACAATCCAATCCCCGTCTGCCAGCGTTTCCAACTCGCATTTGTCATACATCAAGCCGACAAGTCAACTCCCTCTTCTCCCTGCTGACCCGCTATACACTACTCCAAGACTCATAAAGGAAGCTAAATGAAATCCATCCCGATACTGCCAACGCCCCCTTGTAACCCCCACTACAATCTCTGCTGTGCTTGTCTCTCTGAGAGGGAAACTCATTTCCTCTGCAGAGTGCATCACTGCATACACACACACACACACACACACACATTTGGCCCGACGCTCTGACTGACAAATTCACTTGAAGGAATCTGGTGAATGTGGGAGAGGGCCTGGCTGCAGATGTTGGAAAGCTGCTACATCCGCACCCAAACAAACCCCTGACCGCCACCCCACCCAGTCCCATGCGAACCCCCCTCTGGTCCCATGTGTCATCTGCTCAGACAGCTGGACATGCAAGTTTGTGCACGCAAACACACACAACAACAAGTAGTTAACACACACACTATATTTTGGTACACGCTGTACTACCTGATGACAACAAAAAAAAACTCACAAACCAACCAGAGAAAAGAGAACGCTCCAATTATGATCTGGATGAATTGCAAATGAGATTATAATGATCGTCACTTTTGGGAAAAGATGTTGAAAGGAGGTGAGACTAAAAAGTAATCAAAGTTCAGCATCTCCGATCTACGCTAAGATGACACTCTAGAGTACATTAGTTTGTCTCTCACAAATTCTATTCAACACAAAATAAAGCTTTTTAGCTACAAAATATCAGATGAATATTCAAATAATAATAGGCTGGTCAAAAAAAACATGTTAATGACGGTCGCAGGGATGCTGAAGCCTATCCCAGCTGTCTTCAGGTGAGAGGCGGGGTACACCCTGGACTGGTGGCCAGCCAATCACAGGGCACATATAGACAAACAACCATTCACACTCACATTCATACCTATGGACAATTTGGAGTGGCCAATTAACCTAGCATGTTTTTGGAATGTGGGAGGAAACCGGAGTACCCGGAGAAAACCCACGCATGCACGAGGATTCGGAATTTAACTCCGGTCTCCTTGCTGTGAGGCCTGCGTGCTAACCACTTGTCCGCCATGCAGCCCTGACGGTAACTAATTTATTTAATTCATTATGTTAAAGGTGGCCGAGTGTTTAGCATGTAGGCCACACAGTCAGAAGATCAGGAAGGGTTCGATTCTGTGTGGAGTTTGCATGTTCTCCCCGTGCATGCGTGGGTTTTCTCCGGGTGCTCCGGTTTCCTCCCACATTCCAAAAACATGGTAGGTGTGACGCTCTTGATTACTTCATTCTGACCTGAACACTCCAACACCATCAGCGATGGGAATAATAGCGTTTCTAACGTCGTTACTTATTTCTGTAACTGGTAATCTAACTAATTACTCTTACTATCAGCATAAATCCATTACCATTTTTGACACGTTACTTCACATTACTGAAGCCACCTAAAAATATATCACCGTCTTCATAACTAATCTGCAGTGCAGTGGGAGTGAGATAATTCATAAGCAATGAGGATTGGCTAAGGTTTAGTAATATTGCGTCTTCAGCCAATCAGAGAACTCTCCCTCTGGCATCCTCATCCAGAATGCTTTTATTTTATTTATTCACACACAAATAAACACGAATGTCAAGCACACAGTAGCCATTTTGTTTCCCACAAGTAGACCTGCACAGCAAATCAACAAGACAACAAACAGTGTCCCTTTCTACTTTTTCAGACAACTCAAACACAAAACATTTGCATGTTATTTTATACATCAAAAGAAAGAAAATATACTGTACATGTCTACCTAAACAAATACACATAAACATAAACCGTGCCATTACCCTCCTAACAGACGTCGGTTAGCTAGCTTACAGTACCATGTAGCATCTACAACGTGGTACCAAATTATGTCTCAAAAAGTTTCCACAGTGCACCAAACATGCTTAAAAATGCTCACATGTTGCAGCACAGCAATGAGTACATTTAATGCCCGTGACTTACCTGAAAAGGGGGAAATCTGTGAATAAGGATGGCCGGACACGATGTCTCCCTCTGGCATCCTCATCCAGCATCGAGTGCAGCGGCCAAGAGCTCCCGCTTTCGGCCTTAGCAGACATAAGCAATAGATCCCCGATTAACTGATTCAAAGTATTGTAAATCAATTACAAACACTTTTTAGTGAGCACCTTGCAACACAAACAATGGCGAGCGAGGAGGACTCCAGTGAGAAGAAAGCGTTAGCCAAAGGGAAGTACAGACACTACTTTAACCTGGTTGAGGTCAAAGGTAAAAATGTACATGTCGAATGTACATTATGTCCCCAGCAGGGGCAAGTAATGCAACTTTTATTGGTAACTAGTTACTTTTGTAGTGGAGTAACTCAGTTAGTAACTTTCTGGAGAAGTAACGAGTAACTATCACTAATTATTTTTTTAAAGTAAAGTGCCCAACACTGTACACCATATCCTGTATGTACCCCTCCAGTTCTCTAGTCTGTTCATCCGGTGAAACACACTTCGCCATTCTCGTTACAAGAACACAAGATGCATTCAGGGTTTACAGCAGGGGTCTCAAACACGCGGCTCGCGAGCCAAATGTGGCCTGCAGGACACTAGTTTGGGGCCCCCGCCTTGATATGAAAGTTTAATGTTAGTGCGGCCCGCATAAGTTTGATATGGATGCTGTATGGTATCATGTACCCAGAAAAAATTATTACGTTTGATTAATGTTCATGTTAAAGGTTAAATAACTGTTAATAGTTATCCTCCCTATCCGTGTGGAAGTGGTAAGTTTTTGGCTATTTAAGTTTAAAGGAAATAACTTGAAGGCTACCGTTTAGGTCGCTACCTCTCTAGTTTGCGAGTTAGCATGTGTCTCAAGACCCTGCAGTTGCGCAATATGTTGTAAATAAAAAGAGTATAAATGCGACTATAGTCGTGTTTTGTCATGTCTACAGGGCTCTAATAATGCTTTGTTCATTTTAATCTGAAAAAATATTTTGTCTACCCACCAACTATATGTGGTTTCTTAAGTTTTTATTATTTAACCTGGCTTGTCTGGGAACTTGCGATAAAAATTGGATAAGAGGGTAGGGTTGAGGATAAGTGACCGGGAGACCCATGAGCGATCCTCGGGACCGTAACCCTCCCAGTCCACGAGGTACTGCACACCCCTGCCCCGTCTCCTGGCATCCAAGATAGACCTAACTGTAAAGGCTGGGTGTCCGTCCACCAGGCGAGGAGGGGGAGGAGGCACTGGCGGTGGGTTAAGCTCGCTTATTGTAACCGGCTTCAGGCGGGACACGTGAAACACCGGGTAGGTCCTGAGAGAAGGGGGGAGCTTGAGTCTGGCAGAAGCAGGGTTGACCATACGAACCACCTTGTATGGTCCCACGAACCTGGGGGCCAACTTCTTTGACTCCACGGCCAGGGGCAGGTCCCGAGAAGACAGCCAGACACTCTGCCCTGGCTGATAGTTGGGTGCAGGCCTCCGATGGCGATCCGCCAGTCTTTGATTGCGTTTGGCGGTCCGAGATAGTGCCGCCCGTGTATCCCGCCACACCCGATGGACCTGGCGGAGCAACGAGGCCACCGAGGTAACCGATGATCCGGACTCCTGAGGGGGGAACAGTGGAGGCTGGAAGCCGTGGACAACATGAAAAGGAGAGAGGCCAGTGGAGGAGCACACCAGGGTGTTGTGGGCGTACTCCACCCACGGGAGATCCCGAGACCAGGACGTGGGATGTTGGTGGCACACACACCTCAAGGCTGACTCCAGGTCCTGGTTTACCCGTTCCGTCTGCCCGTTGGACTGGGGGTGATATCCAGAGGAGAGGCTGACCGAGGCTCCCAAAGACTTGCAAAAGGCCCTCCAGACCGCTGAGGCGAACTGGGGCCCCCTGTCGGACACCACATCGACAGGAATGCCATGGGGGCGGACCACATGCTGTACCAAGAGCTTGGCCGTCTCCAGGGCGGAGGGGATTCTGCGGAGGGGAACAAAGTGAGCAGACTTCGAGAACCTATCTACAATGGTAAGAACAGCAGTGAAACCCCTCGAAGCGGGCAGACCCGTCACAAAGTCCAAGGCAATGTGCGACCAAGGGCGCGAGGGGATGGGGAGCGGGTGAAGCAGGCCAGCCGGTGGTTGGTTGGATGACTTGTTTCTGGCACAGACTGAGCAGGCAGCAACGAAGCTCTTTGTGTCGGCGTGGAGGGAGGGCCACCAGAAGCGCTGGGACAGGAGGAAGGCTGTGCGTATGGCAATCTTAGAACAGTGGCCCCAGGTCAGGACCTCCGACCGCAGGGACCGTGGGACGAACAGTCGGTCTGGAGGGCAGCCCGCTGGGAGAGGGGTGTCTCCGCTGGCTTCAGCCACCCTCTTCTCGATCTCCCACTGGAGTCCGCCCACGATGCAGGACAGGGGAAGGATGGAGTCAGGTGTTTGGTCCTCAGCTTGTGGTGCATACATTCGGGAGAGTGCGTCTGGTTTGCCGTTTAGAGAACCTGGGCGATAAGTCAGAGTGAAGTCGAAGCGGGTGAGGAAGAGGGCCCACCGGGCCTGGCGGGGGTTGAGGCGTTGGGCAGAGCGGATGTATGAAAGGTTTCTGTGATCCGTGTAAATGACAAACGGGTGTGCCGCGCCCTCCAACCAGTGCCTCCATTCCTGCAGGGCGAGGACCACCGCCAACAGCTCCCGATTGCCAACATCATAGTTTCGTTCAGCAGGCGATAGGCGCCTGGAGAAAAAGGCGCAGGGGTGCAGCCTCTGGTCAGAGCTGGACCGCTGGGAGAGCACGGCCCCTACGAAGGTCTCAAAGAAGGTCCACAACTGCAAATGCACACAGAGAGCAGTAAGAGTCCAAATAACATGTCATCAATAACACGTCACTGCGCAGCGTGACAATTATATTTATTTATTCATTACTGATTGATTGATTTTCTTTATTCTTGATTTGTTTATTTATTTTTTATCTTATTTTGTGTAGAAAAATAAAAAGTAAGATATTTGAGAACAGTGGAATGTTTTATCAGAGCTTTTATTGTAGAAAATTGGAACCAAAGCGAAGTATTTTACATTTTTTTGTTTTTAATAAATGTGGGGTTTTTTTGTTTTTTTTTGAAAACCTGATGCGGCCAAGTCTCACCCAGACCCGAGCTCCAGTGGCCCCCAAGTAAATTGAGTTTGAGACCCCTGGTTTACAGCTTTACAATGCGTGCGTGTAACATTTAATTCCAATGCGAGGAAGGCTCCAGACAAAGTTTGCGACCCTAAGTAAATGCCCTCGCCTCATTAAAAATTTTAGTGGCGATAATTCCACCAGAAATGACGCAAGACTTCTTCGCTGATCTCATCTCTGTGGCTGCTCTGTCTGCGCTGTTTTAAAATCTGACACTACAACGTTGATGGCTCATTTGCATACTAACAGTGATTGGATGTTTACTGAGGGGAGAAGAGGAAGATCTGGGCTGGGAAGACACTTTGAAGAAATAGAAAAAGCAACAACTGAAAACAAAGGTTAATTTAACGTCTATGTAATATATTTCTTCAATCAACTGAGGTAATAAATAGTTTGTTTTTGCCCAGTGGGAGCTTTGTTAATATTAAAAAAAACATTTGAGACATAGTTGCTAATTGTGATTAATTGTGATTAATTAATTTTAAAGACCAGGATTAATCTGATTGCAACTTTTGCGTATAATCTGTTCAGATATTAATTTCATTTTAAAATACACCAAGGCCAATTAAAAACTAAGTGTGGGCTAGAAAATGTCCCCGGGCCGCACTTTGAAATATGCATATGCAATATGCATAAAAAGTTCATTGTGAGTATAAATTGGGGAGACATGGAAGCATAAAAGAGGGATTATATTGCAGCCTAGCTGATGTGTAACAACATTCCTGATTTCCATTAAAGACAAATATATCAAAGTGGGAACATGACGGGAATATAAGAACGTCTTTGATTCATGATAGCATCGTAAATCAAATAACAGCAGCACATTTTTATCATTTCAACAATAAATTAATTTGTTGCCGTTCTCATTCAGTCACACTTTTATTATTAATCACCTGAAATACAAGACACGCACGCTAAGGTATTGTACAAACTGCAGCTAGACTCCATTGACTCGCTCTCTCACACACACACACACACACACACACACACACGCACGCACACACGCACAATAATCCATTCCCAGCTTCAGGCAAGTATTGGAAGTCAATGCTGGAAAAACATGACAGCTTTGGCCAAGTTACATGAATTTAAACACCAACATAGACTTTTCTCTTCCTCGTCATCACTCAAGTTGGCTCATGGCTCATTATGACTTATTTACACCCCCCCGCCCCCACTCCCCTTCCAGAATATACGCCTCTGCATACGTGAGCATCATGGCATCCATGCCTGGCCCTGCAGATGTGGTCGTCATGGTGACAGGGTAGTGTTGGTGGGTTCATCTTAATGAGCGAGCGTGCCACAGCACAATTAGCGGCTAGCTCATTAGCGCATGCTTATAAAGCAGATGCGCTGTGTTAAAACCAGCATTTCTGTGTCCAAGCCATCCAATAATGAGCATGTTGCCATGGGAACATGCTTGCGCCGCTCCCGGCCTTACTGGTCAAACAATGGATGTACAGGATGAAATAACGAGAATCTAGCCTCAATATTATTTATTTTCCCTAAACGTTGAAGACTTGTTAACAATATGTTTTTCAGTGAGTGAGGTCAGCTAGTGGCCTGGCATGCACGCTGCAGCGTTACTGGCGGCCTAGCAAGGCAGTTGTCACGGAAACAACCCGCCATTCCCCAAGTCTACAAACGTCATGGTGTCAGATGACAAATGCAATATATAATACTGCCACTACAATATATACTACTATACAGATTTTATATATATAATTTTTATTTTAATAATGTACCTGGTACTGAAGTAGGAGGTGATATGAGCATCCAATGCCATAATGGGTACCATAGTAAGTGTCAATATAGTGATATATATAGCACATCATGACTGGTTCAAGACTCTTCATCCTTGTATTTAGCAAACATCAACTGCTTGTATTGTTTCTTGAATTGGCTCATCGTTGTGCATTGTTTGATTTCCTTACTCAATCCATTCCATAGTTTGATTCCACATACTGAAATGCTATGGCTAGCATAACGTAGTCCTAGCATAGAAGTGTTTCAAATGTACTTCTTCCCTGAGATCATATTTCTCCTCTCTTGTAGAGAAGTATTGGATGACATTTTTAGCTCATTGCTTATTTTTAGCCTTATGCATTATTTTAGCTGTTTGAAGATGAACTATATCAGCAAGTTGAAGTATTTGTGATTGTAGAAATAAGGAGATAGTATTATGAATTATCCTTACTGACCTTTTTTGCAGTACATTTAGCGAGTGAAGATTGCTTTTATAGTTATTAGCCCATATTTCCACACAATAAGTAAGATATGGTTGAACCAGAGAGCAATAAAGAGTGTGGAGTGATTTCTGATTGAGAACAAATTTTGCTTTGTTCAATATTGAAATATTTCTGGCCACCTTATGTTGTATATTTGTAATATGAGGTTTCCAGCTCATATTTTCATCTATTGTGATCCCCAGAAATTTATTTTCGTTCACCCATTCAATGTCTACACCGTCTATTTGTATATGATGGTGCGTGTCCTGGTGCGTATGATGGTGCATATATGGCTGTCACTTGATTAAAATATTTGATCATGATTAATCACATTTTATCCATAGTTAACTCCAAATTAATCACATTTAATTGCACATAGAAATATTTTTTTTTCTGTAATAAGTAGGAGAAATCGCTTTGTGGTAAATGATTCGATGTACAACTACAACGATAATCACATTAAATTTTATGTAAAGGAATATCAATTCCGGAACTATGGGCCATTATTTAAATCAATACAGTCAGCAAGCATATTTTTTTATTAGTAGTTTTCTTTATTATTAGCATATTAGTTCTTAAAGTCGCCCACAAACGTTCAGCAAATACAAAATGTGAGTGAGCAAGTGAAACCTCTCACACTGACACAAACATGTTTTTGTTTATTTGTGTCAGCTCAAAATAAGATTTGCTTATTTATGATACTGGTTTTAAATACATTTGGCTCAATGCACCTTTAATAATAAAACAAATATATAATTATATTACCATAAATATTATTTAATTAATAATTATATTACAGTATTTATTGTTTAATTAAGAATTATATTACAGTGAATATCATTTTATTAATGTATATGTATTTTAATGTGTTTTAAAAGAGGAATGACATTAGGTTTGTAATTTTGATGAAATGTTTTATGACTATTGCCCGATGTTTGTACATTTGATGAAGGAAAGGTGCATTAAGGCATTTCTATTAATTAGAAATGCCACATTTTGCTGATGGTTTGCAAATGCTGATACTTTGTGGGAATGCATCAAGGAAAAAGTATGGACCCCACAGAGCCAATTAAGTTGGCACAATGTCAATTAAGCCAATTAAGTTGGCACAATGTCTGGGCAAGCAGGAGGAGCAGCTCCTGGCCCTAGGCTCCTGCGTAAAGAGCCTGGCCGACCAACAGGACGCCCGCATGAAGGCACTTGAGGATCAGCTCAGCGCGTTGGTGCCTGCCCTGCAGTGTGATGCACCCGTTGCTGCCACCTCGGTCCTCCCCTAGCAGCCCGCCGACCTCCCGCCGACATCAGACGTCTAGCTACCTGCTCTTGGCGCTCTGCTTTCCAAGCCGGAGAAGTTCTCTGTTTCCTCACACAGTGCCAACTGCATTTTGACTTTTGCTCGGAGCGAAAGGCTGGAGCTTGGGCCACCACGGAGTGGAGTCGGCGTTCCCCCGTCTGCTCGTCTTACGCCGCCTTCTCAAAGGCTATGGAGCAGCTCTTCCAGCGAACCCCCCGGGCCACGAAGCTTCCCGTGCACTGGTGGCTGAGAACGACTGGAACCCGTCAGCCCTTTCGGACGCCTTCTTCTTCTTCTTCTGTCAGACAACATGGATGATCCCCTGCAGACTCCATCCAATCTCGATGACCTCATCACCCTGGCCATCGGGCTTGAGAGGCGCAGCAACGGCCACAAGGAGGACCGCCTCCTCCAGCACGGACACTCCTTCCTGCTGCAGCCACTCCCCTTCTTGGAGCCGGCGCTGGCTCACAGGTATGACGAACCCATGCAACTGGGTGGAAGCCACCTCACCCCAGCTGAGAGGGCCCGTCGTCGGAATTTACTGTGGCCAGGCGGGCCACGCTGGCCTGTCCACCCCGATCGCACCACACTCTCAAGCATCCGCGGACCAACCCACTGGTATGACGTCACTGTCAGACCCGGCAGTCAGCAGACTACAACTCCCAGGTGCGCTCCCCTGGCTCGACAGACACATTGTCGTTTCTGCCTTAATTGACTCGGGAGCCCATGATAGTTTTGTGGACGAGTCATTTGTCAATCGCCTCACCATTTTTGTCGTCCAATTACCCGCTGCACAAGTTGTGCACTCGCTCGACGGGCGGCACTTGGCTGCTGCTACTCATGAAACTGCACCTCTCTCACTACGTGTGTCCGGTAACCACCACGAGGCCATGTGCTTTTTTGCAATTCATTCCTACTCAAACTACTTACTCGAACATAACCCCCATTTAGACTGGGCTAAATCCTCCATCCTCAACTGTCACACACACTGCCTTAAATCGGTGTGGCCTTGCACCACTTCCACCTGCTCAACCCCTTCTTGAGAAAATTGATCTCTCCTCCATTCCTGATGGATCCTATCACGATCTGCTCCTGCGAGCATCGTCGCGGTTGTACAATGTCTCTAGGCCAGAGAGGGAGGCTCTGGAACGGTACATCTCCTCATCCCTCGCGTTCGGTCTCATCCGCCCCTCCTCGTCTCCGTTAGCCACAGGGTTCTTTTTCATTGAAAAGAAGGATAAATTACTCCGTCCCTGCGTTGACTACCGTGCGTTCAACGACATAATGGTAAAGAATAAGTACCCCGTGCCATTAATGGACTCCGCCTTCAACCTGCTTCTCTCCGCCAAGTTTTTCAAAGCTCGATCTTCGTAGCGCTTACCACCTTGTGCGTATCCGAGAGGGAGATGAGTGTTTAATACTCCTCTCAAGCACTTCGAGTACCTAGTCAAGCCTCACCAACGCCCCGGCCGTCTTTCAAAACTTGATAAATGACGTCCTGCGGGACCTGCTGGGTCGATTCGTCTTTGTCTACTTTTGTCGACGACATATTAATTTTTTCCTCCTCCCTTGCGGAACATATCCAACAAGTCCGATTGGTCCTTCAGAGACTCCTCGAGAAGTGTTCGTTAAGGCGGAGAATTGTGTCTTTCGGGCAAAGGGGCCGTCCTCTCCCAGCGCTCCACCGACCAGAAGCTGCACCCCTGTGCCTTTTCTCTCACCACCCGACCTCTGCTGAACAGAACTATGACATCGGCAACAGAGAATTATTGGTCATCGTACTAGCGCTACAGGAGTGGAGGCACTGGCTGGACGGCACGGAACTCCCTTTCATCGCGCACACGGACCACAAGAACCTGGCCCCGACAGGCACGGTGACTTGCTTGATTCAATTTTACTCTCACGTTCCTCCCGGGGTCACAAAACAGCAAGCTTGACGCCCTCTCCAGACTGCACTCACCACTGCATACACTGGAGGTGGCCGGCCCGGAGACCCCAGTCCCGGATCCTGGGCGATCTCCAGTCGGATGTGGAGAGGCTGCGTGGCTTTGGCGCCGGAGGACTCTGGGACGCCACGCAGCTTGGCACGGGAGCCGGGTCTTGGGAACCCCTGGGGCTGCGTGGCTTGGGCACAGGAGGACTCTGGGACGCCACCCAGATTGGCACGGGAGCCGGGTCTTGGGAACCTTTGGGGCTGCACGGCTTGGGCACAGGAGGACTCTCGGACGCCACGCAGCTTGGCACGGGAGCCAGGTCTTGGGAACCCTTGGGGCTGCGCGGCTTGGGCACTGGAGCAATTCGAGACGCCTCGCCGCTTGGCACAGGAGCCATCGGTGGGTGCACGACGGGCTGCGACTGGGCAACAGCGAGAGGGTAGAGCTGTACCGTGGCGTGACATGACATGGCGAGGTGGAAGAGGGTGGCCACACCTCTTGGTGACGTGACGTGCGTTGACGACGCCACCGTGTCGGAGGGTGTGCAGCGGGTACTGGGAACACCGACGCCATGGGCACTAGGGTGCCGTCCGGCCCCCACACCATGGTCTCTAGTTCCTCCGGCGTGTACCTTGCACATTCTTGCTCCATCACCTTGAAGAACTGCAGGGTCCACTCGTCGAACTCCGCGAGATTGTCACCGGGTACGTTGAGGCCGGCAGGGCATGAGGGTGGGTGCACCTTGGCTTGGCGTGGAGGGGAGGACGAGCTAGGCTTCGCTCTCTGGCGCCGCGGCTGGCGTCGGCATAGCGGAGGGTTTGGAGTGTCGTCAGTGGGTTCGAGATGAACGTGTCGTCCGGCCCGCGCACCAAGTCCTCCATCTCCCATGTGGGTATCACCATTTCCTTGTCCTCCATGGCCTTGAGGAGCTGCCAGGTCCAGTAATTGTTCTCCGCGAGGCCGTCGTCTCTCAGTGGGATCTTTCTGTCACAGTCGGTCTCGAGAGCTTTAAGGTTCGACCCCAGGATGCAGAGAGCAGGACCAATTGCAGGTAAATAAAAGCCCAGACAGGAAACACCATCAAACTGTCACATGGGAACCTGCACAGGACGTGAACCCTGGTCTCCAACTAAACCCACCAAAGATCAAAGCTGAGACAACTGGCAGATTGGGCACCATATTTTGATAACCTTCTGAAGTTTTCCTCCAACACAGAGGGAATCCTTAAGAGTTGGCACCAGAGACGCTCCTGTTGAAGAAGTTGAGTTGATTTGGATTGAACAACTGATTTCTATTTTTATTGAGAGCATACTGACATTTTAATAATAATAATAATAATAATACATTTTCACTTTACAGAAAAATGGAGTTGAATAAAAACAAGTAAACGGAGTAAAAGATACGTTAAAATACAACATTCATTGGTTAATACACAGTTAAAACATGAGTAGCGGGGCACAGCAGTAAGGTATAAAAAGTTAGACATTAAAAACAGTTGTTAGTTGTTGTTAGTTGTTTTGTGAAACTGGGAAGGTCAGGGCAACCACGGAGTGAATGGGGCAAAGAGTTCCAGAGGGTGGGGGCAGCGATGGAGAAGGCTCTGTCTCCCCAGGTTCGGAGCTTGGTCTTACAGGGGAGTGCCAGGAGGTTGGAGTCTGCGGAGCAAGGGGAGGGGGTGTTGACGGGAGCGGGTGGAGGTGAGGAGGCCATCAGCGGAGTTGTGAATATATTGTAGTTTGTTGAGGGTTCTGGAAGGTGTACCGTAGAGAATACTGTTGCAGTAGTCCATTCTGGTTGGGATGAATGCATGGATCAGGGATTCAGCGGCAGAGAATGGAAGTGATGGACGGAGTCGGGCTATGTTCTTAAGGTGGAAAAATGCAGTCCGGGTTAACTGTTTGATGTGGGGTTCAAATGAAAGGGTGGGGTCCAGGAGGATACCAAGGTTGCGGATGAGCGGGGATGGAGTGAGGGTGTCAAATTGAAGATAGAAGTTATGGGTGGGTGTTGGGATGTTTTTGGGACCGATGATGATCATATCTGTTTTGTCACTATTAAGTTTAAAAAAATTTTGTTCCGTCCACGTTTTGATATCAGCTAAGCAGTTGGTGAGGGTGGAGTAGATGTTGGAGTTGATGGAGGTGGTAGAAATGTATACTTGAATATCATTGGTGTAGCTGTGGAAATTGAGGCCATGTCGACGGATGATATTGCCAAGTGGAAGGATGTAGAGGATGAAGAGAAGAGGACCAAGCACCGAACCTTGGGGAACACCTTGAGGTCATTTCATTTATGTGACAGCTGCCACCTTGCACAGTCATAAAACAGGATGACTGGAAATAATCCACAGTGTCTGTGAAATTACAGATCGTAACATGAATGGTCCAGCTGAGCAAAGAACTCAATGTTTTCTTTACTTTTCACTTTCTGTTTCCTGTTCCTGCCACAGTGGGATTATCTTCGAAGTTTTCCTGGGAGTACTTGAGCAAAGTTGAGCAGTGAAAAGCCAGCTTGTACTTGCCCTGTAGTGCTGAGTGAGAGGATGCTATAATGAAAGCGTCTATACGTTCAACGCTCCATAAGCATCATATAACAGGGGGGGTGCGTGCTGTTTAGTCGCCTCCTGCGATACAACTTTACAGCAATAAAAATTGACCGGGCTTCGTAAAAGAGGGGATGGCGAAGCAATTTGGTTTTCAGGATTCCCCCCCATTGTGCCCCATCCCCACCCCCTCTCCTTCCCCTGCACCAATAAACAATCAGCCGGGGTAATGGAGGTGATAATGGTAATCTTTATGGCCCACCATGCCAGCAATGCAAGTCGCCGACGACCCCCGCGCTGATTTAATTAGCTTTTTTTTCCCTTCTTGCGGCTGTCTCTCAGCTGCCCTATCAAGCATTAACGAGCTTTTAGGCAATTTAGCTAGAGCACGCCAAAATTGTCGCCCCTTGAAGGGATCGGCAGAGTGAAGACACTCACCTGCAAAATATTTATATATATATGATATATACATGGAGCAGTGTGGGTGGGACATTAAAATATAGATGGGGGAAAAGAGACAAATATATAAACAGTCCTGAATTTTTACGGTAGTTTTATTATTATTATTTTTTTTTTTTTCATTAGGTTTTCTTCATCTTGCCTCTATTTTGGTTTGTATCTAAAGTTCCTAGACTTTCCAAAACAGTCTGTTTTCATTTCTGTTTTCATCATTCGGACACGCCCACTCTGCTGTGATTGGTCACACTCACAAATGCTCCCGAGGACTTCCGGACTACTGCTGAAGTCCACTTTCTAATTTTGTTGGCATAGGAGTTAGCTCATCATGCATTTTTTAGTCCGGTTTCGCTCATGTTCACAAAACAGTCCCGCAGCTCAAACCCGAGCACGCCATATAAGGTACCCCAGCTAACGATGATGTCATAGTTAGCCGGGCTTCCTTATATGGGATGTTTATGCCACTAAAATGAGGTTATCAAAAAATTATGACTTTTTCTCATTAGATTACATTTAATATAAATATTCCGGGCTGTACGGTGGATGAGTGGTTAGCACGTAGGCCACACAGTCTGGACATTGGGAAGACCTGGGTTTGATGTTCCTTTTGGCCATCTCTGTGTGGAGTTTGCATGTTCTCCCTGTGCATGCGTGGGTTTTCTCCGGGTACTCCGGTTTCCTCCCACATTCCAAAAACATGCTAGGTTAATTGGCCACTCCAAATTGTCCATAGGTATGAATGTGAGTGTGAATGGTTGTTTGTCTATATGTGCCCTGTGATTGGCTGGCCACCAGTCCAGGGTGTACCCCACCTCTCGCTCAAGACAGCTGGGATAGGCTCCAGCACCCCCGCCACTCTCGTGAGGATAAGCAGTAGAAAATGAATGAATGAATGAATGAATGAATTTGTTAAATCCCCTCCAAACTAGCAGGCATTCTGACCTCCACAGACTCTTTATGTGTCCATGAAACATATAAATTTGTGTTCAACGTCCCTTTAGGAAAGTACTACTAAATCAAAATGTGGATGAAAGACATGTGTCACAGAAACTCTTCCATTTAAACCTCTCCACCACCATGGGCAAGACCAAAGAGCCGTCAAAGGACCTCCGGGACAAGATAGTAGACCGGCACAAGACTGGACTGGACTACGAAAACATCAGCAAGTAGCTTGGTGAGAAAGAGACACCGGAGACAAAATTGAGCTCTTTGAACTTCATCATCACTCAGCGGGGATGAAATAAAATAATAAAAAATAACCTTGTTTGAAATTTGAAGAACAGTAGAAGTGAAGTTTTAGCCTCGAGGGAATCCACAATAGTTGAAACGATACAACTATACTATTCATGTTTATTGATGACATTGACACTTCTTCAGTTGTAATTATTTATGTGTGAGGTCTCCTATTTATGTCCCTGGTGGGTGTGTCCCGTCCCCCCCACCCCTGGTCATGGTAGGATTGTTGTTCTGCATGTCGCTGCTGAACGACTGTACTGCATACCAACACGTCATTGACCGACTGTATCTGGTGGCAAGACAACTTGTTAGCGTTGCGGCCACTTTTTGAGTGGATGACATCATTTTGTCAGGATATCAGGACATTGCTGTTAGTACTAGATGAACGGTGATGGCGGCCTTTTCACTCACCAGGAACGTAAAAAGGGAAAGTCCATGCCAGAACAATTTTAAACCGAAGAATGCTTTGCAATTAAAGGTGAAATGTTTTCAACGTTTCAAATTTGTGGATTACAATCACCTGGACGAGTGACGAGTGAGAATCCACACAGACCTCCGTCTTGCCTTATAAGAACTTTCCTTCTTCTGTTCACCAATCTGCCGTGCATCTGAACATGTGCGAGGCTTCGATGAAATCCATCGCCATGGAACAAAACAAACAGGCTTTGCTCTCTCAGACTTTCCAGGAAATTGAACAGATGAGCCTTGGGTCACAAAACACCCAATTTTTGGGGGGGAGGGTTTGCTCTCTAGAAATGTGAGCCTTTATTTTCCATGTCATGCCATCTCCCTCAGGACGTCTCCAAGCAGTCAATGACTCAGCATGTCTCCACCAACCACTCCCTGGCCTCACCTGTCCCGCCGAGGCTCAGGACTGCAGACTCGGAACACTGGGGGGAATTCTGAATACGATAAAAGTCATTTTCGAGGAGGGTGTGGAAAAGTCTGAGGTAACCTTTTCTTCATATTTGTGAGAAAAATCGTATATTGACACTAATGTGTGGAAAAACGTATTTGCCTCTCCTTTAGGCTACTGCCATTAGTTGTCGGTGTTGGTTAGTTTCTTCATTTGCAGAATATAATCAATACATACCCAGTTTCTAGTGAATCGCTCATTTATCACGGTTAACTGGTTCCAGACTATCATAAGTGAATTTCCGCAAAGTAGGATTCTTTCTTTTTTTAGGATTAATATTTTTATTTAAACATTATAGACCCTTTTGGCATGAACTAACCCCTATAGCCACCTTTACACTCATATTACCCAATGTAGTAGACATAATAAGATTAAATAGGCCATTTACTTACCATTTATTTATCACTATATTGACACTTACTATGGTACCCATTATGGCATTGGATGGTCATATCACCTCGTACTTCGGTATGAGGTACATTATAAAAAAAAACCAAAAAAAACTTGAACTGTATTATGGAAAGCAGGAAGTGAACAAATGTAACAGTTAATGATTGTAAAAGTACCAGATGGAGGGGTAGGATTTAATAAGCTTTGCTTCTTCCTACTCCTTTTGGACATGTGGAACTGGGAACTGATTATGGGATGCACTCAATTGTAATCTGATGCATGTTCAAATGAAATAAAACCATTACCATTACCATTACCATTACCATTACCATTACCATTACCATTACCATTACCATTACCATTACCATTTAACACATAAAAAACCCTTGTGTTGGTGTTGCCATAAATACAGTATGTTTCCCAGGGGAGAGGAGTGGCGGGCAGACAGAAAGTGACAGTTGGTGTTCAAGAGTTGACTTTTGGAGTTGACTTGAGGTACGTTACGGGCTTACGGCAGCAACAGTAGCCTGTGATTTTATTGATGGATTGATTTTTTAAACAGAAGTAGCAACTAAAAAGGGACCTAAGGGCGCTCGAAGCCACAGCTGGATGTGAAGACGCCGGTCTTGTGAGCGATGCACAAGCTGGCAGGAGGGTAAGGTGAGAAACCGGCATCCCGCAGCTGCATCCCGGTAGGAGGCAGCCAAAATTAGGTGTCGGTGTGTCCAGTTGCCCCCACTCCAACAGTAGGAGAGAGAGAAAGCAAGAGCAAGCACATGCATTTTTCGTTCATATTTCTGAGTGTCTCAAACAGATGAATTGAATTGGCATCATTTCCTATGGGAACAATTGCTTTGGTTTCCATACATCTCAGAATGTTCAAATCAAGCAGGAAGCAGGAAAGCAGGAAGTGAACAAATGTAACAGTTAGTGATTGTAAAAGTACCAGATGGAGGGGTAGGATTTAATAAGCTTTGCTTCTTCCTACTCCTTTTGGACATGTGGAACTGGGAACTGATTATGGGATGCACTCAATTGTAATCTGATGCATGTTCAAATGAAATAAAACCATAACCAGAAATAAATGAAATACTTCTTACAATTAATGTGACTTCTGGTGCTTCATGGTTTTTAATGTTTTTTCTTTGTAAAAAGGGTTGGCTCTCCAGAATTAGTGAGCTGACTATCTGATTAAAGAAGGGACGTTTACCTCTTGACCTCTCAATGACCCGGATCGGCTGCCACATTATCTGGTAATAAACACGTTTTGGAGTCTGACCTGGAAAATATGGGAAGGACAGCAGTCATTGGCTCCGGGCACCCGGACATTGCACTACAAAATAGACAGATGGATTAAAATGCCAACAAAAGTTTTATTTAGTAATAGTTTACTTTAAAATGTCTGAAAGCCAGATTCGGTCGTCAAAAGAGTCACATCTGGCTCCTGAGCCATAGGTTGCCATCCGACTAGGGATGACACACATCTGCATCTGTTCACCCATCTAAATGATCTGTATCCATATCTGTTCATGGAGTAGGCGGGGAAGAAACCGGATGTGGGCGGGGTTTAACTCACAATGGGTGGGGCTTAGATCGGTACATTATTTTAATTTAAAATTGACATGGATCGATCAGAAGTTGTTGTATTATTATTCAGCTGTATGTGTACTGTGTATGTGCGTAAGTGATCTGTTTGTATCACCAGCAAGCAAGCAGAAGAAGAAAAAACCCCACAGTGACTGATGCACAATCGTGCCCGCTGTCGTGAACAACAACGCGTAGTTATGCAACAAGTTTAATATTGCAAGGTGCATACTACAACGTGTTGAGGGGAGTGTCATATTTAGCACGCTTATATCAGACATACATGCAGAATGCTTGATGCCGCACAAGGGCGATCTGGCTAATCAAAGAGCATGAAGAGCGAATACGCGATTACGGATAATGACGAGATGCACTTGTTTCATGTTTGCCTTTAAAAGTAACATCTGACTCATCACTATAAATAATTACTATTACCATTTGAATTAGAACTGCAGAGTTGAAATGTAGCGTCCCATCCATCTAATCCTAACTTTTTACAAGAAGCTAACACATTTTTTTTTCCAAGATTAATTAATTGTTTTATCCAGCCATTTCAGTCACAATTAAAGTGTTTTCCCATGCAAAAAATGAATTATGGAATTCTATAACTAGAATTCTATAATTATTAATTCTATACTTTTGTCAACCAGGAAGTAGTCTACTAACAGGAACGAACAAATTGACTTTCTGCTTTCCACCCAAACATTCTATGATATAATTTACTCCACCCAGTATGCTGTGATTGGTCAATCTCCCAAGCGCCCCGAGGACTTCCAGTGCAGGCGATTTGCAGCCCGGATTGCATTGATGTCTGTAGAACTCGGTGTTAGAAAAAACTAAAGGAAAGAAAAAAAACACTGTCAGTGACTGATGCACAATCGTGCTCGCTGTCGTGAACAACGCGTAGTTATGAAACAAGTTTAATATTGCAAGGTGCATACTACAACGTGTTGAGTGGAGTGTCATATTGTGATTGCGGATAGTGACGAGATACACTTGTTTCATGTTTGCCTCTAACAAGTAACATCTGACTCATCACTATAAATGATTACTATTACCATTTTGAGTTAGAACTGCAAAGTTGAAATGTAGCGTTCCATCCATCTAATCCTAACTTTTTACAAGAAGCTAACAAAAAATTATTTTTCCAAGATTAAATAATTGTATTATCATTTCAGTTCAGTTCAGTTCATTTCATTTCAGTCACAATTAAAGTGTTTTCCCATGCAAAAAATTAATTGACTTCCTGCTTTACACCCAAACATTCTTTGATATAATTAACTCTACCCACTGTGCTGTGATTGGTCAATCTCCCAAGCGCCCCGAGGACTTCCAGTGCAGGCGATATGCAGCCCGGATTGCAGTGATGTCTGTAGAACTCGGTGTTAGAAAAAACTAATAGCGAGCATGCAGAGCCATCCAAAACGTCTTTCAAGGCTCACTTCCACTTCCAAAAGCGCAAACCTCATTATCTGACACTTTGGCATCCTTTAACATGACAATACAAGATTGGAACAACATTTATAGACCAGAAAAGTGGAAAAAGCACAAGAGGTCCCCTTTAATGGTTTAACCGGAGGTCTGTGTTTTACTAAGTACAATTTTAACTATTATTGGTGACAGCCAGCAGGGTGTGTTTGAATATCATTCGGAAATTGCTACAATATGTTGTGATGAATTGACGTAATGAAATTATCAGTAAAAAGCTCAGTTCTCCTATGAAAGGTCACACACACAAAAAAGAGCAGTATTTAAGTATTCTAATTGGATGGGTCTCTCACATGGCAGATGTCCTAATTTATGATGCCATTTCACATAAATAATAAAGTTAAGTTCAAAGATGACAACATAAAACTGTTGAAATGTCACTAAGGAGCGTCTACATCGACTGCTGTTCAACTTCTGCAATCACGTCCTATCAGTGATGCAACACAACTCCAATGTTTGCCCGTTTGTATTGCTGCGTTTTCAAAAAATACAGAGATCATAAAATCTAATCAAACGTTAAAGCGTTGCCAAGATGTCGTCTGCCACAAATACACCCTGCTGATGTTTGTCTTTCATCACCTCAGGCACGTTCTAATTCAATACACTAATTCAATCAATAACATCAATTTCAATGCTGACCCTTCTGTGCTCAGCTCTGCTTTCAGTCCAATACGTCTTAAATGAGAACAATATGTCTCAAATTAGGGCAATATGTCTTCAATTAGGACAATAGGACCATTTGTCGTACATGGATGCCTCATCCCATTAAACAGTCATTTGGAAGAACATAGCTGGTGGTGGTACACTGACTACTGTCACACACATGTAAAGAAAATTTACATTTGTAAGCGTGATAAACGCTAATGAGCTACTTTCATATCTATTAACAAGGTGACCTGTGCATCGCCATATGACCCGGGACATTATGGAACCTTTAATATGGCAGCTCCAATGACATTTTCCAGTCGACGCTCCCATTCCAAGTGGGGTTCTAAGAAGAATCCATAATGGATGTTTTGGTTTGGAACACACAATCTGTAGCATGGGAATGAAACAGCGCTAGAATAACTAGGTGGACTTCACTTGAATGTGATGTATGTTGAGTTTTTTAGTGTTCAAACTCCTAAATCACTCCCACTGTACACAGAACACAAAAAGATTCAAAAAGATGAAATACAATAATAAACAGTAATGAAAAAAGCCCAATTCCTTACTTTTATCCCTGCTAGTTGTCTTGCAGGCCTTTCTACTGTCGTAAAATATTGATGGCTTCAAATGTTTCTCATGCCCCAAGGTAGAGCCAGCCCCGGTTGGCATCATAGTTTCAGTTGCCGTCAGGTTGAGTTCCCATTATGCGTGACGTCTTTGATCTGATTGACAATGAATACAAAAATGTACATGCTATTAAATAGTGGTTGCTGTGATTATTTATGCCATTGAAATGTGCCAACACTCTGAAAAACCTGCCGGTGAAATTTTGGTGACGTGTTTGCACTATGCGCCTGTCATTCAATTTACCACTGCGCATGGTGCGCTTCACTTGCGCCTTTGGCGCGCTGTTTTGTCACTAAATTGTCACTGCACCAAGCTGAAAATGTGGACACGTCCCCTGGTGTGCCGCCACGACCATCTCGGCACACTCCAGTCTACCAAATTACCATATCGGCTGTGCGCAATGGTGCGCTGGACCAAAGTACCACTGCGTGGGCTGGTCCACCACCCTGCGCCACTTTGCGCTGCGCCAACAAATTAGAGCCTATAGTCTTTCAGTTGCAAATGTTCCAAAATGGGAAAAAATGTGTGGAAAAAAGTGGAAAATGTCGTTGCCATATGTACTAATGTACTATTGGAATGTAAAAATAAGCCCAGGTTCGGAATGGGGACAGGTCAGTACGGTACTTGAATTTGGAAATATTGTAAGTGCAATGTTTAAGGTTGAATTGCGTGTGTGCGTGAAAGGCATGAGATGTAAAGAGTGACCAAACCTTCCAGCCACAGAGGCAGAATAATCCTCAAAGGTTTTGGTGAATCAATGGTGCTCTACTCATTGATTCTAAAAAAAAAAAAAAAAAAAAAAGGAGATGTGGTGTAATTGTGTTAGAGAAAGAGAACTCCAGGTCAAAGGTCATAGAGGTGACCGGGAGACCGTATAAGTTCCGGGTAGAGTCAGATGGAGGCTAGCGCAGTCACAGTTAGTTAGCTGTAATTAACATGTGAGGTGAGTTTGGTGGCAATACACAGAGAAGTGAAATGATTGAAGATGGTTTATTTTGTATGTAGACATTTGTAGACTGTCCCTAGCTGCTGCTGGTCCAGCGCCTGCTGCTCATAGAGCTCATAGAGATCAATGTAAGTCAAGATGACTGCTGCAGAAAAAGGCTTGCATCTCATTGTCTGTGTTCCCACTGTTGAGAAGAGGTTTCATTTGCTGTCTAACATTCACTTGGGAGTTATTGATCCTGGAAGTTGGAATCTGTGAATAACGTTACTGCAGTGTGAAACTCAAGGCATTTGTGTGTGTGGATCTGACAGGTGGAACATTTGTTGGAGTTGTACAACTGGTTTGGTTTACTTAAAGGATGTCTTTGTACTTGAAGGCTGTTTTTGTATGTGAAGGATGTTTTTTGTAATTGACCAAATATGTTCCTTTGTTTTTCTGAAGCAGGATGGATTATTCTTATTAACAAGCCACACTGCAGACGCATTGGGTCTGTGTTTGTAAGGTTTTAGGATGATTTAAACTCCATATCATGAGATTGTGTCTCCAATGTGCTAACATGATAGCTAGATAGCTAGATAGCTAGATAGATAGCTAGATAGATAGCTAGCTAGATAGATAGATAGATAGATAGCTAGATAGATAGCTAGCTAGATAGATAGATAGATAGATAGCTAGATAGATAGCTAGATAGATAGCTAGCTAGATAGATAGATAGATAGATAGATAGCTAGATAGCTAGCTAGATAGATAGCTAGATAGATAGCTAGCTAGCTAGATAGATAGATAGATAGATAGATAGATAGATAGATAGATAGATAGATAGATAGATAGATAGATAGATAGATAGATAGATAGATAGATAGATAGATAGATAGATAGATAGATAGATAGATAGATAGATAGATAGATAGATAGATTGCCAACAAAATGTTGTTGCCTGGCTCCTGTGTAATAATAAATAACAATGTACAGTGTAAACAGTAATTTGAACAAATAATTTAAATAATTTAAAATAAATAATAATAATTTTGTTGGAATAGGAATAATCAATGGAGGAATTTCGGTCATGCCGGCGGTACATTAGCTCATATATCCGTTGGCCATGTTTGGGCTTAATTAAAGGAGCCGAGCTGTGGACACATCACAGTTGGAGCACCTTTAGTCAAATTCCCAGAGTGGCCTCTCTGCTTCCAATCACTTTGAGCACAAAGATCCCACATCTCCGTCGCTCTCGGCTCGGTGCCAGTCGATACTTTCCGCCTCCCGCACGGCCTCGGCTGTGTGATGACAAAATCCATGAAGAAGAAATGTGTTTCTTTGGCCAGCGTCGATATTGGCCTGGAAGGACGAGGATGATTAGGTGGCCGCTTGTTTATGGACGCCTGCCATGTTTTTACAAGCTAATATTAGACCTGGGAAGTGTGGAGAAGGTGGGAGTGAATGTATGGCGCAGTGATTGCTCTTTGATGGCCGCAAATGTCTCTCTGCTCATTTCTCAGCTCGCCTGCACTTCCTCTCTCTCTCTCTCTCTCGCTCATTGCATTATTGGCACCATAAACATAATGTGGCGTAGCATATAGCATATTAAGCGAAATGAGCTGATGTAGCTTGAGGACGTAATCTCCTCATCCAGTGAGACTAAACCTGCCTGCGACCTGCACGCTCACATCAGGATGCTTCCTCGCACGACTTTTCACCTAATAAACCCACCGTGACAACAGCTGGGGTCAAAGGTGGGCTAATATAAAACATTCCATTTTGGGGGTATTTTTTCCGCAACCCAACTTCCATGATTGTACACAGGTGTCATAAATTTTCCCTGAGTTGTGACTTGTCCAGCGAAGAAACATCCATTTACTCAGAACAAGTCAAGTTTTTCATTTGGCTGCTAGTGTAAGTTCAACGGGTGCTCGTGACTTTCAGCTAAACCTCGACCCACTCATAAAACGAGCCACTTCCTTTCTTCTGTGTCATGAAGGCGGCGTCGACGACGACAAAGCAATTAGCTTGTGACTCATTAGCTCTCAGCGAGCATTAGCAAACAAAGCCACGGCAGGATGGACTTTTTGTGTTTTTGCATTATTGATTGGGAATTAATGGCGGAAGCGGCTGTCGCTAAAAGGTTGAGGGATGTCTCCGCCACAGCAATCAGCTCCATTTGGGAGTCCAGATGGACGTTAACCATGAAGATGAGACTGTGGACAGCAGGCAAGGCTCCTGCAGATGTAGATGATAGCGCAGAAAGCTTGGGTTTTATTTTCTGGGTTGTTTTTACTGCTTGTTTGATCTCATTTGGAAAAAAAACACACACATCTCTGCTTTGTAAACATATGGACTAACCTTTTAGCGACGTCATGCGCTAATCATCTAGTCACGGCAACATAAACAATATTATTATAAAAACCTGTCAAAGTTAAAACACTGTTAAAGGAGTAAACGGAATTTGGACGCACGTCCTGTTTGACCTCCAGCTCACACCGAAATTTGTAGTGGTGGGGCAATTGATGTGGGTCCACAAGCTGGAAAAAATATGGTGAAAAAATGGCCAACAAAAAGGGGTATTTTCAATGGTAAGTTCAGATGTCTCTGTCAACAAGACCAAAGGTATTTGTCTCTACTGTCGCTGTGAGTCTAAAATACCAGGTATTTTTTATTGTCCTTTATACAGTGGTACCTTGGCATACGTGTGTCCCAAGTAGCAAGTGTTTTTGCTTTGAACTGCGAGCTAAAATTTGGGTTACAAGTAAGGATGAGTAAGTACACAAAAATCTGTATCTGTATCTGCTCACCCAGCTAAATTATCTGGATCCATATCTGTAATCGGAGTGGCCACGGCATCAACTGGAAGTGGGTGTGGCTTAAGATGAAATGGGTGGGGCTTAAATTGCTACATTACTAAGTCTGAAATTGATATGGATTGATCAGAAGTTGCTATATTTATTGTTTTGTGTGTTTTTTTCTTATATTGTAGGTACCGTGACTTTATGGGATAAATCAAAAATAAATTTCAAGGGAAAACGCGGTCATGCTACCCCAATTGAGTTGTTATATACGTAAGTGACTGATGCAACACAAGCCTGCACAGGGCTGTCTTGTCAAATGCATCGCGTACATTATGAAACAAGTTCACTTAGTTTAAATCACTTGAGATACAAACTGACAGAGAGGCAGCGGCATGACGGTCGAGTGGTTAGCGCATGGACCTCACAGCTAGGAAAACCAGGGTTCAATTCCACGCCCTGCCATCTCTGTGTGGAGTTTGCATGTTCTCCCCGTGCATGCGTGGGTTTTCTCCGGGTACTCCGGTTTCCTCCCACATTCCAAAAACATGCTAGGTTAATTGGCCACTCCAAATTATCCATAGGTATGAATGTGAGTGTGAATGGTTGTTTGTCTATATGTGCCCTGTGATTGACTGTACCCAAAGACAGCTGGGATAGGCTCCAGCACCCCCTGCGACCCTTGTGAGGAAAAGCGGAAGAAAATTAATGAATGAATGACAGAGAGGCAAATCTGAGGAAAAGCTAAAGTGGAGGCAGTGGGGCAACACAAACATAACTAGTTGACTTTTTCTTCAGTATTAAATGATGGGAGTGTGCGGCCCATCCATCCATTTTCTATGCCGCTTATCCTAACTAGGGTCGTTGGGGTATGCTGGAGCCTACCCAGCTGACTTCAGCCCAGAGGCGGAGTACACCCTGGACTGGTCGCCAGCCAATCGCGGGGCATTATGCAGCCCTTGGAAGATAAAGTTTGGACACCCCAACAAACACAAACACATACAAAGTAAATCTAACTATACAAACACATGCAGTAATATTCTAACATTGCACTAATATTTGAACAGTACAAATAAACAAACACCCCCCCCCCACACACACACACACTGTAGGCAAAGATCTGATAACACATTAAAGAGTGTGTGAGTGTGTGTGCGTGTGTGAATAAGTGACAAGCTGTCATCATCTCACATGTTAAAAAAAAACATTCCTGCATCCTCCTCAAAAATCCCATCAAGTTTGCTTCATGTCTCCTCACGATGTTCCACCCAACACTCAACTTCAAGTTCACACAAACCTCACAAGAAGAGCTCCGGTAACACAAACACAGCAGTGTGTGTGTGTGTGTGTGTGTGTGTGTTGACTTTTTGACTGCTCCCCACTTTCAAAGGTGCAGACATGTTTGTTGCACACTTTGCGGTTGTCACTCCCCAGCGTTGTTGTAACCTTTGCATTACTCAACAAGTCCCAACAGTGCTGGCGCTAAGTGTGCGCTTAAGGTGTGTGTGCGTCTTTTTTTTTTTTTTTTAACTACGAACAAAGATAGCATTGAACATACAGTTCCACCAACAGCAACAACACAACAAGCTGACACTTGCTCAGGTATGGGATGGAGACACTCCTTTTTTGTTTTTTCACAAGCTACGTGCATACAGCATGACACAACACATGTCTAAAACAACACTTCTACCTTTGCAAAGATAATAATGTTTGGAAAATGATTGACAACTGAACACACAATGTGCATGGACAACTGTGTTACACCTTACTCAGAGACATTTGTAGTATTTGCACTCATTCAGCTGCATGCAGGTGCAGTAGAATACAGTGAATACAGTTTGAGTTCGGCTCTGCAGGCCTCAAACCCACGTCAACAACAGTTGAGCAGGGCTGCCCATTGAGTTAAAAGCACCGGGCTGTCAACTCGATGCCCAGCACAGCTCCTAAAGTATCGGGGAGTGAGGTTTACGAATGTATTGCAAAGCCACGCCAGCTGGCATCCATTACACATCAGAATCAGAATCAGAATCAGAATCATAAAAGGGTTTATTGCCAGGTATGATCAAACACATACTAGGAATTTGTTTTGGTGAAGTAGGTGCAGACACATCTATTAAAAAAGAATGAAAAATACAAAACATACAGAATAAACAGTATAAATATATGTACACAGTCTGTTACACACTGCAAAAAATCTTCCAATACATGTACAGGTACAGTGTCCAACCCTGCACACAGCGGTGCTGGAACCTGCAGCTAAACATCCTCATTGAATGAGAGTTAAGACAAGCAGCACTAGCCACTGAGCCAAAAGCCCCTGGGCTGTCAACCTCCCAGTCCAGCGCACAGTCGCGCTAGCTGGCATCCGTTAACGTGAAGATGAAAAAAACACAATGAAAGGTGCAAAATTAATAATTCAGCTTTGTGTGTGCAAGTATACACACATGCAAACACTAACAATGGAAGGTGCATGATTAATAATTCAAATGAACACATGCAGGATTAGCCTTCATGTCACACCCACACACACACACACACACAAACACAAATACACACACACTGCGGGCCTGTCCAACATGTGCGTGGCTGACATTTGTGTTGCATACCAGCAGATGGCTTGTCATTTGCTTGCCTGTAATCACACAGTGGAATGAGGCACAACAAAGTAGGTTAGAATGTTCACTTCACTCAGCCAACCTGTGTGTGTGTGTGTGTGTGTGTGTGTGTGTGTGTGTGGACGCCCAGCACCAACACAAACTCAGGAACTCGCAGAAAAACATGCAATGATGCAACATGCGCACAGGAAGTTAGACAGCAGTGTAACTTCCTGTGCACGATTAAATAAAAACAAGTTGGCAGATGATCAAAAATGAACTGAGTGGGTATCAGATGAGCGTCACCTAGCAACCGCAGTAAGACTCTTTTGAGTCTTATGATGTTTGCATGTGTTCACATAGAGACAATATGGATGTTCTTGAAGGGATTAGCTGCGTTATGACTTGTTTGTGTAGAGATTTGAAGGAACAGGACTTCATATCGTGAAACAGACTTCATGTTTGCGTCTCTCTTCTCTTTGTCCACAAGGCAAAAACCTGTGAACAACAAAGGGCAGGCATCAGAATTGACAGGCATAGTATTGATTGGTCTCAGCATCAAATAACGAATGAAAATGGAGCACATTGCTTTACCGCATCAGCAGAGGCACTGTTGAGTCAATCAGAGCAACAACATGACGGAATCGTGTAAGAATTCAAACGTCCATCCTTGACCGGAACCTTCTCGTATTTGCGCAGTTGCTCATCACACAAATACAAATGTAGAAGACACACATGACAAGAAGACTCCATCATGAATTCATGTCAGATAAAGCATGAAGACAAAAAGGACACGCGTATTGCATACATACACGCTGGCTTTGTATTCACATCATTCACACTCCCGTTGTTATTTTTTCACACACGCTCATGCAAATGGCGAAATTCACCTTCAGCCCAAAGCTCATCATCTTCATCGTCTTCGCTGAGGTCAAAGGTAAAATTGTTCCTTGCTTGGTTCAAGTAATTGATTCTTGCTCTGTGTCAGTTGTGTCTAAAGCCGGGGTCTCAAACACGCAGCCCGCGCAGGACACTATTTTGAGGCCCCCGCCTTTGATATGAAAGTTTAATGTTAGTGCGGCCCGGGCAAGTTTGATATGGATGCTGTATGGTATCATGTACCCAGAAAAAATTATTACGTTTGATTAATGTTCATGTTAAAGGTTAAATAACTGTTAATAGTTATCCTCCCTATCCGTGTGGAAGTGGTAAGTTTTTGGCTATTTAAGTTTAAAGGAAATAACTTGAAGGCTACCGTTTAGGTCGCTAGCTCTCTAGTTTGCGAGTTAGCATGTGTCTCAAGACCCTGCAGTTGCGCAATATGTTGTAAATAAAAAGAGTATAAATGTGACTATAGTCGTGTTTTGTCATGTCTACAGGGCTCTAATAATGCTTTGTTCATTTTAATCTGAAACAAATAATTTGTCTACCCACCAACTATATGTGGTTTCTTAAGTTTTTATTATTTGCCATTTTATTATTATTATTATATTTATTTATTACTGATTGATTGATTTTCTTTATTCTTGATTTGTTTATTTATTTATTTTTCAAATTATTTTGTGCAGAAAAATAAAAATTAAGATATTTGAGAACAGTGGAATGTTTTATCAGAGCTTTTCTTCTAGAAAATCGGAACCAAAGCACTGAAAAAGTTTGTATATTTTTCTGTTTTTAATAAATGCGTTTTTGGTTTTTTTTGGAAAACCTGATGCGGCCCAGCCTTGCCCAGACCCTAGCTCATGTGGCCCCAGGTAAATTGAGTTTGAGACCCCTGGTCTAAATTGTGGCCCGTTTGAGCAAAAAAAAAAGCAAAAAACAAAACAATAATAACATTTGAAAAATTAGCAAAAATGTATATCCATCCACCCGTTTTCTACGCCGCTTATCTTCATTAGGGGTGTGCTGTCTTCACCAGCCAATCACAGGGCACATATAGACAAACAACCATTCACACTCACATTCATACCTATGGACAATTTGGAGTGGCCAATTAACCTAGCATGTTTTTGGAATGTGGGAGGAAACCGGAGTACCCGGAGAAAACCCACGCATGCACGGGGAGAACATGCAAACTCCACACAGAGATGGCCAAGCGGAACATCAAACCCAGGTCTTCCCAATGTCCGGACTGTGTGGCCTACGTGCTAACCACTCATCCACCGTATGGCCCGGAATATTTATATTAAATGTAAAAAGTTGTAATCTAATGAGAAAAAGTCATAATTTTTTTGATAACCTCATTTTAGTGGCATAAACATCCCATATAAGGAAGCCCGGCTAACGATGACATCATCGTTAGCTGGGATACCTTATATGGCGTGCCCGGGTGCGAGCTGCGGGACTGTTTTGTGAACATGAGCGAAACCGGACTAAAAAAATGTGTAATGAGCTAACTCCTATGCCAACAAAATTAGAAAGCGGGGTTCAGCAGTAGTCCAGAAGTCCTCTGGAGCATTTGTGAGTGTGACCAATCACAACACAGTGGGCGTGTCCGAATGATGAAAACAGAAATGAAAACAGACTGTTTTGGAAAGCCAAGGAACTTTAGATACAAACCAAAATAGAGGCAAGATGAAGAAAACCAAATAAAAAAAATAAAATAAAACTACCGTAAAAATTCAGGACTGTTTATATATTTGTCATATCATATATAATTGCACCGTGTACGTGAATGAGGCACCGCTGAGGTCCTCTGTGTCTGCCGCTTGCTGAGTAGGCCTGAGTCGGGACTGGCCAATTACAGAGCATGAAGAGTGAATACACAATGAGCCTTTGTTATAAACATGAATGCAGATAATGACAAAATGTACGTCAAAAATACAATGGTAATGGTAATGGTAATGGTAATGGTAATGGTAATGGTAATGATTTAATTTCATTTGAACATGCATCAGATTACAATTGAGTGCATCCCATAATCAGTTCACAGTTCCACTTGTCCAAAAGGAGTAGGAAGAAGCAAAGCTTATTAAATCCTACCCCTCCATCTGGTACTTTTACAATCACTAACTGTTACATTTGTTCACTTCCTGCTTTCTGCTATCTGTAACGGATACACGTTATAAACTCATCCCTGATTGTGGCCTGACAAAATCAAAAATCTTTTGCAATTCCCATCCACTGTTGACAGGATTTGGGAGTAGCATAAAAATGAAGGCAGAGATAACTTCAAAATATGCCAACGTCGTTCAAGTGAATAATAACTTCAGCGGCATGAGTAATAAAGTACATCCATGTTGGTTGCGTCCAAAGTGAACAATAAGATGACAATCTCAGTCTCGGCTGAAGTCGCTAACAAAGCAGCAAAGTGTGTCGCTAGAACGTGAAAAACAAAAAAACGCTGAGTGCTGCGTTTGATTGGTGATGCATGCATCTTGTCAGCGCGCATCTCAGCGACTTGACTTCATTAGAAACAACAACAACAACACACTCTTTGTCTGCGCGATGACAATAAGAATAATAATGAAGAGTCACAAAACTCTTTTTCTTCTCTTCACATTCTACTCTCGTCATGTGCAGCCAGCGAGGCGTCGCAGCCACAGAGCGGAGGGAGGATGTCACACGGCCCGCTGCCTCCCGACACACACACACACACACACATATTGTCCCCCCATTTCATTTCTCATTTTGCAGCCATATTGATAAAAAGTGTCCGTGCGCCGGCTCTTTAAGCTAAAAGAGAAAACGTGACAAAGTTGTATAGCAGCTGTGGAAAAGAACATTGTTGGTCTGATGAGATGTTTAAATGTGTGCTCGAGCATGGTGAGACGCACAAGCCAGTGTGGACTCAATTTCATTTGCCTGAAAAAGTGCACATCCTGATCAAACTCGCTTTGGCATTGCAGCTTCTGACGCTGAATCCGTTCATTTTGCATTCATTTTATATACCACTTATCCAACGAGGGCCGTGGGCATGCTGGAGCCTATCCCAGCTGTCTTCGGGCAAGAGGCGGGGTACACCCTGGACTGGTGGCCAGCCAATCACAGGGCACATATAGACAAACAACCATTCACACTCACATTCATACCTATGGACAATTTGGAGAAAGCAGAGTGGGTGGGGGTTGGTGCACACAGCAGCTGGAGCTCATGTGACGGACAGGGTCAGAAAGGTAAACTTTCGGCCACTAAGTTCTGCAGAGAAATGATATTTTATATTTTAGGGGTATTTTTTTTTACTGTTTTGTGTGTGGCTGTGTCTCCTTCAGTAAAAACCCGTCAAATTCAATTCTTTTTTGAGGGCATCTGACATGAGAAGATTTTTAGCATGCAGTATGTCACTCCCTGCGTGGGTTCCCAAGTGACAGTTTGGGTTTGAGTTTCCTGTCTGGGCTTTGGTTTCCGTTTTGCACGCTCTTATTTTGTATATGACTTCCTGTTTTGCCTTGTCTGCCTCCGTTGTCATAGTCACCCACACCTGTCCCTAATTTCAGTGTCTATTTAGTTCAGGTGTGTGCTTCTCCCTGTGTGGGATCATTATACAGTAAAGTCTCGTTATATCGATATTGTCGGGAGTCGGAAAAAATATCGATATAACCGGACTGTCGATATATCCAATCCTGCGCCGAACTGCATTAAAAGTGGGCAATAATGCACTCGACATTGTTCTATACTATAGAGCAGCTTAAATCAATCTTTGCTTGACTGGAAGCAGCCGTTCGCCATGTTCTTTTTTGGTATTGAAGTCCTTAAGCAAAGATTGATTTAAGCTGCTTTTGTATCGATATAAGCAGACCAAATTGGCTGGCGGGAGATGAAAAGGGCATCGTAGTAACCGGATTATCATAATAACCGGGTATCGTACTAATTATATCATAAAAGACTAGAAATTTGCCGGGAAATGAAAATAGTATCGTAATAAGCAGTACTTTGATATAACTGATATCGATATAACGAGACTTTACTGTAGTTTGTACATCTATGTCTTGAGTTGCCTTTTTTCCTGATGCTGCAATTATTGCAAAAATAAATATTTTTACTTGCATTCGGTCCTGCTCTCTGCATCCTGGGGTCGCATCGCAACACAGACATGCCGAACCGTGACACAGTAAGCACAAAACAACCTCCATATCAGGGGTAGGGAACCTACGGCTCATGAGCCAGATGTGGCTCTTTTCATGGCTGCAGCTTTAAAAATAAGTTTAAAAAACGTAAAAAATATGAAACTTTATTTTAATCCATCCATCCATGTTCTACCTCAATGAGGGTGGCCAGAGCCAACACTAGCTGTCTTTCTGATACTTTCTCATATTATTCATATATAATGCAGTAGCCTACACGGCTCATTGAGATGTCAGGAAATAAACTTTCCTCCTTTAATCAAATAGCCATCCAGCTAATTCTACTGAGCCAACCCTTTTGACAAAGAAGATGGTGAAAAGAGAACAATATGGGGTGTGGTGCAAAGCATGCAGCACCAGAATCTTAAACTCATAACTATACGGTGCATACAGCGGGCACGATCGTGCATCGGTCACTGAGAGTGTCTGGCTGGTGATATAAAGTCAGTTGGAAAACTGCTTGTAATGCTGAAGATGGTTCTTTTATTGTTATGTTTATTGCCATTTTTGCATGAATCACCAAACACAGCTCATATATACCAAACAACTAATAGGACCACTAAAGGACCACTTAGACACGTACGCATATAGCTGAATAATAAACAATATGTACAACAACTGCTGATCAATCCAAATCAACTTCAGACTTAAAATCATGTACAGCTTTAAGCTTCACCCATTTCCGATTAAACCACACCCACTTCTGGTGCATGTCTCCGCCCATTCAGAGTACAGATACGAATATCGATCATTTAGATGGGTGAACAGATACAGATACAGATAGTGGTGTACTCGCTCATCCCTAACCTGAACAGCCAATTAAGTTCATCGGTATGCCAGCTCTTTGAGACAAGTATAAATTGGATAATGCAGTGTTTTTCAACCTTTTTTGAGCCACTGCACGTTTTTTACATTGTAAAAATCTTGTGGCACACCACTAACCAAAAATGTTCCAAAATGTCACCACGACCTCACACGTGCATCAATAAGTCTATGGGAGGAACAAGGTAGGTGTTGCCACACGGACCAATGTTACATTGCTGTCAGGTTCAAACTCCTGTGACACTTGTAAAAACACTTAAATACAGAAATACAGAAGAGACAGACAACAATATTCAAAGTTTCTCGCAGCGAGGAGAGTGAAACAACATACCCAGTGACATGCCGCTCCACTCTGAGTATGCCATTCATGCTCCTCTCTTTATTTTCTTTAGGAGATCCCTAATACATGGTCGTGCAACTCTAAGGGGAGGGGAAAGCAAGCAGTTGCACAAGCTGTACTTGTTGTCTATGTGTGTGTGTGTATGTGAGAATAATTACTTTTTGTGCATGTGTTCTTATCTCGGCACATTTTGCATGATGAAACTTCTTCAAGGTTGCTGCCGGCATTTCCAGGCACTTGCAAGATTAGTGGTGTTGGGAGTAGCTGGTCAGCGCCTGGGAATGCTGCTTCAAAACACTCAAGACTATTGTCTATTGTCCAAGCAAATGGATATAAGGGTGATAACTTAACACTATAATGATTGACTTTACATTTTATTCTAACATTAACTAGCGCTATAATAATTGTATTTACATTTTATTCTAACAATTGCTCTGCCAGTCTTTACACCACAGACACTCCACAGTAGCCACATTTTTACATCACCACTTTTTCTCTTTCCCAATGACCTTTCGGGAAACAATAGTATCCATGGAAAGGAATATTCCAATCTCTTGTCCACATGCGCCGTGAAAATCAAACAGAATAGTCAATAGGGCATGCCCAGTAAAACATAAACATCAACATCACGTGATACCGGCTTCCCCAAGTTATTCTTTCACTTGTTGGAATAACTCCGTATTGCCAGTTTTTCGTCTGCCCAGTCTTGAAATTTAGTTTGAATCCAAAACAAACATTGCTTAGTCCAGTGCCGATTGCTGGCCTCCATTTTTAAAAGTGAAGAACGTCTGGATCTGCGTGTTACGTCATATCTGAGCATGCGCTGAAAGAACGCACCCGGGATCAATTTAAACAGGAAAAGATCAAATTCAATCTTGCTAATATTTTATAATTAAACTCAGGACATGTTTTATATAGATATATATTTTCTTTTTTAATAAAAGTGGACTTGTGAATGGCGTATAGAAGGGTTTAGATTCTGTTCCACAGATGGCGCTAATGCACACGAAAGCTGCTTGCCAACCGCCAATAAACAACAGAAGAAGAAAAACACCAGGAAGAAGAAGGCACCCTGACAACTTTCCGTTTGAGCGGGTACAAGATACCTCAATCGGATTGGTTAAAGGAATATTCCATCCCTGTTCAATTCTTTCCGTTTGAGCAAATAAACCAAAGTGAATTGGAATATTTGGGTCCATGTATACTATTGACATAATGGCTATTGACATAATATTTGCAAATGATGATTAATAAATGTTAATTATAAAAAGTGATATTGGATAATTCCTCACGGCACACCTGACGGTTTCTCAAGGTACACTAGTGTGCCGCGGTACAGTGGTTGAAAATCACTAGGATAATGGACATCAATCATAGAAATCATGGGAAAAAGTGAAGGTAGAAACACATCATGTATGTTGCTTTAAAGCAGTGGTTCTCAACTAGCTTGGCTGCAGGACCCAAAATCATTTTGAGGATGATTTTTAACTTAAATTTCTCTACAATTTATTTCAGACATTACATTTATTCATATACATTTTTAATGTAAAAAGACACCCGTTGGAAGTATTACAGTATATTCCGCAGTCTTCCTATTCCGAGCATGAAAGCTGCACCTCAGCTAGCACACATGTGCAAGAGCCTTTGCTAAGTGCTGGTGGTTCAACACTGGGGAGTCCCAACTTCAAAAAAAAAATTGTTTAGTCATATTGGGACCATAAACATCATCGATGACCTCCTCCTGTGCTTCTGAAATATGCTGCTCCGTTTTAGCCAGCAGTTGGAATGTTGCATTTGCTTCCATGATGGAAAGCAGCAGCTCAACTTATCTATCCATATTTTTCACTTTGTTGATCTCAATTGGGCGGCACGGTGATCGAGTGGTTAGCGCGCAGACCTCACAGCTAGGAGACCAGGGTTCAATTCCACCCTCGCCATCTCTGTGTGGAGTTTGCATGTCCTCCCCGTGCATGCGTGGGTTTTCTCCGGGTACTCCGGTTTCCTCCCACATTCCAAAAACATGCTAGGTTAATTGGCCACTCCAAATTGTCCATAGGTATGAATGTGAGTGTGAATGGTTGTTTGTCTATATGTGCCCTGTGATTGGCTGGCCACCAGTCCAGGGTGTACCCCGCCTCTCGCTGGGATAGGCCCCAGCACCCCCGCTACCCTCGTGAGGAAAAAGCGGTAGAAAATGAATGAATTAATGATCTCAATTGTCCACAAAGACTAAAAAAACTTGGAATTAGTTGTGTCCTAATGGACAAACTTTTGCCTCCATCAAACACCCCTGACAAAAGTGCCCCTGCATCAAGAAAGCCTTGCCAGTGATGGAAGGGAGGCTGATGCCGACCCAAGCGGCTGGCTGACTTTTGTATTAGCAGAGCAAAGAGCTCAGCAGGAGAGATGCTCAGCCTGCAGGCTAATCTCCCAATTAGCTCCTAAATGTGCTCATTAACAACAGCACGCTGATGCATTTGCAGTCAGAGTGTGCACGTGACACACACACACTGCGAAGTCACTCGGTGCACCGAGCTTCGCGGGCCTCGCTCGGCTCCCACGACAACGACTTATTACCCATGAGTGGCTTGTTTGCTTAGAAATTTCACCGAAATGTCTCGTCAGGCATTGAAGCATTAAATAGACTTGTAATTGTTGGATGGGCCACAGGGGGCAATGGTGAGCACTAATTACTGGTAGCAAGTTAGCGATAGTTGTCTCTATGCATCGCTGTCCAAATGCTGGAATAAACATTATCACCATTTCTAATATTTTCACTCCCTAATAAGTTAAACAAGCTGGTCAAAACATTTAAAGCAGCTCTGACAGTGGCAATGAAAATTCAGTGTATATAATTGTGCATATAGAATTGTAAAAGCAATGGTAATGGTAATGGTTTTATTTCATTTGAACATGCATCAGATTACAATTGAGTGCATCCCATAATCAGTTCCCAGTTCCACATGTCCAAAAGGAGTAGGAAGAAGCAAAACTTATTAAATCCTACCCCTCCATCTGGTACTTTTACAATCACTAACTGTTACATTTGTTCACTTCCTGCTTTCCATAATACAGTTTAAAGTTTTTTTCTGTTTTTTTTTTTTTAAATAATGTACCTGGTACCAAAGTACTCGGTGATATGAGCATCCAATGCCATAATGGGTACCATAGTAAGTGTCAATATAGTGATATATATAGCACATCATGACTGGTTCAAGACTCTTCATCCTTGTATTTAGCAAACATCAACTGCTTGTATTGTTTCTTGAATTGGCTCATCGTTGTGCATTGTTTGATTTCCTTACTCAATCCATTCCATAGTTTGATTCCACATACTGAAATGCTATGGCTAGCATCACGTAGCCCTAGCATAGAAGTGTTTCAAATGTACTTCTTCCCTGAGATCATATTTCTCCTCTCTTGTAGAGAAGTATTGGATGACATTTTTAGCTAATTGCTTATTTTTAGCCTTATGCATTATTTTAGCTGTTTGAAGATGAACTATATCAGCAAGTTGAAGTATTTGTGATTTTTAGAAATAAGGAGTTAGTATTATGAATTATCCTTACTGACTTTTTTTGCAGTACATTTAGCGAGTGAAGATTACTTTTATAGTTATTAGCCCATATTTCCACACAATAAGTAAGATATGGTAGAACCAGAGAGCAATAAAGAGTGTGGAGTGATTTCTGATTGAGAACAAATTTTGCTTTGTTCAATATTGAAATATTTCTGGCCACCTTATGTTGTATATTTGTAATATGAGGTTTCCAGCTCATATTTTCATCTATTGTGATCCCCAGAAATTTATTTTCCTTCACTCTTTCAATGTCTAAAAGTGAACATAAGAAAGACTTCCCGGGGTCAGTGAGTTGTTTTAAAAAAAAAAAAAAGCAGAGGATCTACGACATTGACAAGACGCACAAATGCTCTTGATTGAATCAGGAAAAGGACAAATGTAATTTGTTTCTGTCAGTGCACGAGGTCCGATGAGACGTGTTTATTTTCTTCATATTTGAGGCCATGACTGAGGATGGCAGCAGGACGGTAAACAGGAAATAAAAAATGCCTCACTTCTTTAATTTCAAGCCGCCCGCCGTGACCCTGCCTCGGGCTGCTGGGGGTCAACCGGCAGTCAGGGCCATCAAGAGCAAATTGTCAGGGGCCCCACGAACCGGAGCTGGGTGCACGAGCCCGCCAGCTAAGCATAGCAGGTGAGGAGAGAAAAAGCAGGATCGCCTTGACTCAGTCCTCTGCTGACATCCCTCGGGCGTCCTTCAAGAGGCGACTGACAGCACTTTACCTTCTCTCTCCGTGCCAGAGCCGACATTCCGAATTCCGAAGCCAGCCTGCACTTCTGCCTTGTAATAATGACACTTTTGACACATTTAGCATGTAGAAGCAGCTGTCGGCGCCGTGTGTCGCTTATGGCGTACTTGTCATGGAGGAGCATCGGGGTGTGCACAAGGTGGTAGATAGTTGTGTGGTTTGGAGACAATGGAGTCATCCAGGCAGGAATGTGATAACACACATAAACTACTTAAACGGGCCCTCGTAAATCCACTCAGGAAGAATGTGCGTCCACGTGAGGTCGCCATGCACAGGGTGGAGGTGTGTCAGGAAATAAATCACATTTTAAATGATGTTAGGAAAACAGGACTGAACCCCTGATACCGCTGAAGCACAACAACAGAAAGCATGTACAGGTCTCCACAACGTCCATCTTCTACAGTGCTTGTCTTCATTAGGGTGAGCTGGAGCCTATCCCAGCTGACTTTGGGGGTGAGTGGTGGGGAACATCAGCCAATCACAGGACACGTATAAAACAAACATTCCCACCAAAGGACAAGCGGTGAGCCCTCCCAAACTTCCTCATGTGGGCCTTGATGAACTCCTGATAAACATTTTCAGACCAGTTGAACAATTGCAATAATTTACATTTTAGAAAATGGATTAATGGATACATTTTGCACTGTTGGATCTTAAAGGGGAACTGCACTTTTTGGGGGGACAATCCTTATGTGAAACATGAACACATATTTCTTCCCCTTATCTGTGCATTATAACATGAGAAAAAGTGTTAATATGAACTAGCTAACAATGGACGTCATGGGAAATACGGATTTTGATGCAAAAGGCTTTGCAAAAAAACCCGCAAAAAATGTCAACAATGTTTCATTTATATAACATATTAACAACCAAGCTATAGCAATATTGTTATTGTAGCTGAACTAGCTAATAATGGACGTCATGGGAAATACGGATTTTGACACGCAAGGCTTTGCCATAAAAACCTCACAAAATGTCAACAATGTTTCATTTACATAACATATTAACAAACAAGCTATAGCGATATTGTTATTGTAGCTGAACTAGCTAACAATGGACGTCATGGGAAATACGTATTTTGACGCGAAAGGCTTTGCAAAGAAACCCTCAAAAAATGCCAACAACGTTTCATTTACATAACATATTAACAACCAAGCTATAGCGATATTGTTATTGTAGCAGCTAATACAAAAAACAATATTTATCTGGCAGACTAACACGACCCCTCGCTAGCCGTTCTTGTCAGCATCACTTTGGATACCTAGCATTCAATTCCAACAAGATGCTTGTTTGCTGTCAGCAGTTTTTACCTGAGGACTGGACCACACAACCATTCCAAGGAAAGCGGACATTGGAAGTGTTGTCACTCTATCGATACTCCTGTTATTGACGCAAGTAGCATAAGCTAAATACTCAATGTGAAATCAACGCGTTTCAGTCAGCTTTTAAATCATCAAAATACGGCAAGATACTGTAAGTATCATCAACGACGTACGTGTTCTTGCATGATCACAACATTATCAAATAATACAACGCTGTTAAAAGCGGCTTTGTAATCAAAATAGGTGTATCACAATGACGTACATATATTAACTCATATTAACTTTTGTTTTCTGCTGTTATAATTCACATAAGCCTTGTGAATTTACGGAGGTTCCAAGTACAGCTTCAAAATACTAAAATAATAAACGGGAGTGTGACAAAAAAAACAAAACAAAACAAAAAACCAAGTAAGCAATTTCTTGCAAATGTAGCCATTGGCTTAATTGTGCCAGCAGGGCTCACTGTAGTTTGTGTACCTCACTTTCTGTTGATCTGGTCCTTCTTGGTAATACTTTTGGTTGGGTGTTTCCTGTTGGTCAGTTCTATTTCCTTTATAGGGAGGTGTAAATGAAGAACTCGAGTGTCAGCACCACAATCCCTGGTTTGTGGTCATCTCCATCATCAATCACATCAAAAACACAACGCAGAGCCACAGAGTTGCATCAGCCACGCAAAAGGGTTCCATCACCGAATGTGAGTGAGGTTCGGGGGGGTGAGTGTCATGGGTGCCAGCCAGTGTACGTTGGTAAAAACCTCCCTCCCTCTGCCTCAAGAGCTGCGGAGCGTGCGGCTGACAGCGGCCGGCTGACAGCGGTCGGCGCTCTTGACTTCCATCACGAACGAGTGTGAAGCAGGGTCACACAAACAAGCGTTAAAGTGAAATAGGCTGTTTATCAACTGATACAAAATGTGGATTTAATGCCATTTTCGGTCAGATATTCGAACTGGCCCTGTGATTGGCTGGCCACCAGTCCAGGGTGTACCCCGCCTCACGCATGAAGACAGCTGGGATAGGCTCCAGCACCCCTCGTGAGGATAAGCGGTAGAAAATGAATTAATGAATGAATGAATATTCGAACTGTCACGATCTCTTGATGGCAAAGACAAAAAAAGTTTCTGTCTTTGATGTCGGATTGTTGAGCCTCATGAGCAAGGCACCATTGATGCTGAGGATGAACGCACCTCATTGACCTCCTCCACCTTCATTCCTCGAACCTTTCCATCCTCTGACACCAACCTCCTGACCCCACCCTCAATGGCCAAGCATTGTATGTGCGGCGACCGAGCTTTTAATTTTGCTGCCCCCACAAACCCCCACCACCCCCACCCCCGGTACTCCCACCCTGCACTCTGACCTGTCCACTTTTAAGACTCACGCTAAAGCACATCCCTTCAAACTTGCTTGTAAAGTTTAATGCTCCCATTTTACTCAATGATCAGTTATTCTCATTTTGAAGCTCCACTTAGAACAGCGGTCTCAAACTCAATTTACTTGGGGGCCACTGGAGCAAGGGTCTGGGTGAGACTGGGCTGCATCAGGTTTTCCAAAAAAAAAACGCATTTATTAAAAACAGAAAAATATAAAAACTTTTTCAGTACTTTGGTTCCAATTTTCTACAATAAAAGCTCTGATAGAACATTCCACTGTTCTCAAATATCTTAATTTTTATTTTTCTATGCAAAATAAGATGAAAAATAAATAAAGAAATCAAGAATAAAGAAAATAAATCAATCAGTAATAAATAAATATAATAATAATAATAAAAACTTAAGAAACCACATATAGTTGGTGGGTAGACAAATAAGAGGATAACTATTAACAGTTATTTAACCTTTAACATGAACATTAATCCAATGTAATAATTTTTTCTGGGTACATGATACCATACAGCATCCATATCAAACTTGCGCGGGCCGCACTAACATTAAACTTTCATATCAAGGCGGGGGCATCAAACTGGTGTCCGCGTGTTTGAGACCCCTGACTTAGAACCTCCTTAAGATCCATCCATCCATCCGTTATCCTCACTAGGGTCGCAGGCATGCTGGAGCCTATCCCAGGATGGTTGCATTGTGAAAGGTCAAACACAATGTGATGTTGTATAAACAAATACTTCTCATCTTGCTCTTGCTAGTAGCAGTCGTAGCCGAAAAGCAAGAGAAAAATAACCTTCATGGAATATCTCCTCACACTTTCCACATTCAACATGTCAACAGACCTGTCGTGCAATGATGACTGATGTGCACCTTGTCCACATTCCTCTCGTGTGTGTGTTTGTGTGTGTGTGTTTGTGTGTGTGTGTAGGAAGAAGAAGGCGTGTGGAAGACAGGAAATGTGGAATTTCCACTTGTGCCCTTGAAAGTTCCTCTCTTTCTTTTGTTCACAGATTCTTTATAAAATCCCTGGGGATGTCTTTTAATCTCGTTTGCACAAACTGTAAATTTTTCATGCTGTTAAAGATTTATTTTATGTGTGCGAGTTAATATTTGAACAAAGCTGCAGAAGCAATGTGGCGAGGAGAGGAGCAGGTTTGTCTGCTTGATCTTGGTGCATGTGTGTGTATGTGTGTGTATGTGTGTGTGTGTGTGTGTATGTGTGGAAAAGAGAGCAATAATGTGCAGGTACACGTATGCATGTGTGCACAATATTTAAAGTACAAACTAGAGTACATTGTCTCATGGCCGCTCCTCGACCGACTGCTGACACTGACTAGTGCTGCCTGACTTAACTCTTATTTGGTGGGGATGTGTGGTCGCGGGTTTGAGTTCTGGCGTGTGCAGGTGTGAACCATGTGGATGATGACATGCACGCTACCTGAATATGCATATTTACATGCAAGAACAGACAACAGACAAAGACTTTGACAAATAGACAAAAAACATACTAAAACAAGCCCAGCGTGTGTTGTTGTGACGTAACAAACATTGTGTGATTAATACCATCAGTGTGTTGACTTTTCCCGCCAATCGGCGGCGGCCCTCATTGTGTAAAAATGGAGGTAAGGAGGTCATGGCGACAGCAGCTGTGTTACATCTGGACCAGATCTCTGCTGCCTTCTTCCAAAGGCTGTTATGTAATCGCTGCCTGCTGCGGTTCTGATTGGTCCACTACGCTAACTCAGCAGAACAGCTGCTTCCTGTTGAGCTCTGGCTCCTGGACTGCTCTCCCAGGATTGGAGCGAGTGTGGGCGTAAATATGGGACAAGATGAACTTTTCTTCCTCGCCTCCAATCCAGTCGGAGCACCAGAGAAACTGGAGACAGATGGAGCCAAGAGCTGGGGTTTCATTTGTCCTGTCACTTGTTTGATTGACAGCTTCTTTCCAAGTCATTTGGAGTGTAGGACGTGTAGTCATTTTGAGCACAGACTTTCACCAGGGCAAACACTAAACATGTCCATGCAGATGACTTGATTGAAGGAGCCGTCACATGTTCCACTCCCGTCCTGTAGGTGGCAGTAATGTCACAAACAGGCACCAACATTCACACCTCTAGAACAGTGATTTTCAAGCACTGTGCCGCGGCACACTAGTGTACCTTGAGAAACTGTCAGGTGTGCCGTGAGGAATTATTTAATATCACTTTTTATAATTAACATTTATTAATCATCATTTGCAAATATTATGTCAATAGCCATTATGTCAATAGTATACATGGACCCAAATATTCCAATTCACTTTGGTTTATTTGCTCAAACGGAAAGAATTGAACAGGGATGGAATATTCCTTTAACCAATCCGATTGAGGTATCTTGTACCCGCTCAAACGGAAAGTTGTCAGGGTGCCTTCTTCTTCCTGGTGTTTTTCTTCTTCTGTTGTTTATTGGCGCTTGGCAAGCAGCTTTCGTGTGCATTAGCGCCAACTGTGGAACAGAATCTAAACCCTTCTATACGCCATTCACAAGTCCACTTTTATTAAAAAAGAAAATATATATCTATATAAAACATGTCCTGAGTTTAATTATAAAATATTAGAAAGATTGAATTTGATCTTTTCCTGTTTAAATTGATCCCGGGTGCGTTCTTTCAGCGCATGCTCAGATATGACGTAACACGCAGATCCAGACGTTCTTCACTTTTAAAAATGGAGGCCAGCAATCGGCACTGGACTAAGCAAAGTTTGTTTTTGATTCAAACTAAATTTCAAGACTGGACAGATGAAAAACTGGCAATACGGAGTTATTCCAACAAGTGAAAGAAAAACTTGGGGAAGCCGGTATCACGTGATGTTGATGTTTACGTTTTACTGGGCATGCCCTATTGACTATTCTGTTTGATTTTCACGGCGCATGTAGACAAGAGATTGGAATATTCCTTTCCATGGATACCATTGTTTCCCAAAAGGTGATTGGGAAAGAGAAAAAGTGGTGATGTAAAAACGTGGCTACTGTGGAGTGTCTGTGGTGTAAAGACTGGCAGAGCAATGTAATATTGGTCCGTGTGGCAACACCTACCTTGTTCCTCCCATAGACTTATTGATGCACGTGTGAGGTCGTGGTGACATTTTGGAACATTTTTGGTTAGTGGTGTGCCACAAGATTTTTACAATGTAAAAAACGTGCCGTGGCTCAAAAAAGGTTGAAAAACACTGCTCTAGAAGTTGTTGTTTTTGTCTCAATCCTGCAAACTAATGAGCAACGTGACCAACAAATACATAACCTTCATCTTTGAGAGTAATAGTAGTGGCGGGTAATCCCAGGTCTCTCCTAGTCCTAGTTCCTAGTTCCTAGTTCTAGTCAGCTCTCGAGCAGCAGCAGAGTCGTTCAAAACTTTTTTCTTGCAATCACTGCTTTTGACTTCTTCTATTTTCCATTCCTGCTTCCTTCATTTCCTCGAGTTTCATGTCCCGTCATCTCTGCTGCTGTCTTCCCGCCTCCGTTTCCTTTCCTGATGTTCACTGATTGCCCCACCCCCACCGCCGCCACCACCATCCTTCTTTCAACCACCCCCGCTTGACTTTGTCATCTCATTTTATTCCCATCATCCCACCTCTCACTCTGTGCCGGGATGCCATCTTACCCTCATCCTCCCAGACAGGACGAGGATCCACCAACAACTTCAACTTTCTTTTTCATAGTGTAAAAAAAGTAGTAAGTCCATGTTGCATCGGTGCATGGACCTGTCAATCAAAGGGCGCCACTTGCAACAAGTTTGCATTCCACACATTTTCTTTCTTTCTTTTTTCTTCTTATATTATATATTGAAGGAAAATAAAAGACGACGGAAAAGAGGCCCGAGAGCAAAATGTGTTTTCCAAGCGGCCAGAGGCAAATGACTTTTTGTTATTTTCATCTAAATTCATAAGCGTCTCCTCAGAGTCTTTGTGATCGCACATAAACAACACTTTTAGCAGCTGGAGCATAAACTGCATTTTTAATAATGAATCTTCTTTTCATTGTGATTTCACCAGTCACAGAAAATGTCAATGGGTCTGAATCCGCAACATAAACACAACAACTATGCAATACAATGGGACTTGAACACAACACTGTTGAAATGAGACAGAAATACACATTCACATTCTGACATCTCCACCTTGTCTCTGTGCTGCAAAAAGCTGCAAATGGATGGGGGGGGGGGGGGGGGGGGTGCACGGAGAAGGAGCGTGTGCACGTCAGGAATATCTCCAAGGTCTCGCGTGTGGAACTCCAGACTTCATTCTCAGATAAATCCTGTTGCTCAGCTGAAGATTTTGCCTTCACACACCCAGTGGATATGCTATAAGACGAGTATGTCGGTGGAACAATGCGGAGCTGCAAGAATAAGTAATCATGCATGGCTATACATCGGGAGGCGCTCCTGTCGTGTAGATGTCTTTATTGATGCTTGAATGATTTTGGAGCCTGCAACTCATGCAGTGGTTTGTACAGATAAATAAATAAATATCAGGTTCTCTCAATACATTACCATGTGTATCAAACAGGCAGGATTAGAGTTCACATTTTTAGCACTGTGGCCTTTATTGCTCTCTGGTTCTACCATATCTTACGTATTGTGTGGAAATATGGGCTAATAACTATAAAAGCAATCTTCACTCGCTAAATGTACTGCAAAAAAGGTCAGTAAGGATAATTCATAATACTAACTCCTTATTTCTAAAATGACAAATACTTCAACTTGCTGATATAGTTCATCTTCAAACAGCTAAAATAATGCATAAGGCTAAAAATAAGCAATTAGCTAAAAATGTCATCCAATACTTCTCTACAAGAGAGGAGAAATATGATCTCAGGGAAGAAGTACATTTGAAACACTTCTATGCTAGGACTACGTTATGCTAGCCATAGCAGTTCAGTATGTGGAATCAAACTATGGAATGGATTGAGTAAGGAAATCAAACAATGCACAACGATGAGCCAATTCAAGAAACAATACAAGCAGTTGATGTTTGCTAAATACAAGGATGAAGAGTCTTGAACCAGTCATGATGTGCTATATATATCACTATATTGACACTTACTATGGTACACATTATGGCATTGGATGCTCATATCACCGAGTACTTTGGTACCAGGTACATTATTAAAAAACCTTAAACTGTATAATGGAAAGCAGGAAGTGAACAAATGTAACAGTTACTGATTGTAAAAGTACCAGATGGAGGGGTAGGATTTACTAATAAGCTTTGCTTCTTCCTACTCCTTTTGGACATGTGGAACTGGGAACTGATTATGGGATGCACTCAATTGTAATCTGATGCATGTTCAAATGAAATAAAACCATTACCATTACCAAATTGTCCATAGGTATGAATGTGAGTGTGAATGGTTGTTTGTCTATATAAGACAGTAAGACAGCTGGGATAGGCTCCAACATGCCCACGACCCTAGTGAGAATAAGCGATATAGAAAAGGGATGGATGGATTTTTCATAAAAGTAATGTTAAATCTTGGCTTGTCTCATTCTTGTTAACCCAATTTCATCTTGTGACCCCCCCCCCCGGTTCTCAATAGTATTTCAAATAGGAAATAGGACAACATTACTTGTGTTCTTTGTGTTCACCCTTCATTACAGTCTTCACCAACTGCAAGGGGAAGTGAAATTAGATGTGGTTAAAGACCATCACAAAGGGTAAAGATGCTATCTTTGAACATCTAGAAAGATCTATTCCTTTGAAATTGACAGTGATAATGAAGCAGCCAGTGGTCTCATTATTTACAACGTGAGTGATTTAACTGTTCATTTAACTATGATTTTGCTGTAAGTTTCTTCTACGACTTCCTGTGATATGAACCCAACTACAACAAAGCCGATGTTGTCTGGCTTGTATGCAGCATGAGAGCCGTCTAATGTTTGTGGACCACAGAGGAGAGGAAAAGAGTCCAAAATGGCAAACCAATGAATCATCCTCTTGCTAATCGATGGCCGAGCGCCATTAAAGCAGATGTGTAAATGAGTCCAAACGACTGAGCCTTCATTTCCTCAGTGATTAGATCAGGATCTCCTCCCATACAATGATCTTTTCATTATCCTCCTCCCTCTCTGCTCCTTTCTCCCCCACCCTTTGTCCGCTGGCAAGGTAGCTAACATGTAACAAAAAGTCTGCCGTCCCAAATGGACAATGATGTGCTTGTAACAACGTGGTTTTTGTCTGATTTCTCTTGATCAGTGTTGGATTTTTGCCACTGGTGTGTAACTGGTGGATGCTGACAACTGGGTCAGCTCGGCAAACAAGTGACGCCATGAGCGTATGAATGGAACGTAGGAGCGTAAATGTAAAACATATATAACTGGAGCGGGGTTAGTCCACGGCCAGAAACGGGACAAGTCATCATCAACATGGCCTTAACCTCTGAAGAACGTTGAAGTCGAAAGGCAAAGGTTTTGGGTCTGTAACGGTATGTCTGAGCCTGTTTGAGGACGTACTAAACCCCTCAAAGCATTTTGTAATTCTACCATTTTATCTCCAGTGAGTCTTCCTCTTCCAGTCATGACATTTAGAAAGAAAGGCTCCATGTTTTCTACTTCAACTTATTTTCTGTTTCCCAAAATAGAAGAGCGCTTTGCTCCAAGGTTGCCGCTGCGTCAAGAAAAAAAGATAGCAAATGAAAATGTCACAGTCGATAGCTGTGATTCAGCCCTGAACTTGTATATTGTTACGTCTAGTTAAAGTGTTCACTGCCCTTTACTGGCACAATGTCTCCAGACCCACAAACGCGTGCAGGCCATCCGTATCCACTTGCTCCTGGTACCGCCGCCATTGATCTGCGACTATATTGAGAACCTGAGCATGCACACAGCATTTCTCAGTGTCGTGCAGCGAGTGGGTCCAATCCCTGGAGGATCGTCAGCGGTTCTGATTGCTTCTCTCTTGTTTTCTGGCTCTTGAGTTGTCTCGGAGGAACTGCGACCGCGGTGCTGCTTTGGCTTTGAACCCGGAGAGTGTGGGAAAGTGGTCGGATTCTAATGGCTTCTGGTTCTTGGTGTCATTAGCGCCGCTGGAGGACATGTGATACTGCGTGTTCCTGGAGGAGGTTTCATTAAATGCATCATCAGCCAGTCAGTGTTGTCCAAAGCTGGCATGATGCAGTCTTCATGTGACGTTTGTTAACATTTGGTGAAAACATGCAGTGTGCATACCTTGCAGACATAATCTGTTCATAGCAGATTACTATCATGCACCAGGATTAAGGTCCTGAGTCTTGTCTTGTCAGGGAGGTTCTGGTTTACGTCAAATATTTCAGCCACCAAGCAGTAGAATTACATTAAGTTGTGAACACTACAGTGCTACCTTGGTTTTTGGTATTATTTTCTTCCAAAAGGTTGGACCAAAACCAAAACGTACAAAAAAGGAGGTAACTTTTGCAAAAAAATAAATGCAACCAATCAGTTCCATACATCCAAAAATATTTATTCATTCATTTTCTACCGCTTTTCCTCACAAGGATCGCGGGGGGTGTTGGAGCCTATCCCAGCTGTCTTCGGGCGAGAGGTGGGGTACACCCTGGACTGGTGGCCAGCCAATCACAGGGCTCATATAGACAAACAACCATTCACACTCACATTCATACCTATGGACAATTTGGAGTCGTCGATTAACCAAAGTTGAAATATTAAAGAAGTTGTAATATAATGATAAACCATCTAAATCTAGAATTACAGTAGCTTTGGGAATGTTAAATATTAAAGAAATACTGTGGGAACAAAGTCCAAATATTCCAAGAAAAACATGTAGTAATAAGATTCATTCATTCATTCATTTTCTACCGCTTAGCCTCACGAGGGTCGCAGGGGTGCTGGAGCCTATCCCAGCTGTCTTGGGGCGAGAGGCGGGGTGCACCCTGGACTGGTGGCCAGCCAATCACAGGGCACATATAGACAAACAACCATTCACACTCACATTCATACCTATGGACAATTTGGAGTGGCCAATTAACCTAGCATGTTTTTGGAATGTGGGAGGAAACCGGAGTACCCGGAGAAAACCCACGCATGCACGGGGAGAACATGCAAACTCCACACAGAGATGGCCGAGGGTGGAATTGAACCCTGGTGTGAGGTCTGCGTGCTAACCACTCGACCACCGTGCCGCCCAAAAATATTTGTTAAATTATAAAATAATTTATTAAATATATAAAGAGATTTTATTGTTTGTTTTTAAGGCGTTGAATGGGCTGCCCCCCAAATACATCTCAGACCTCATCCAAATTTACTCTCCAGCTCGGTCACTGATGTACGAGGGCCAGCTCCAACTTGTGGTGCCTAAGACGAGACTTAAGACCAGGGGAGACCGAGCCTTTTCTGTGGTTGGCCCCAAACTATGGAACTCTCTCCCCTCCCAAGTAAAAAAGGCCCCCAACATTGAAAGCTTTAAGTCTCGTCTTAAAAGCCACTTTTATTCTCTGGCTTTTAACTCGGAGTGAGTCGTATGGTACTGAGTCTTTTAGTTCTTTATTTGATTTGATTTGATTTGATTTGATTTGATTTGATTTGATTTGATTTGATTTGATTTGATTTGATTTGATTTGATTTGACTTGATTTGATTTGATTTGATTTGATGTAATTTTTTTTGTTTTATTTTTTTATACTTTTATTGCTTTGCTTCTTGTTTTTAATATTTTAATATCTATTTTACTATTTTATTTCTCATTTGATCTTTTAGTTTTGGATTAAATTCAATTTGTACCTTTTATTTATTGTATTTTATTTTTTCTTTTTATTTTACTAGTCTGTGCAGCACTTTGGAAACTGTTTATGTTTATAAGATGTGCTATATAAATAAAGTGGATTGGATTGGAAAAATATAAACAAAGATATATTTTCTAAAAAATGTCTCACAGCTGGCCTGGGAACGCCTTGGTGTCCTCCCGGTTGAGTTGGATGAGGCGGCCGGGGACCGGGAAGTCTGGGCTTCCCTACTGAGACTGCTGCCCTCGCAACCCGGACCCGGATAAGCGGAGGAAATGGATGGATGGATGGATGGATGAGTGGTCTTTCTTTTCTATGCCAATGTCCTCCGTAGACTTGGTGTGTTGCCACCTATAGGTTTGGTCTCAGGAGCTGTCCTGCTGTCAATCATCTCAGCATACAGCAGCAGGTGCAGCAGGTACCACCCACTCACGCATATGGACCCCGAAACTTGTTCTTCAACTGGGTGAGAAATATAAGATCTCCACAAGGAAAAATGCTGTCATTCAAGTCTCGCCGTGTCTGTCCTCTTCCTCGCTAAATGTTTATTTCAGAAGAGTCGATGATCATCATCATCATCATCATGTTTTGAGTGCTTGTGCTGGGTAAAGCTCAGAGGGACAACATTCATGACTGACAGCATTTGAATAGCGGCATGATGAATAGAACAAACGCCGCAGTCAGATACCAAGGTGGCATGCTGTTGCCATGGAAACCGTAAATGTTTCCTTACTGTACGTAATGAACACGACCGGACTGAAGGCATCTCCACTGCTGTGAAACATAGGTGCCTGACGACGTTATTACCGTCACAGACGCTGAAGCCACATTTATTCTTTACACCGTGTTTACAAGGAAAGTGGCCAAAGTGATGGTCTGGCAGATTTATGATGTGTCCATACGTACATCCATTTTTCTCCTGATTAGGATGCCAAGAGTTGGAAACCATCCCAGCTATGGTAATAATAATTCTTATACATGCAGCCTGGCGGTGACATACGTCAGGTTGAAGCCAAGGTGAGTTTGTCAGGAAGCCGGCAAAACTTTTTCAGCAACCGTTTCATCTTGTTCACACAGAGCTTCTTGTGCATCGTTTTCAGCTCCATCGGAACATCTGAAATCATACGTTCCTAAGTGTTCCTCCAGACTTTAGACTTGATAGAGTTAGGCCTTGTCCACATTCATTCATTCATTCATTTTCTACAGCTTTTTCCTCATGAGGGTCGCGGGGATCCCAGCTGTCTTTGGGTGAGAGGTGGGGTACACCCTGGACTGGTGGCCAGCCAATCACAGGGCACATATAGGCAAACAACCATTCACACTCACATTCATACCTATGGACAATTTGGAGTGGCCAATTAACCTAGCATGTTTTTGGAATGTGGGAGGAAACCGGAGTACCCGGAGAAAACCCACGCATGCACGGGGAGAACATGCAAACTCCACACAGAGATGGCTGAGGGTGGATTGGAATTGAACCCTGGTCTCCTAGCTGTGAGGTCTGCGTGCTAACCACTAGACCACCATGCTGCCGCCATGTCGACATGAATACGGTTATTTTGAAAAGGCTCTCCACACGTACAAGTACATTTTTGTTTTGCTAGCATTAGCCATTTAGCATGGAACTACCACAATGATGCACATTAGCACTCAAAGTCATCAAATCTTACTTTTATGCATTCCCACATAGTATCAGCATTCGGGGGCAAGTATGAGGTGAAAGAAAAAGGAGTAAAGTACATCCAAATACATCCATACAGCCCTCTTTGCAACGGAGAACAGTGCCTCGGTGCGTTCAATGACCGTCGAAAAAGTAAGACATATCGTAAATCGCATTATTTTGACTGCTTCCAGTCAACTTTATTTTTCACACTTCCACCACCAGAGTGCAGCACACACACCGATTCCCGCACTTCCTGGTTCACAAGTCATGCTCAACCCGCCCCACATAGCTGGCCAAACACATGCCTGCAACAGAAGAACCAACTGACATAGCATACACACCTATTCCAACGAAGACACAAGCGTACAAATACATGTATTTAATTGTGTTGTATTCAGATATCTTTTTATCGCTTGCAATAATCACTGTTTTTCATATGTACATGCTGGCGTTCGTGGTTTCTCTCGTGTGTATAGATTCTATACAGGCATGTGTTTGGCCAGCTATGTGGGGCGGGTTGAGCATGACCTGTGAACCAGGAAGTGCGGGAATTGGTGTGTGTGCTGTGCTCTGGTGGTGGAAGTGTGAAAAATAAAGTTGACTGGAAGCAGCCGTTCGCCGTGTTCTTTTTTGGTATTGAAATCCTTAAGCAAAGATTGATTTAAGCTGCTCGACATTGTTCTATAATATAGAACAATGTCGAGTGCATTTTTGCCCACTTTTAATGCAGTTCGGCGCAGGATCGGATATATCGACAGTCCGGTTATATCGATATTTTTTACGACTCCCGACAATATCGATATAACGAGACTTTACTGTAGTAATACAAAAATATGTTTGCTGACTGTATTGTTTTAAATAATGGCCCATCGTTCCGAAATGTATATCTTTTTACATAAAATTTGATGTAATCATCATTGTCGTTGCACATCGAATCACGTACCACAAAGAGATTTCCCATACTTATTACAGATAGAAACGTATTTTTATCTGCGATTAAATGTGATTAATTCTGAGTTAACTATGGACAAATCAAATATTTTAATTGATTGACAGCTCTAGTTAAAATGCAAGACCAAGTTAGTTATGATTTCTTTCTTTCTTTCTGTGTTTTTATGTGGACAATTTATTCTGAAATTCTACTGGTATGTGGTGTGGGACATCTTTGGAATTTGAACAATTCCGGTTCCAATTCTAATTCCACGTTTGGATTCCGGTTCCTAATAATATAACAACAATACTTATGAAATACATTTTATTTCATAAATAGTATTATTATATATTCCCTGACTTGTTTTTTGTTTCTTTCTTTCTGCTTTTTTCCGTGATTACGGGGTCACCACAGCGGATCTTGTTTGTTGGTTGTAAATAAAGGATGGGAGCTACGGCTACATGAGGAACGTTTCTTCATGTGCACAGAGAGACAGTCAAGACACCTGCTCAACCCAGACAGCATACTTCTGACCTTCAAAATAAGACATGGGCACTATGGGCTACTTCCTGTTTACATACAACACAATATCGGTCATAAAAAGAGGCAGCAAATAAAGTATACGTAAGTGCTAATACTGTAAGTGCTCAACTCATCTAGCCAACATTAGCTTTTTAACATTAGTACTTTCATAAGCTTTCAAATCTTTTACAAGTTGTTTTGTTGGATATTCTGCACGCAGGTTGGTGCATGTTTAAGTACCTGCAGCATCACACACTCACAGCATATATGGGAAGGTTTTTCCATCATCTTTTCAAAAGTAAACATCTTTTATGAAAGTGTACTTCTGTAGAAAAAAACTTCATAACATGTACGTATGTTCATAAAAAGTTTCCATCATTCAAAAAAAATCATGGAGAAGTTCAGACATTTAATAAAAAAATAACTTGGTTAGCGCCCTCATTTACACCACAAACACTTTTGTGACTTTTATGACCTGCCTTTTATATTCTCAACATCGAGAATATTTAGGAACCGGAATCCAAATTAGAAATGGAACCGGAATTATTCAAATTCAAAAGATGTCCGCATAAAAACCCACTCAATAGCCACGTATACATGGAGCCAAATATTCCAATTGCATTGAGTTTATTTGCTCAAACGGAAAGAATGTAACCTTTGTATACACCTCATTCCCAAAGAAAAGTGACAATCCCAATGAATATATAATGGGATTCCCAGGGGTGGAATATTCCTTTAACCAATCCGATTGAGGTATCTTGTACCCGCTCAAACGGAAAGTTGTCAGACTGCGTTCTTCTTCGTGGTGTTTTTCTTCTTCTGTTGTTTATTGGCGGTTGGCAAGCAGCTTTCGTGTGCATTAGTGCCATCTGTGGAACAGAATCTAAACCCTTCTATACGCCATTCACAAGTCCACTTTTATTAAAAAAGAAAATATATATCTATATAAAACATGTCCTGAGTTTAATTATAAAATATTAGCAAGATTGAATTTGATCTTTTCCTGTTTAAATTGATCCCGGGTGCGTTCTTTCAGCGCATGCTCAGATATGACGTAACACGCAGATCCAGACGTTCTTCACTTTTAAAAATGGAGGCCAGCAATCGGCACTGGACTGAGCAAAGTTTGTTTTTGATTCTAACTAAATTTCAAGACTGGACAGACGAAAAACTGGCAATACGGAGTTATTCCAACAAGTGAAAGAAAAACTTGAGGAAGTCGGTATCACGTGATGTTGATGCTTACGTTTTACTGGGCATGCCCCATTGACTATTCTGTTTGAGATTGGGATATTATTTTCCATAGATTTCATTGTTTTCGGAAAGGTCATTCAGAAAGATTCCATTTGGAAAGAGGAAAAACTCCTCATGTAAACGTGGCTACAGGCTGCCATGCACATTCTATCCAATCAGACACCTGAGAAAGCTATGATAACCAACTTGGTCGTCCATTATAGCGCCTCTGTTCTTCTGTATAGTGATGTATTAGATGTACATTGACGTGTACATCATCTTTAAAATCAGTGGTTCCTTACACAGAGCTGAGGAAACATCATGAATGTTTGTTTTTATTGCCCATGTGTGATATAAGCAAATATGGGCGTCTGCCACAGCACCTGATGATACCAATGTTTAGGATCTGTTGTTTAAATTGAAAGTCGGGATGTGTGTGGACAAGAAGTGGAAATGCAAATCAAAATATGCCTTTTACAACAGTTATTTAACCTTTAACATGAACATGAATGAAACTTAATAATTGTACCCAATTAGCAAGTTAGCATGGTACTCAGTTCCATCTGGGAGCAGCGTGGTAACTTTAACAACATGTTTGATGAGATGCTTGATCTTGACGTGTATTTTCCCTTTTATTCCAAATCATTTCCTGCATTTATTTGTACCCAGCGTCATAAGCCTTTAGCTTCATTGCTAATCCAAAGCAAAACAGGGTAGGGTAACAGTATGGGCGGGGCAAAATCATGTTGTATCCGGTGTGCACACAGCTTTAAGCTGTCATTTCAACATTAAACTTTGGTATCAAGGTGGGGGCCTCAAACTAGCGTCTCGTGAGCGGGCCGCGAGTTTGAGACCCCTGCTCTAAATGATGCACAAGAGGTGATGTTTGAACAAGCTGAAACAAAGCTGAGTAGTTTTGTCAGCATCCTGACAAACTGACCTTGGCTTCAACTTGACATACTATGTCACCACCAAAGGAATGATGACTACCATAACTGGGATTGGGATAGTTGCCAACTCTTGCCACCCTAATGAGGAGAAAACGGATGGATACATAATCATTCTGGCAGACTATCACTTCAATAAGTGCGACACTTTCCTAGCAAACATGGTGTAAGGAATAAATGTAGCTTCAGCATCTGTGACATTAATAAAGTTGTCAAGAGCCAATGTTTCACAGCAGTGGAGATGCCTTCAGTCCGGCCGTGTTCATCACGTAAAGTAAATATGTCATCTTTATACTCGCCACGCTGTGGCCTGGTGCTTAGCATGTTGGCTACAAAGTCATGAGATCTGGAACATCTGGGTTCGAATCTCCGTGGGACGTCAGTCGACCAGTCTAGGGTGCACCCCGCCCCCTTGCCCAACAGGCACCCAGCATACGCCCACAACCCTAACGAGGACAAGTGGCCTAGAAAATTAATAAATGAAGGATCCCGGTAGAATCGCAATGTTAGTCCTCATTCCCATCAACGCTCCAGACTCTCTCAACATTTTTTTAAACGCTGGAGTGGTGGAAACATGGATCTCATTTTAGAGAGTGGGGGGCAGGTAGGGCAGTTTTGGTCCACTGTAGTTTGTAATATCCAAAAACGAGATTTTAACGAAGGGTGTCCAAACTCCTTCCAGCTAGTGTGGCGTACGTGAAAGGAAAGGTATACAAAAACCAGCCATGTTGTTTGGTCTCGAGACAGTACCACTGAGGAAAAGACAGGAAGCAGAACTGGAGGTAGCAGAGATGAGGATGCTGAGGTTCACATTGGGAGCGACCAGGATGGATAGGATGAGGAGTACATCAGAGGGACATTACATGTTAGAGGCCTTGGAGATAAAGCCAGACTGAGATGGTTGGGACATGTCCAGAGGAGAGATAGTGAATATATTGGTAGAAGGATGCTGCCAGGTAGGAGGTGTAGAGGAAGACCAAAGAGGAGATTTATGGATGTAGTGAAAGAGGACATGAGGGTAGTTGGATGGAGGAGAAAGAAGTATGTGAACAAAACATTTTAACTTTGTGATATAGATGGCAAAGCCAATTGGTGTAATATCCCATTATATATATCTTTTATAATTATTTTATGGCCAAGTTGTGGGCCAAAAATGCCTCTAATTGACATCGGCACCTAATAATAATAGGGCAGCTTTTAATAGGGCAGAGATTGAGGTGCAAACCAGAGAGGTTGTGCGTTGGATAAATGTTTATAAAAGTATTTGCTGGGAGCACAAAGCTGAAAGTATTCTAACTGTCACTTTTCCAGCATTTGTTTTTTATGAGGTCTTTATGGTTTCACGCTGGAGGCGAAGCTCGTCCTGGAAGAGCACTGGCCAAATGTGGCCCGCAGGACACTAGTTTGAGGCCCCTGCCTTGATATGAAAGTTTAATGTTAGTGCGGCCCACGCAAGTTTGATATGGATGCTGTATGGTATCATGTACACAGAAAAAATTATTACGTTTGATTAATGTTCATGTTAAAGGTTAAATAACTGTTAATAGTTATCCTCCCTATCCGTGTGGAAGTGGTAAGTTTTTGGCTATTTAAGTTTAAAGGAAATAACTTGAAGGCTACCGTTTAGGTCGCTAGTTCTCTAGTTTGCGAGTTAGCATGTGTCTCAAGACCCTGCAGTTGCGCAATATGTTGTAAATAAAAAGAGTATAAATGTGACTATAGTCGTGTTTTGTCATGTCTACAGGGCTCTAATAATGCTTTGTTCATTTTAATATGAAAAAAATTATTTGTCTACCCACCAACTATATGTGGTTTCGTAAGTTTTTATTATTTGCCCTTTTATTATTATTATTTATTTATTTATTACTGATGGATTTTCTTTATTCTTGATTTGTTTATTATTTTATTTCTTATTTCTTATTTTGTGTAGAAAAATAAAAATTAAGATATTTGAGAACAGTGGAATGTTTTATCAGAGCTTTTATTGTAGAAAATCGGAACCAAAGCAAAGTTTATTCATTTTTCTGTTTTTAATAAATGCGTTTTTTTGGGGTTTTTTTTTGGAAAACGTGATGCGGCCCAGCCTCGCCCAGACCCTAGCTGCAGTGGCCCCCAGGTAAATTGAGTTTGAGACCCCTGCGCTAGAGCATTTAGTCCTTGTAGGAGGGGGTGGCCCCCAGCTTCTCAGGTCTGTGAGACAGCACCTCCTAGCGTGTGGACACAGTCAGGCGGACAAATATTACGCAACAAGCATAGCTGTCACAATTCTTCAAGCTCCGGAAGATCTTCCTCGTCTTTTATTTCCTCATCTTCCTCACCCTTGTCTCTAAACGCATCACAACTCCTGTCAAATACTGACCTTCCTGTCTTCCTGAATGCAATCTGATGTTGCCAGAAGAGACAGACTTTTTACCCTCTTCATTTTCTCCCCTCATGTGTCCTCTTAAATGTCGTAAGAAATGGAGGCACTTCCTCTCTTGCCAACGCCAGCCCTTTCTAGCTGAGTCAGCACAAAGTTGGGATGCGTCTGAACCAAAACAGCCTCTCTGCATTCCTGTGGCGGCATCTTAAGGAACATTTTAGTGGAGGAAAAAAAAAACAGCCGTGCCCTCCTAATGAGATCAAGATGGATTACGTGCTGCGCTCGCCGCCAGCGCCTGACACGGCCGCCCCGCGCTTGTTGGCCGCCATGTAAAAGGGCAAATTTTAATCTCATTTCCCACCTCGCAGAGAGGTATTAAAGTAATCGTGTTAGCCATCAGCCTCGTCTCCGCGCTCCACTCCACTGCATTACTGACACGCTTGAAACTTAACCCTGCGCTCTCCAATAAAACTACGCTATCTGGGTTGCTAAGAGAGAACCTTCCAGCAAGGCAGATATATTGAAGCCAAAGCCAATCAAATAGTCGTTTGCATCCAATAATATCAAAATGTAATATGCGTTTTTTTTTAAATAAGGTTTAACTGAAAGTATTACAACTGCTTGACTTCTTTTTACACCTGTGTGACTGTTAAGAATGCGAAAATGTCCGTGCAGGTAATACACCTTTTATGACGGCCACGTTGGTACAAATTGCATTGGTTCCGCTGTACGCCCCCTGGTGGCTGTGACGAGCGCTGAAGGAAGTGCGATGATCTTCCAGCGACGCCATGACATTATTGCTTTTTATTCTCGGAATAAAAAAAAAATGACATCGTTTAGCCAAGAATAAGGTTCTGGAGTGGACAACTGACCTTTTAATCTCCAAGACTTCTCGTTTAATGAGCAAGTGTGATGACTAAATAAAAGAGAATAAACGAGCATGATGACCGAGTTCGGTGCTCACTCGCCGCCAACAATGAACATTCTGCCTATAAATATTCATTAGTTGGAGCATCTTGTCAGTGGGTTAAAATGATTGCAAAGGAATTAGCATAATGAAGTATTATCTATGGTAATGTCCGTCTGTGTGTGTCCACGTGTGTGTCGGCCATGATAGATCGTATAATTGTGAATGGGGGGGTGGCCCTGCGGTATTGTTAGCCGTGCACTCGCGTCCTAATAACGATGCCTCCTACGTGAACAGACCAGCGTGCATGTAGCTTCCTGTAAGTGCCCTGAGGGGACCAGGGCTGCATAATGTTTTTTATCAATGTGTGCATTTTTGGACAGAAGATGCTGAAGAAGTGAAACTGGACGTGTTCTAACAATCTTTTTTAAAATGAAAGCCGGCACTGTGTCTCAGTTGGCTCACTCGCGTACGTATTTAGTCTTTTGAGTGCATACATTTGAAAAAAATGCAGCGTACTGCAAGTTTTTAAAAGCAGACTTCCTGTGGAATACTATTGGACGACTTACTTAAAAAAATGAGTTTAGAAAAGTCATTGCATTACTTGGTTTGAAAAACCTTCAACCTTAGCTTTGGTCACGGGTACTTTGTAGTGATGTGTGCCAATTAGGCTCCGTTCACACAGCAGGATATGATGGCCAATTCATTCATTTATTCATTCATTCATTTTCTACCGCTTTTTCCTCACGCGAGGGTGCTGGAGCCTATCCCAGCTGTCTTGGGGCGAGAGGCGGGGTACACCCTGGACTGATGGCCAGCCAATCACAGGGCATTCATTCATTTTCTACCGCTTTTTCCTCACGAGGGTCTCGAGGATGCTGGAGCCTATCCCAGCTGTCTTCAGGCGAGAGGCGGGGTACACCCTGGACTGGTGACCAGCCAATCACAGGGCACATATAGACAAACAACCATTCACACTCACATTCATACCTATGGACAATTTGGAGTGGCCAATTAACCTAGCATGTTTTTGGAATGTGGGAGAAAACCCACGCATGCACGGGGAGAACATGCAAACTCCACACAGAGATGGCCGAGGGTGGAATTGAACCCTGGTCTGCTAGCTGTGAGGTCTGCGCGCTAACCACTCGATCACCGTGCCGCCGTACCGCCAATTAAAATCAATTCAAATTTTAGTGTTTGCGGCAATTTCAAGGATACTGATTTCCTTACCAAATTCCATGTGGGAGATTAAGAAGAAATAGGACAAGAATTGTGGTTCTGGTTAAAATATTACTAGGATTTCACAGCATTTAACAGTACTATTTCACAGTAAAATAATGTAATCAATTATTAAATTACCCTGCACAGACTCTAAGTGTAAACATACATAATAAAACATAATTGTACAGCAGGTGGCAGTATGGCGCTGAAGTGAGAGGCAGCAATGAAAAGAAGAAGTGCCACACCACATGGAGCGTGCTGGTTTTCCTGAGGCCTTCCAAACCAGGTCAGATGTGGGTGCTCATAAGGTCCCGGGGACTTCATCAGCTCTGGTGGCCCCGTTCCTGGCAACCATCAGCCATTGGCCAATGAACTGCTCTGCTTCACACAATGGCTTGTGGGTAAGTTAAAATAGCTTGGATTTCTTATTTGTATATTTGTATATTTGTATATTTGTATATTTGTATATTTGTATATTTGTATATTTGTATATTTGTATATTTGTATATTTGTATATTTGTATATTTGTATATTTGTATATTTGTATATTTGCCTGACACGTTTGTAAAATGAAACTGGGAGTCAAACTGTTATATTGAGTAATTAGCTGGTCCAGTGGTTAAATGTGTTTATTATGAGGTTTCTAACACAGTACTTCATGATTGGCTTTCACCAAAGGAAGGGTTACTGTCACTCACTGCTCAGTACTCACTACCCACTGTCTTGTCAGCGCCAAAGTATTTAAAGGTTTTCACAAATCAGTATGCGGATTAAAAGATTCACTTTTCAGGAAACAAGTTCATAGTTCTCATGAACTAGTTCAAAGTTCAGCTCACACAGTATAAATATGAGTTGTTCACATTCATAGTCCACTAGTTCAACTCTGAGCTAGTTTGAATTTCGGTTCATTTCAAATTTTTTTTGTTCATTTCAATTTTTTTTTAGGTCAAATGTGAGAAAGAAAGACAACAAATTCTAGTGTTGTTTCATGCAATAAAATCAATTGGTAAACGTAGAGCGATGTATACGTAAGTCCTCGGGAGCGGGATTGGGCGTACCTAGAGGTGGGCTGTGGGTGGATTAAATTCCTGTAAACAGACCGTTTGGGTCAGAAGCAGAAAGTCCATGGAAATACTACAGAAAGAGGTGCAGAATCTGGAAGATCTAGAAGGTTTTCGTTGCAGGTTATTGTGTGTAGCTGCTCTATAGGAGTCCACGACTCAATACAAGCCCCCTTTAAGAATTGCTGGATTGTTATGCTAGTGGACTGGACCTAAACGGCGGTGCTGATTCTCACATAATCTAAGTTCACGTTCAAGTTGTTTATTTACAAATACAGTATCTCGCGTTTAGTTCACTGTTCTTGGAAAAATGAACGTGTTCAGTGAACTAGTTCAAGCACAACACCGGCTTTTAAAGTACTATATGAAATGTCACACGGTGGGAAAAACAAGTGAATTAGCAGGCCCACCGTATAACCTGCAGGGTTCAAAGTTGAAGAAAAAAGTAGCAGCTTATATACGAGCTGCGGTCTGCGGTCACTGTAAAGTCCCAGCTGTGAAATCACAGTAAATAACTGTAGACATATTTCACAGCAAATGACTGTGTTACTGTAAAAGTCATGCAATTATTAGCCAGTAGTCATTTGAACATCTGTTCCGAGGAGCGTGTACGTGGCGGAGACGCTTTACTGTCACTTTTAAAAAGTATTTTCGACTGACAAGAAGAACCTTAAACCAATCCCAACCACGCCTTTCAAAGACGTTTATGTCGGTATATCTGACCTGACAGTGCATCCCATAATCAGTTCCCAGTTCCACATGTCCAAAAGGAGTAGGAAGAAGCAAAGCTTATTAAATCCTACCCCTCCATCTGGTACTTTTACAATCAGTAACTGTTACATTTGTTCACTTCCTGCTTTACATAATACAGTTTAAGGTTTTTTGTTTTTTTTTTAAATAATGTACCTCGTACCAAAGTACTCGGTGATATGAGCATCCAATGCCATAATGGGTACCATAGTAAGTGTCAATATAGTGATATATATAGCACATCATGACTGGTTCAAGACTCTTCATCCTTGTATTTGGCAAACATCAACTGCTTGTATTGTTTCTTGAATTGGCTCATCGTTGTGCATTGTTTGATTTCCTTACTCAATCCATTCCATAGTTTGATTCCACATACTGAAATGCTATGGCTAGCATAACGTAGTCCTAGCATAGAAGTGTTTCAAATGTACTTCTTCCCTGAGATCATATTTCTCCTCTCTTGTAGAGAAGTATTGGATGACATTTTTAGCTAATTGCTGGTTTTTAGCCTTGTGCATTATTTTATTATATTTATGTCTCCATACGAATGAGGCCTGAGTTGTATTTGTAAAAATCTAAATTGTATTGTAATTGTATTGGAAGTATTTCCCGAGTGAGCAACCCCAACTAGCATTGACTAGCTATTTAGCTTCCTGTGTAGTAGTAGTGAACAAGGGCGACTGAAGCGTTTGAAATGGTAATAATTCCAAATTGTCCATAGGTATGAATGTGAGTGTGAATGGTTGTTTGTCTATATGTGCCCTGTGATTGGCTGGCCACCAGTCCAGGGTGGACCCCGCCGCCTCTCACCCAAAGACAGCTGGGATAGGCTCCGGCATACCTGCGGCTTAGAAAATGGATGGATGGATTGGCTGTTATTTTGAATGACCTTAGTGTCACACATATATTGTGGCATATTCCACAATCTTGAAGATGATGAAGCTGCAATTACTCAATATTTTCTATACTTTTCACCTCATGTAGCTGTCCCAATACTTTTGTCCATGTAAGCAATATGTTGAGGGCGCAACTTACACATTTCCTGACATGTCGGAATTCACACACGTTATTTTGTCCTGCAAAAAGCGCCATGGCAACCCGTTCTTCCTGAACCATCTCAACACTTCTTTTCCAATCAAACACTGTCATTAGCATGCGCTCCTAAGCTACGCCGCTGCTGGACTCCTGCTGTGACCTTGTCTGAGAATCCAAACGTCCCCTCAGGTGCCGACGAGAACGCCCTCTGTTCCATGGAACCACTAAAAAGACACAGGATGAGTCATAGGGCGGGTGTTTGAACACACCAGGGCCTCGCCCGGTCAACAAGTAAAGGGCTTTGCTTTTGGACTGAAAAAGGAGGAGCTAGCAAGCCGGCTGTATTGCACATCATCATCTCAGTTCAGTTCAGTTTTATACTCATCACAGATAACTGATGTACTGAAATGTACCTCGCCTCTTGCATGAAGTCAGCTGGGATAGGCTCCAGCATACTCCCTCGTGAGGAAAGTGGCATAGAAAATGGATGGATGAACGGATGGACCTGCTTATAAACACATCAACGTGAGATCCCACATCTTTATCCTTACTAGCCCATCTGTCGAGTCACAAAGGGTCCAATTTGGGCTCATTTGGTCAAAGTCTGTAGGATGGGTTGGTCAGAAAACGAGGTCTTGTCTGCTGCTGGTTCTAATCCTAAATTGTATGCGTACTGCCTGTTTTAGAAAATGGGCTACGCTGACTTTTTTGTTCATACCGTCACGACCAACATTCGCTACTCAGAACCATATGGCCTGCTTTTGAGTCAGTTTTGGAGCTTTGGGTTCCAGACCAGCAAAATATTGTATTTTTCGGCTGTCCTGATTAAGGATCGACCGATACATCGGCCGGCCGATATATCGGGCGATATTTGCTTTTTTTCCCTTGTATCGGCCGATACGCGCTTGGGTTCGCCGATGTTTTTTTTTCCACCGCATGATTTACAGTCAGGCAGAGGACCCCGCAACACACGTAAGTCGCGGTACCCCGCCCCCACTGTTGAATCACATCAAGAGCGCATTTTCACAAGTAATAGAGTTAGCTTGCTTTTAACACTTTACTAAGCCCATCACATTTCACTGGGTGTCTTGTTTGTGTGTGTGGAGGCGCGGGGGGGGGGGGGGGGGTGCGCATCTCACTGTGGAGGAGCAGTCATCACATCGATGCTAGATAAATTTTAACTACGACAGAAATGTTTTGCGCATGGTTGAATATTTATTCCTTTTAAAATTGATAATGCCGTTTAAATGTGTGTTTAAGAAAGCTGAATCCTACTGTGTTCAGTGTTTACATTTCAATAAATATTTGTTTGAACATGAGACCTGTAATATTTGTTATCATTGTCATTTTTTCATGTAAATTGAGGGATCAAAAGCAGTATCGGCCACAAATATCGGCCCAAGCAAAATCGGCCATCGGCTAAGGGTGATGGAAAAAAATCGGTATCGGCATCAACCCCAAAAAAAACACAGTTGAGTTTTCATGCATGTTTAGTACCCTAAATGGGTGATGATAATAATCATAATAATCATAATAATCAATCATAATAATCATAATAATCATAATAATCATAATAATCATAATAATCATAATAATCATAATAATCATAATAATCATAATAATCATAATAATCATAATAATGCGGCACGGCGATCCAGTGGTTAGCGTGCAGACCTCACAGCTAGGAGACCAGGGTTCAATTCCACCCTCGGCCATCTCTGTGTGGAGTGTGCATGTTCTCCCCGTGCATGTGTGGGTTTTCTCCGGGTACTCCGGTTTCCTCCCACATTCCAAAAACATGCTAGGTTAATTGGCCACTCCAAATTGTCCATAGGTATGAATGTGAGTGTGAATGGTTGTTTGTCTATATGTGCCCTGTGATTGGCTGGCCACCAGTCCAGGGTGTACCCCGCCTCTCGCCCGGAGACAGTTGGGATAGGTTCCAGCACCCCCCGCGACCCTCGTGAGGAAAAAGCGGTAGAAAATGAATAATAATAATAATAATAATAATAAATGCAACAATTTCAATAGGACTTGCACAGGCTGAGTTTTGTGCTCTGGTTGTCATAATTTAACTTTACAGTTAGGCAAGGCATCAGGCAGTTACTATTTACCAACTCCACAACAAATAAGGTGTCCCATTTTTTTAAATAATATTTTTGTCCACATCAAGAAAGCTGAATATAACATATTTTGTTTCCCAGAGGGAAAAGTCTTTTAAAGTTGGTCATCAGTCGGTCACTACACGGCACTGCAGCTGCTTCCAAATTCCAAAGAGCATGACGACACAATGACAAAATCCTGGTCTTACTTCACTGATTTTCATCATTTAAAAGAACACAGGCAGGGTGCAGTCTGCCCTTTCAACCCCAGTTGAAAGGCAACTTTCTGTTGTCATGTTACGCCACCTATTACCGTGCGCCTGTTTTCCACATCCGCGAGGTCAAAGACTTCTGAAAGTGAAGCTAAAAGTGCTCTCATTGTGGCTTTGATTTCATTCATCTGTTCTTCTGAAAGTGGACTCCTACGAGGCAGCACAGAACATTTTTTTAATTAGCGTCTGTGTGTTGTTTTACTTGAAAATTGACTCATTTCCTCTTTGATCACTTTAATCTGGGCTTTCTTCTCACCCCTCTGATGCTCAATGAATGCAACTAAAATTGGCTGAAATCCATTCACTGATTTTCTAATGCTTGTCCTCATTACGGGGAGTATAGCTGGAGTATATACGGTGGTGTGAAAATGTTTGGGCACCCCTGATCAAGATGTTCCTTTCTTTGTTGGGATCATCCATTGCAGTGAAATATGTCATATAGCAGACCAACACAGTGATAGATGAGAAGGAAAATGAACTTTATAGGATTTACGCAAAAGTGTGTAATCATTATTTAAACTAAAGTAAACAGGCCTAAATTTGGGCACCCCAACAAAAAATGACATCAATATTTAGTAGATCCTCCTTTTGTAGAAATAAACGCTTCATATGAGGGTCTGGGTTCTGGTTGAAGGTATTTCTGACCATTCTTCTTTCCAAAACATCTCCAGTTGAGTCAGGTTTGATGGTTTCTGGGGACTGAGATGGCCATTCCAGAAGGTTGTTCTTGTTCCTCTGCATGAATGCCTTAGTAGAATTGGAGCAGTGTTTAGGGTCATTGTCTTGTTGGAAGTATCCAGCCCAACTTCAACTTTCTCACTCATTCTTGAAGACTGTTGGCAACAATCTGCTGATACTGACTGGAATCCATGCCACCTTCAACCTGAAGAAGATTTCCTGGCCACACAGCCCCCCAGCATGATGGAACCACCACCAAATGTTACTGTGGATAGCGAGTGTTTGTCTTGGAATGCTGTGTTCTTCATCCGCCATGCATAGCGCCCCTTGTTATGTCCAAATGACTCCATTTGACTTCCATCAGTCCACAGCACCTTATTCCAACATGAAGCTGGCTTGTCCAAATGTGCTTTAGCATACCTCAAACCACTCCGTTTGTGGCATGTGGCCAGAAAAGGCTTCTTCCTTCATGACTCTTCTAGAATATCTGAATAGGATGCACAGTGACACCATCTGCACCAAGATCATGTTGGAGGTCTTTGGAGCTGGTCTGTGGGTTGACTTTGACTGTTCTCACCCGCTTATCTGAGATCGTTCTTGGCCTGCCACTCTGGGCCTTTACTAGAACTGCGCCTGTGGTCTTCCATTTCCTCACTATGTTCCTCAGAGTGGAACCTGACAGCTGAATTCTCTGACCTAGCCTTTTGTATCCTTCCCCTAAACCATGATGTTGAACAGTCTTTGCTCTTGGGTCAGATGCAATTGGCCACCTTAAATACCCTTTCTGATTGGCTTCACTTGTGTATGCAGGTCAAGGGTCAATGAGCTTACTAAATATATTTTGTGTTCCAATATTTGGTGTTAAAGAACAGAAAAACACAAGGGTGCCCAAATTTTTGCACCTGCCTACTTTAGTTTACATAATTATTACACACTTCCTGTAAATCCTATAAATGTCATTTCCTTTCTCATCTATTCCCGTGTTGGTCTGCTATATGATATATTTAACCGAAATGGATGATCCCAGCAACCAAATCATTTATGAAGGAAAATCTTAAAAATGAACAGGGGTGCCCAAACTTTTTTACCTGATGGTCTTGGGGGTTAAGGGTGGGTTGCACCCTGGACTGTTCACCAGTCAAATCCAAGACATATACAGCATTTTTAATACATACTTTTTCCCATATTTACATGGGTTGGTTTACAAAACGTACACTATCAAAGTGGCCTGCCCATCATTTTACAGCCTATTGACATGCGTGTTTTTGTAATGTGGGGGCAAGCTGGAGTACCCAATAACATGCAAACTCCAAACAGAGAGATCCAGGGAGAGTCAATCCTGGACTGCGGGGCCAACATGCTAACCACTGTGCTGCAAATGAGAAGATATCTGAAATGAAATTGAATTACCACAGGTCATTGTTGCAAAGCTGTAATGAGGTCATGATACCTTCAAAACCGCTTCAGCTCAGGCTCCCACTGATTGCCATCGTGGCGACCTGTAGTCATTGGGTATGGTCGGTGCGTGTAAAAAAAAAGTCGCTGTTCTTCTCCAACATCCAGCAATCTTTAAAAAAAAGCATTTCTCCCCATATTTTATGAGAAAACTGCAGTCTCTGTCAAGTTCTGGGAAGATGAGTTGTGCGGTTGTTGTGTAAGCTCCACAAAAAACACGTACGTACTAAAAAAAAACAGCGCATAAGGAACTATTCAAGACGTTTTACTGTGAAAGGTGTAAGAACTATTTTCCCACAAAGAAAGCAATGAATGAGAAGGTGTCAGGGTGTTCTGCTCGCGAAGCTCAGGTGAGAATTGAGGACATGAGCAGGTCTGCTGAACCTCCACGTCTTCTTCCAGCATCTAATCTCTCACTCTAACAGCATTTTGGAAAGAAATCATTCAATAAAAGTACAATCATCTCATCCCAGGCGCACAGGACACTTTCTCCGTGTAGGAACATGAGATCCGCGGTGTATTGATCCGCGGTATTACGCCTCGTTATAGTAGCACGCCGCCGTTTAAGCTAAACGCAGCTAATGCGCGCGACGCTATGGGGTCATGACTTTAACAGGCGAGACAGCGTGGGCTTGCAGTGGGGGGGTCGTGAAGGAAATCAGGCTCTGCAGTGGCGTTGGATATGCATAGCGGCTCATGTAATTGTGCTCCACATCCATCAATAAAGTCTTGACCCGAGAAATGAGCGCGGCCCGGCGTCGTCGACAACACCTGCTGAGTTCCAGAATGAAAATCAGCATGCGGCGACAGCTGCCGGCGGGCGGAGGGGGCGGTACTGTTTAATCCACTGACTGACAGGACTGCACATCATCTTATATGACTTCATTCCTGCACAACTTTTATGGAGACTCACTAGTGTACTCATTTAATTATAGCACCGCTGGCGAGTCATCATTGTGCTACCGTGCTAGCAGCTGGAAGCTCAAAAACAAACATACTGTCATGAACCTATATATGCCATACATTCAACATCCCCTTTGAGAAGTAGCGTCAGTAGTAAAACAAAGTGACATTCTCTCTTCCAGCAGGTTTAATACACATCATTTCTAGAAATGTTATTGTTTTTATTGTTATTGTTCCTGTTTGTGTCAGGTCTATTAGCCTCCTGTTGTTTTACTGCCTCGCTTTTGTTCTACTCGCCTTTTAAAGCTTTCCGTCACTGTTAAACTTCTGACTTGCGGCGTTTGATTTACTGCTTAAAGAGTCCGTGAATGTCACGTGATGTTTGCCACACGGATCGGACCCAGAGAGGGAATAAGAATTCCCACCAGTCACAATATCGCAGTAACTTCAAGTCATTATTCCTCCCATTCTATTTTAATCACAGCACTTAATTTCCCTCGCGCCTCGGGGATGAAGTGAAGGATAATTCCAGTATTTTTAAACCTGAGCCACACTGTCTGCTTTTCATGGCGCTGAATGATTCATGGCAACAAAGAATGAGTGGAAAGGACAGATTGACTCACGGAGCTCCATTTTGATCATGACTGCTCAGTGTTTCCCATACATGTACCGCCACAAATACATTTGGCCCGCCACAAATAGATCTGACGCAACCTTTGGCCCTTTGTCCATACCTATGGACAATTTGGAGTGGCCAATTAACCTAGCATGTTTTTGGAATGTGGGAGGAAACCGGAGTACCCGGAGAAAACCCACGCATGCACGGGGAGAACATGCAAACTCCACACAGGGATGGCCAAGAGTGGAATTGAACCCGGGTCTCCTAGCTTTGAGGCCTGCATTCTAACCACTTTGCGCCATGCAGTCCCGTCACAAGATTGTAATGTCCAAGAGACTAGTGATAAATGTCATGATTTTTTGTAAGGACGTATTTCTCTTCTCAACAAGCAGCAGGTCCAGCAAACTCCACACAGAGGTTCCCGAGCGAGGAATTGAAACAGGCTCCCATAGCTGTGTGGCATGCGCGCTAACTACTCGTCCACTGGGATGTGCGCATTCATCTCTGCTAATTATGCAAATGAGACGATTATGTCCCCAACCCACCACCACAGATAGATTACAGTCCTGTCCCTGCGCCCCCAGTGAGAATAAGACGCATAGTGTAACATTGTTATACAGAAGCTACGTATCCAATAATAAGTCAAATAGTTCTTAGCATTAATGTGACTTCTGGTGCTGCATGGGTTTGCATCGTATTCCATATCTTTACTTCTTTTCGCCATCTTCTTCGTCAAAAGGATTTGCTGTGATCTTGGCGACTATTTGAATAAAGGAGGGAAGTTTACTTGTTGACATCTCAATGACCCGGGCAGGCTTAGGCTTTATCCAGGAAGAACTGAGTTTTGTTGTCTGACCCGGAAATGATTGTAAGGACAGCTGGTGTTGGCTCTGGCCACCCGCACTGCAGTAGAAAATGGATGGATGGATTAAAGTGCATCAGGAAGTTTGATACTCTCAATGTTATTTTTAACACTGTGATTTATGTAATGTTTTACTTTCAAATGTCAGGAAAATGTAAAAGAAATTTTAGCTTGTTGAGAAATGTCAGATGCTGTCATCAAAATCTGGTTGACGAGCCATTGGTTCCCTTGCTCTGCCTGAGGCGCATATCTTGGCCCCTTCAGTTCAGGGCCTTGGAATTGGAGGATGGCTGGATGGCTGGATGGATGGTTGGATGACTGGATGGATACATAGATGGATGGATGGATGGATGGATATATAGATGGATGGATGGATGGATGGATGGATGGATGGATACATAGATGGATGGATGGATGGATGGATGGATGGATGGATATACGTATAGATGGATATATGGATGGAGGGATGGATGGATGGATGGATGGATGGCTGGCTAGATGGATGGCTGGATGGATATACAGATGGATATATAAGATGGATGGATGGATGCATAACAGTAAATTGTACAAATAATTTAAATTATTTTGAATAAATAATAATAATTTAAAGTTTTGCATGTGCTTGTGGGCAGGTAGATTTCCCCCTACACGGCGCCCCGTCAGTAAATCATTAAAAAATCAGCACCCCCCCCAAAAAAATATAATAAACGTCAAACCTTCAACAACAAACATCTACGCTGAAGTTTGTAAGCTTGGTGGAAGTGACACTTTCAAACTTGACACAGAAAGGTCAACGCTCCCAAAGACCACCCCCCAGGTCCATGCAGCGTTCCTCTTTAAAGGTCGGCTGTGTAAGTGTTGGCATGCCACCCCATCGTTTGTGTGGTACATGAAGGTTGGTGGAGAGCTTTGGAAATAAACTTCATTTTAATGAGACGCCTCGTGTCCTCAACAGATTCAGTAGGCCTGGCGGCCACAAGAACTAATCTAATCAGAAATCAATTCATAAACTATCATCATAGAAACAAGAGTCCATCAGCTTTCGCAACGCGCCGCAGAGTTCCGCCATCAATGATTGTTGCATAATGTTGCCCCCCGTCCTACCGTACTGAGGAGACCCTGAGAGTCAAGTCCGTAATTGAGACCCATTAACACATAACACCTAACAGACTGCCTCAATTACCACAATGGCTAATAAAATTATATTGAAGGGGGAGGGAGTGGAGGCGGTGGCTTCATTACGGGAACGACCAGCTGCATTTTTCCGTGAGCTAGCCCTCGGCTTTAAATAAACTTAAATAAAGCTGCCACGGCGTGCAGACGTTGGCTCGCGGCAGCAGTTTTCTGGGGCCCTCTCGATCAAATCAAATTAAATCGTATTTTAAAGTCTTGTTTTTATTTAAATATTTTTCTTTTGCCTTGTCGGAATGCAAATAACGGAATGGTGTAGAGAAATGGAAGCATGGAATCTGTCATAGATTGATCCTCCATTGACTATGCAGGGATTGTGACAGCAGTAGAAAGAGTTATATGCATGGATTATGAAATATTCATTCATTTAAAAAGTCATATGATAATTTCATTGAAACATTTAAAGGTTTGAGACACATTTCAGAAGCTTCAAACTCACTGACCTCAAGATAAATGAAAATGAAAGTATTATTTGTTATATTGTGGCGCCCCCTGTTGGCAAAAGTGTAAGCTGTCACTGCTATTATATTACGTATATTATACAGAACAGTACAATTGACAAACATGGTCATTCAAAGCACTTTTACATAGAAGACGGCCAGAATCTTTCCATGAAAAAAAAGAATTAAAAGTGAAAAGTGCAAATAAAATACTTTCAGTTGTCAAATGCAAAGCTGAATGGAAATGTAAGGTACATAAAAGATAAGGTAACATGGTTTTAAAAACATACATAAATAACATACATAACAACAACAATAACATACATAAACATGCATAAATATGGTTAGAGCATTTAAGAGTAGTAATAGTTCATGTCATACATATAAAATTCAGTTGTAAAAGAAAAAAAGACACCCTACATTTTTGTTTCTGATATAGCCATATCTCCATTGTTGGCGTTTGGGTGTAATACCGCAAAGTCCACTAGGGGGTGCTAACAGCGATGGTGGTATAGAGTTGGTGAGAAAAACGACAGAGGAAGAATAAATCCTGAGGGTGAATATACGTCAAGTCATCGTGGATTGTCTTCCTTATTCTGTACCACAGGTTAGTACAAAGTAGAGATAATTTATATTTTAACGGCTGTAAAGAGTTTAGACAGTTGCTAGAGTAAACAGCTGACTGCTAAATGTTTGTTACAAAATGTGTTGTAGAGCATTTGAACATAAGCGAAATGGCTAATGCTAGCCAGCTTTAATGTACAGTTAATAGCATGAAGCAGGCTAACTGAAAAATGTGAAATGTGTCTGGAAACAAATTGGTAATTGTTGATCTAATCATCTTATGATATCTGAAGTGTTGTTATTTTTGATGGAAAAATAACTCCTGAGGGTGAATATACGTCAAGTCATGGTGGATTGTCTTCCTTATTCTGTACCACAGGATTTTCAAGGCATACAACACCTCCAGGTGGTGGAGGGGCAACAGAAGTGTTTGCCGTCTAGATTTTGACTTTGCTAAAGTTGAGGATTGTCGCACATCTTCACCGTGTTTAGTCCCGACTGTGGGCACCCACAGCAGACCACTACCTGAGCTTCTCGGAACCCGGGATGGTTCATGTGGTTCTAACATATCAGCGATGGACTTGGGCGCGAGAGCTGTTTTAAAGTCTATTCTCTCAGCAACTGTACAGATCTAAGCACTGGACTAATATGGTCATATTTCCTGGTTCTAGTCAGGACTCGAGCAGCAGCTTTTTTACAGCTCATTTACTGAGTAATGGTAATACATTGTAGCTGGCCTAAAGGAAGCATGTACAGATTGAAGAATTGTTGACCAGTAGTTTACAAAGCTGTACTCAACTTTTTCACAATTTTCACATTTTTATGAGATACTTAATTTGGGGGTTTTCATGAGCTGCAAGCAAAATAAAAACTGATTAAGAAATCAAGACATACTTTCAGTTCTACACCGCAATCTGTTATATGCACTTCTGTCACTGTGTGGTTTGGATCTGCAACCAAACAGGAACTAAACAGACTTCAAAAGAGCATCAGCTTTGCATAAAAAATAATTGGAGTCGACCTTCCCTCCATATGTGACCTGTACCGGTTGGCAAAACAACCAGACACAGACCGTTTCTTCCCAGGCCATCGTCAGATTGATGAACAACACATGTCAGTGTTGCAATATATATATATATATATATATATATATATATACAGTGCATCCGGAAAGTATTCACTTTTTCCACATTTTGTCATGTTACAGCCTCATTCCAAACTGAATTAAATTAATCTCTTACCTCAAAATTCTACACAAAATACTCCATTATGACAATGTGAAAAAAGGTTTTTTTTGACTTTTTTTGAATTTATTAAAAATAGAAAACTAAGAAATCACATTTACGTAAGTATTCACAGCCTTTGCCATGAAGCTCAAAATTGAGCTCAGGTGCATCTTTTTTCCTCTGATCATCCTTGAGATCTTTCTACAGCTTAATTGGAATCCACCTGCAGTAAATTCAGTTGATTGGACATGATTTGGAAATATAATAACTGTCTATATAAGGTCCCACAGTTGACTGTGCATGTCAGAGCACAAACACCAAGCATGAAGTCAAAAGAACTGTCTGTAGACCTGCGAGACAGGATTGTCTTGAGGCACAAATCTGGGGAAGGATACAGAAAAATTTCTGCTGCTTTGAAGGTCCCAATGAGCACAGTGGCCTCCATTATTCGTAAATGGAAGACGTTTGGAACCACCAGGACTCTTCCTAGAGCTGGCCGGCCTTCTAAACTGAGCGATCGGGGAAGAAGGGCCTTAGTCAGGGAGGTGACCAAGGCCCCGATGGTCACTCTGTCAGAGCTCCAGCGTTCCTCTGTGGAGAGAGGAGAGCCTTCCAGAAGGACAACCATCTCTGCAGCAATCCACCAATCAGGCCTGTATGGTAGAGTGGCCAGACGAAAGCCACTCCTTAGTAAAAGGAACATGGCAGCCCGTCTGGAATTTGCCAAAAAGCACCTGAATAACTCTCAGACCATGAGAAACAAAATTCTCTGGTCTGATGAGACAAAGATTGAACTCTTTGGTGTGAATGCCAGGCGCCATGTTTGGAGGAAACCAGGCACTGCTCATCACCAGGCCAATACCATCCCTACAGTGAAGCATGGTGGTGGCAGCATCATGCTGTGGGGATGTTTTTCAGCAGCAGGAACTGGCAGACTAGTCAGGATAGAAGGAAAAATGAATGCAGCAATATATAGAGATATCCTGGATGAAAACCTGCTCCAGAGCGCTCTTGGCTCAGTAGACTGGTCATGTACCTTGACCATATAGACCAGGGGTGGGCAAACTTTTTGACTCGCGGGCCTCATTGATATGACAAAATTTACGGGGGGCAGACTATATATTTTACACGTAACAGTCCACCTGGTATTATTGTATCTGTAAAATTGTCATGCAATCTGCTATTATTAATTATTATTTTATATTTATATTTAAATATTTTTAAAATAATAAAATATTATAATAATTACAATAAAATTAAAATAACTATTATTATATTATTATGTAAAATATGCAAATATAACAATAATATTAGATATAATTAATATAATAATTATAATAATCACAATAGTTCTAATAGTAATTATAATAATCTAATAATAATCTAATAATAATTATTATTATTATTATTATGTGCTTGTGTCCCTTTTTTCAGGAGCACTTTGTAAACAACAGACCATGTCAAAAAACGAAATTGATAAAACCATCAAAAGGTTGGCTCAGGCCATGATGCCAGGTTGTATGTTGAGTTTAAATGAAATACTTTGGAAAGATTGGGCGGGCCGTATTTAAACACTTGGCGGGCCGGATGTGGCCCCCGGGCCGTAGTTTGCCCACCCCTGATATAGACAGTAGACATTAGCACACAGCCAAGATCTCAAAAGATTGGCTTCACACTCCGGCCAGAGTCCAGACTTGAATCCGATCGAACATCTCTGGAGAGATCTGAAAATGGCTGTGCACAGACGTCTCCCATCCAACCTGATGGAGCTTGAGACTTATTGCAAAGAAGAATGGGCAAAACTGCCTAAAGATAGGTGTGCTAAACTTGTGGGATCATATTCAAAAAGACTTGAGGCTGTAATTGCTGCCAAAGGTGGATCAACAAAGTATTAGGCAAAGGCTGTGAATACTTATGTAAATGTGATTTTTTTGTTTTCTATTTTTAATAAATTCAAAACATGTCAAAAAAACCTTTTTTCACATTGTCATAATGGAGTATTTTGTGTAGAATTTTGAGGTAAGAGATTAATTTAATTCAGTTTGGAATGAGGCTGTAACATGACAAATTGTAGAAAAAGTGAAGCGCTGTGAATACTTTCCGGATGCACTGTATATATATATATATATATATATATATATATATATATATATATATATATAATATCCACTGAATGCAGACTTGAATCCTTTTCTACTGTTTTTTTTAATGCAAATACTGTTTTTTCATTTTTTTAAATCACACATTCCACTTTTATTATATTTTCATTATATTATTATCCTTTCTTAATCTTACTTTTTAAATCATTTTTATTTTTCATGCATTATGGAAGCAGTGTCAACATCTCCTGACATATTTTCAAGCTTCGAGATGATTGTTAACTCGGGGAACATTTTCGAATAAAATCTATCTTGAAGATGTGGAGCTGCATTTTACACAATCACCGTTAGAGGGCAGCACCTATCAACATACAGTACAGTAGTCTAGTGATGTGTGATACCACTGATTTTGTTAACGCTGATTTTGTCAAATTCAGGCTGGTATCGGCGACTCTGATAGGATAATTCACCTAATGTGTCACCTAATGTATATTTTAAAAAGTTGTGTATTTCATACCATACCATAAAGAATATAATTATTTATTGATTAAATACATTATTCATTCAAAAGCATTTTAATAAAAATTGAAGTAATGTAGTTTTTAAAAGAAAATAAGTCAAACAATGAAACGATTTAAAGAAATTATTTGGTGACTCCAAATTGTCCATAGGTATGAATGTGAGTGTGAATGGTTGTTTGTCTATATGTGCCCTGTGATTGGCTGGCCACCAGTCCGGGGTGTACCCCGCCTCTCGCCGAAGACAGCTGGGATAGGCTCCAGCACCCTCCTCCACCCTCCCTCGTGAGGATAAGAAAATGGATGAATGGATTTATTCGGAATGTTGGAATGAAAACTTCCAACCATCCATTTTCTATAAAGCTTATCCTAAGAATGAAAACGTAATTCACAATTGACACATGGCTCCGTTTATGATCAGTCATCGCTTCAACAGACCAATGTTTCCATTGCCTCAAATGCCTGAAGTATCAAAAGTACCAATATTTTAGTTTGAGAATTGAGTTCAGAACCAGAGGAGCTGGTATCGCTACTTCAGTGGATCGGCACATCACTACAGTATTCCCTTCAGGACTAAAACCTGAGCTCATCGGGGAGATCAAGTGTTTATGGGGAGAGACACATAGAAGTCCTCTTAAAGGCACAGTAACACAACACTAACTTTTCCAGATCTTCAAACGCATGAATGCTTTATATTGTAGAAGTTTGCCTCCATCTTTTGACATTTTTCGACTTAAAATAAACATTAGAGACTCAGTGGTGCACACGTGTCTATTTTGCAACTGTGATGTCCCCATGAGGACGACGATTGCTGATAGATTGATAAATAAGTGTCTGCGTGTCCGCCTTGTGTTTCTGCTGTAAAACAGTTCATAGCGGTGGAAATGTGTCCAGCAGGTACAAAGTTGTCATCACCTTGTCAGCTCTTCCAGCCAACTGGAGGAGAACAGATGGGGTGGGGGGGATTAAAACACCAGCTATGAAAAATATAAAAATGTGTCAATAAAGTTACAGAGACAGGAAGTGCTTGTTGAGAAGCAACGTGAATTTACAAGCTGATGGTCTCAGGTGTCTCGCCTCCATTCATCACAAATATCTCCTCACGACAACCTCGACGCTGCACGTCCGGTCTGACACAGCCTGAAGGCGTCTAGCAGCTGTGTGTTTATGCGTAGGTTGTTGGATGGAGCAGTTCAGCTCAGCAGACAATAAACATGGCAACATGATGCACAAAAAAGGGGCTCAACAAACCCAAGCTTTGTGCTGCGATGCGGCTCATGGTGGTGATCAACTTACATTGTCCAGTTACAGAGTCCAGTTCTGGGCTTTGTGCTCAGAGCGGGTTCACATAAAAGTGGGCGTTTGCCATCATATTATTTTACTCCCACTCGGAAGCAAAGTGATCTCGGCAAGTGCATTTTACGCAAGATGAGCAAGTCATTGTTATGGAGCACAACAAGGAGTTGAAAAAGATTATTACTGCCAAAAGCAACACCACCACCACCACCCCACCCCCAATAGAGCGAGGAAAGACCTTTTTACTTAGTGACAATTTTTCCTTTTCTTTTATTAGAATAAGTGTTTTGTTGCAGTTGATTGCATCCGAGTGCTTATTCCTTCCAGAAATGATCAAATCTATCAAATTATTCTTGCTAGTCTCGCCTGCTCTTGATGTCACAGGGAACCGGACTTCCTTATATGGGCTCTGATTTCACAGAGTTAGCACGGAGCAAATACCTTCCAGAATATATTTGTTCAGGTTTGAAGGCGAGCAGAAGTGGTTGGAGTTGCAGATTCCATGAAGAGAAAAATATGGGACTGTTTTGGCGAAGCTGGACTATCCACCAAACTGTTGCTATGACGTCCGATGTCTTTCCAATGTTACTTGGACTCAGAAGTGCAAGCTGTAAGTAATTAATCAGTGTCCTAACTGGGTTTATTTTACATAAGCAGTTGTCTGTGTAGCACTATTGAGTGTGCATACAAATGATAAATGACAAGCAGACCGATATCTGTATTTGCTAATAGCATTTTTCCGTAATGGACGTGCTTTGAGAACCACTGTAAAGTGTATTAAATGATGGTGGAGGCCGGCTGCTCGTTGCCCGCGCACCCATGCTTTGAAACCTGCCGAAAAATGTATTAAACTCCCTCCAGAAATGTCAAAAATAATGCCCGGACTGCCTATGCCCGGGACCCGCAGCGCCGCAGACCTAGAGCCGCTCAGTTTCAAATGAATGGTGGTCAATGGGGAAAAAATATCTGAAAATATGACAAAGTGTCAAATGAATGGCGGTCAATGGGGGGGGATGGCTGGTGGTCTCCAACGAGGGTTCATTCATTTATCATCAACTCCTATACTGACAAAATAAGAAAGTCGGGTAGTCTAGACGTGTTTGGGAAAATTTGGGAGCGTGACCAATCACAGTGAAGAGGATGTGCCTGGAGGAATAAATAAAAACAGACCATTTGAAAATTCAAGGAAATACAGTCGGAATAGGTGCAGATTCTGGAAGATCTAGAAAGCTTTCTGTGCGGGTTATCGTGTGTATCTGCTCTATAGGAGTTAAACATGTTAAAAATGCTTTCAATCAATTATCATTAATATGCTGAAGCATATCGTATCCCATATGATAAGCATGTCTGAAATAAATAAACCATAACCAAATGATGTTGATGTCAAGTCTTCTAATTGGCCAGTAGCTTCCATCTGGTGCCAAATGAAAGTCCAAATGTTTGGAGTTTGTGCTCCTACACGCCCCGTCCACGCTCAGCCTGTTGTTTACTCTGCTAACCATCCTTGACGGCACACCCAGCCGTCAATTATCATCATCTCATGTGGTTTCAGTCGTGCTCTTCACCAGCGACTGGCAAGATGTGGCCAGAGCAGCGACCGAGCGCTAGCGAGGGTTTTTAAATTAGAAAGCGTTCTCCCGGCCGGGAACGAGGCGGCCCTCTGCAGAGTGTTATTAAAGACTCGTTCTGTTTTCCTATCCCCTGAAATGGATCCTGCTCACAGTTTGTTTGCGTCTGATTCACAACTGGCGAGGGCGGCTGCGTCGGCCGAGGATTAGCTTTGTTTACCACAGGGGGCGCGGCGGGGTCACGGGCTGTCAGACAAAATTAAACACGCGACATCTTCATCTGCTTTGGGTCCACACGTCAACTGCACAGATGCACGGCTTCATCAATGTGATAAGAGTGTCCAAAGTGCGGCACGGGGGCCAATTGTGACCTACAATCCATTCTTATTGGACTTGGGCATATTTTAAATAAATGACAATAACCACAATACAACAGTGTGATGTATGCTGTGTTATCTTGAGATATATTTACTTAGACCTCCATTACTTTGAACATGTAGCTAGGCTGAATACGGCCCCCAGTGGAAGAAGCTTGGACACTGAAATAGGCTATATACGTATGTTCCTAAGAAAAAAAAGGTCGGAAGGAACAGATGGAAAAGACATTTTAAGGTCAGTTTGTGCTTCTTCAATAGCAACAAAAGGATTAGTTAGACTTGAGGGGGCGCGGCTACGCTCATTTCATCACAATAACAACAAACAAGAGGAGTTCGATCACTGAGTGGGTTAAAAGGAGGACATAAGGAGGATGAAGAAAGAAGACTGCAACTTAGTGTGTAAAAACGGCGAATGATTAACTAGTCGTCATGTATTCATTCCATCACAATTTAGTCCTGCGTTAACCTGATCTCCCCCAGCTCATAAATCCGTCACATCCCACTCAGGGCTTCAGTAGGACCCACGGGGCGGCCCGGTGTGCTGACATTTATGCGCCTGTCAGCAGTGGTCGCTTAATCCAGGAAGGTGCTAATGGAGCCTGCAGCTCCTCGTCGTCTGCCAAAGGAATCGACATCAAGAGTTCCCCACTGGGGCCGGAGAAAATTCATGGGTACGGATCCTATCATTTCCCCTCAACGTTTTAATGTCTTCAGCAGGGGAGTCTGTCTTCCATTAAGTCCACTCTTGTTTGTCAGCAAGTCCATGTGGACCTCAGGATCCTCACAGGATGCTGGACAAGCAAGGACTTGGACTACCAGGGTGGAAAGATAAACTAGGTTGGAGGCTGGCCTCTGACCCTGAAGCTGACAAATTGAATTTATAATAATGATGACTTTTTAAGGGCGGCACAATGGTCGAGTGTTTAGCACGCAGACCTCACGGCTAGGAGACCTGGGTTCAATTCCACCCTCGGCCATCTCAGTGTGGAGTTTGCATGTTCTCCCCGTGCATGCGTGGGTTTTCTCCGGGTACTCCGGTTTCCTCCCATGAATGTGAGTGTGAATGGTTGTTTGTCTATATACGTATGCCCTGTGATTGGCTGGCCAATCAAACCAGGGCTGTGATTGGCTGGCGACCAGTCCAGGGCGTACCCCGCCTCTCGCCCCAAGACAGCTGGGATAGGCTCCAGCACGCCCCGCGACCCTCGTGAGGAAAAAGCGGTAAAAATGAATGAATGAATGACTTTAACTGGTGGGCTCTTACTGACCTGTTATTTCCTTTCCAGCCGCTAGGGGCCACTGTCTAACCGGAGAACTGACTCAACTTCTTTGCTTTTTTTTGTGTCCACCCGCCATTGTTTTGCAAGTCCTCTGCTGTGTGGTCACTTCTACTTCTGGAGGTAGTTTGTTTTTAAAGCTTTGCGTGCAGATGTGGCCCGCAGTTCGATGCCGTGACCTGCATGGGAAGTTAATCCAGCTTGTTGTCTTGGATTTGATACCAGCCAGGCTTTTTCTCTCCTTCTTTTTCTGACCCAGCAGGTCTCTTTTAGCACATAAAAGTGCATTGTAATCTTAGTGCACGTAAGCCATATTAGTGCAGCGACGCCTCCATGATACTCATCTTTCTTTGAGTCAGGATGATACCTCGGTCGTCTGCCTCAAAAGCGGTTGAGTAACTAATCAGTCTGGAGCGGCAGGAAGCTGCATGACAGCCGCCACATCAGCAAGGAGTGGAAACAGTTTTTGAAGGGTTTTACTCAGTTATTGTAGTAGACTATTTAGTAGATTTAAAGCCGAACAAAAACACAAACATGCATACTTTTGGCCAAAGAGGTGGAATAGCGTGCATCAGCCCATCCCCATTTTTTGCATCTAATTCCCAAATCGATTGTAAAAAACAAAAATAATAAATTACAATTTTTTGATATTATTAAATGCATTTTAAATTGAGAAATACACAAATACTCGCCACTGCGAGTTGACACACGGAGACAAGCAGAGACAAGCATTCACATGGTGAAATATTGAGCCCGGCAAAATGAGCAAGTTCCTTTTCATTTGTGTGAATAATTCATGTATTTAAATCCATCTAGTCAACTACGCCACCCCACCCTCGGCCATCTCTGTGTGGAGTTTGCATGTTCTCCCCGTGCATGCGTGGGTTTTCTCCGGGTACTCCGGTTTCCTCCCACATTCCAAAAACATGCTAGGTTAATTGGCCACTCCAAATTGTCCATAGGTATGAATGTGAGTGTGAATGGTTGTTTGTCTATATGTGCCCTGTGATTGGCTGGCCACCAGTCCAGGGTGTACCCCGCCTCTCCCCCCAAGACGGCCGGGATAGGCTCCAGCACCCCCGCGAGCCTCGTGAGGAAAAAGCGGTAGAAAATGAAAAATGAATGAATAGTCAACTACGACATAAAAACACGCATCGCTCCTCTCACCGAGCAGCGGGTGCCGCTGTGGGCCCCTCCCTCTCTATTGTCTGTGACATGTTTGGGTGCATGCCGTAACCTTGTCCGTGCTCACAAGCCTGGAATTAAAGTGGACTAACACCGCCCATCACAGAGCAGGTGAGGACCAGCAGGGATTTACCCACAGGTGCACTAAAGCCTCCCTAAGGAGAGGTATAGCATAGCATAGCATAGCATAGCATAGCATAGCATAGCATAGCATAGCATAGCATAGTCACGCTGCAATGTTCCACCAGAAGTTGCTGAGCTGCTCTTGTAGAACCAGAGAGATTTTGTTTAGTTTTTCCATGACAGTTAAAATACTGTACATGAAAAATCCAGGAAACTATGAAAAGAGAGAGATGGCCAAAATATGATTGACAAGTATGCTAAATTGTGCTAACTGGTAGAGGTTGTCTCTCAAACCGGTACAGAACCTTCATTCCGTGCTTTCAAGGTGGACCGCTGCACCGGGGGTGTTAAGGCGAGTCTTTCTAAAATGCCACTTGTTCGCCCGGCGTCGTTAAGGCTCGGCCCAAATCAAACCTGGAAAACGTCGGGCCCAGGATTATAATTAGGGTCTTTCTTCTGCGCCCATGACGTCTTCTGAGCGTGTATGGCGCACAGCGGTGCGCTTCTGGCCCCCACAGATGTGAGGTTTCATTAGTCGCCATGATGACAGACCCGGAGAGGGTCAACCCGGCGCTGGTTCTGTTTTACGAGCCGCTCTGGTCTCCCAGGGAACAAGGAGGCGGAAAGTGCAAGCGCAGTAAAAGGCCGCAGTCTTCAGCTCTGGTTGTGTTTTGCTGCAATCACATGTTTTGCTGATGTTCCATCACTGCTCTCTTTGTGCTTTTTATGATTCCTTCCTTTTTTGTTGCTGGAAATGTTCCATCGAGTGTTTTATTCACGTCCTTCATGCTCTGTTGGGGTTGTGTTTGGAGTCTATCACCAGTTTTCACTTCCGGTTCTATCAAAGTCATCCATGATAGTTCCATCAGCGCTCCATCAGGGTCACGGTTCCTTTAGCTCTCCATCAGCCTTCTGCTGCATTCTTAGGACTACTTTCATGTTGCCATTGTGCTCAGTTAGCGTTCTATCTGTGTTCTTCCAGCATTCTGAGTTACTGCATCTGCTCACGTTGAACATGACTCTTCTCCTGTGTTTCAGAAATGAAGAGCCTAGGAAAGGCTTGTCTCGAACTAGTTCAATATTGGTGCCTGGATTTTTGTTATTAATTCATTCCAAAACATTCAATGAAAACTGTTTCCGATATTCAGACACCCGGAAATATTACCAAAAACACATTTCATAGAAACAACCTATAGTTTTAATGCAGACAACAATGCAAGATAATTAGAAATGACAAATTGATGGAACCTGTTGACTTCCCATACATCCTGGCCAGATTGAAGTCAACAGTGTTTCTCACTCTCTGTATCACAATGGGGCGGCACGGCAGCCCAGTGGTTAGCGCGCAGACCTCACAGCTAGGAGACCAGGGTTCAATTACACCCTCGGCCATCTCTGTGTGGAGTTTGCATGTTCTCCCCGTGCATGCGTGGGTTTTCTCCGGGTACTCCGGTTTCCTCCCACATTCCAAAAACATGCTAGGTTAATTGGCCACTCCAAATTGTCCATAAGTATGAATGTGAGTGTGAATGGTTGTTTGTCTATATGTGCCCTGTGATTGGCTGGCGACCAGTCCAGGGTGTACCCTGCCTCTCGCCCAAAGACAGCTGGGATAGGCTCCAGCACCCCCGCGACCCTCATGAGGATAAGCGGTAGAAAATGAATGAATGAATGAATATCACAATGTATCACAATGCTGGCACTGGTAATGTTCTTTGGCCCCATGGCAGATTATTTCCCTGTTACACTCAATAAAGGTAGAGACAGTGTATCAGAAATGTGGAGGGAGGGCACACAATTTCACTAAACGATACAGTACGTGGCTCACGGATGAGTTTGTTACGTGAACTACTGTCCAAAAACACACATTTAAAAAAAAAAACCAGAATCATACGAAAGCACAATGTTAAACCACAGAGTCAATTAGTGCAATACTGTATCTAACAACATATCTCATTAATAATCTATTACATTTTTACAACATGCCAAGAGCCAATAACAACAAGCTGGGGCCTGAGCATGGCCACCGAGCCACATTTTGGACAACCCAGCTGTGCCGGTGAAAAAAAGTGTTTATAAACATTGTAATTGTTTATGCGACTCTTGTTCTAAATATACCCCACACAACATGACGACGTGCACTCCATCAGCGCAAGTGTAAACGTTTGAACCAATGTTTGACCCGTCTGGTTCAGAGGTTGTCGTTTTAATGCAACCAGTCATTTTTTTTCACCAAACGTGAACCTCTTTTTCGTAGCGGCGAGGTCAGGAGTAGACATGGAGGAGATGAGGTCATGTGTAAATTTCATCCGTAAAGAACTTTTTATTTAAAAAAAGATGATCATCTGGTGTTAGCAGTCTGTTATAAACACTGTTAACATTCAGGAGAGACAGCCCACACATTCACACACCTGCTCACTGAGTAAACACGTACATATATTTACCACTGACTGTGTGTGTGTGTGTGTGTGTGTGTGTGTTTTTCTCGGCGGTGCAACTAAAACAAGTCATTAAATATGGACCGCTGTTGGTTTGTTTAGAGCAGAGCTTTACAAACTTTTTCCAGTGAGGGCTGCATACATAAAAATGAAAGGATGGTCGGACCACTTTGATACATTTTGGACATTAAGGATGCTGAAAGCAATCCAAATATGAGTCACTAGCCACGTTTACATGACTTTTTTTTCCAAAAACAATGGTAAGGAATATTCCAATCTCCAGTCTACATGCGCCGCTATAATCAAACAGAATAATCAATGGGGCATGCCCAGTATAACGTAAACATCAACATCACGTGATACCGACTTCCCCAAGTTTTTCTTTCCCTTGTTGGAATAACTCCGTATTGACAGTTTTTCCTTCGTTCCAGTCTTGAAAGTTAGTTTGGTCAAAAACAAAGTTTCTGCAGCAGTCCAGTTCCGATTGCTGGCCTCCATTTTTAAAAGTGAAGAACGTCTGGATCTGCGTGTTACGTCATATCTCAATTTAAACAGGAAAATATCAAATTCAATCTTGCTAATATTTTATAATTAAACTCGGGACATGTTTTATAAAGATATATATATGAAGAGCTTGCAACCAAAAGGCGCTAAATCCATTTTGACTGATTTCGAGAAAATTAATGATTTTTAATTACGCATATATCAATCTATTTAGTCATCAAGTCTATATTGCAAATGAAATATATCAATATATCAATATAGGTCATAAAAATGCATGCTATAAAAATCCTGCACACACCATGTATTTCATATATATATTTTTTTTTTTCCGGATTTAACGCCTTTTGGATGAAATGATGGATTTAGCGCCTTTTGGCTGAAATAAATTTGAAGTCACCTTTAACTTCTTCAATGGCATTGTTGTAAAAGAACGTAAGGTGCTTTAATGTGCTATGCTAATAAAATAATTACAACACAGAAGCCATTCTCAACATACAATACACCCCCCCACACACACACACATGCACTCGTTCACCTTCACACATTACAGAAACAAAATGTTATAACCTACCACTAGTACACTGTTACTGATAAAATTTTGTTAAGATATTATAGCACACATTAACATCATCCACATTCCATGATGATCAGCTTTAACACAACTCAACATACCCAATTATACAAGACAATGGTACAAGACATGTCATACATTGCAGGTGCATTCAACCTGTAGGCTGCAGTAGAGCGACACATGAAAAATAACAATTTGCAGACAATAATAAAAATGTTATTAAAAGCAGTGCTCATATTTGACTGCACCATGAATGTACAGTGACAAAAATCATCTCATTACAAACTCTTTACATTGTATGTTTTTTAGTACAAGTAAAATAATGTTTCTCATGAAAGTTGGATGTGTCAAGGTAGAGACATGCCTTTTATGGCGTAAAAAAAAACTTCCATGTTACAGAATACTGTAAAAACACAATTTGTGTTCTCCTGAATTGTATAACATACTGTAACTATCATACGTGTACTTAATGTACACAAACAAAACAGGATGCGCACTGATACTGGCTTTCTGTATGTGCAGTGCCAATTGTATTCTTCTCTCTGATTGGTCAGATTATCAATAGATGGGAAACTTGGGCCAATCAGAATAAAGAATAAAGAAAGGGATTTAGCTCCTTTTGGTTGAAATCTGAAATGGAAATAGCGCCTTTTGGTTGAAAGCATAAATTTCATATCACTTTTTTTCTTATTTTTAAAAATGATTTCAAGACCAAAATATGTGATTTGGATACACATGACAGAGGTCTATTAAACTCATGAAAAACATACAACTTAGTGAAAATTGGATTTAGCGCCTTTTGGTTGCAAGCTCTTCATATATTCTTTTTTAATAAAAGTGGACTTGTGAATGGCGTATAGAAGGGTTTAGATTCTGTTCCACAGATGGCGCTAATGCACACGAAAGCTGCTTGCCAACCGCCAATAAACAACAGAAGAAGAAAAACACCACGAAGAAGAAGGCACCCTGACAACTTTCCGTTTGAGCGGGTACGAGATACCTCAATCGGATTGGGGAAAGGAATATTCCACCCCTGGGAATTTTTGGCACTTTTCTTTGGGAATGAGGTGTATACAAAGGTTGAATTCTTTCCATTTGAGCAAATAAACCCAATGCATTTGGAATATTTGGCTCCATGTATACGTGGCTACTATATGCCAAACTATCTGAGTTTGGACTTTTGCTTGAATTGTGACTTTTTCTGCCATAATTTCTCGGCATAATATATAAATAATCGGCATATAATTAGACATGGGTTCATATCAGTGTTGGCTTTCCTGCCAACAATGACGCCGACGGGATGGTGATGTGCTCCACGCCTTGTAACAAGCTTGCTATCTTGCTCGGCCCTAAGTTTGGCCTTTGGATTGTAAATATATGTAAGGGTCAAGGGTCAAGGGTCTTTGTAAGTCCACGGACGTTGTGCAAACTCAACATGACAAAAGGACGCCAGCCATGAAGCTCAGAAGTACTTTTTAGATGACTACTGTTCGTCTCGGCGCCAACATTAACAGCATTCCTTTGAATCTCTGTGAGCCGTTTTCCTGTCTTCTGTCATCGTATGACACTGGTTCGCAAGCATGAGGGCGCGTACTCCTAGTGGTACGCCAGCAAATTGTGCAGGGTACGTAGAGACATTTCATTTCCAAGATGATAAGTAAATATTCTCAGTCATCTCAGATCACGTCATTTTCAATATTTATCCAGGAAGTACTTTGGCTTCCTCCAGTCCTCCATTTAACTTGATGGTGGATTTTGCAGCATCAGTCTCCTTCTCTTGCACATTCTTGTTTTCCCACCACCCATGGTGAGTTTCGTGTCTGCCTCGGCTGAACATCAATTATTTTGGTAATGTGTCGTGTCGTTCCAGCTTATCTTTTGTTCATGGAAGACGTTATTGAACCAAGCTGCCACCATATCCTTTCATCCCAGTTCTACTCCTTTCTCCGTATCTTAGCCCTTACCCCTGGGAATTGCACATTCACAATAATCAAATGTTGTCCCAACTCTCCTTAAATCAAGGTGTGCTAAGTGCTAAAGTGTGTACAGCCTTAGAGACCAAGTGAGGTCGGGGACCAGACTTTAAACGAATGGGTAAGCGGACGGGGCTACCACTTCCCAGTGGAGACCAGTGAAGCATATTAATGTCGGTAATTCCGCACAATTATTGATTTTCACTGTAATGTCCCTATTATTCAATCATTTGCTACTCCTGTTCATTGGAAGTTGTATTTTCAAATTGCTCGCTAGCAAGAGGAAGCTACAATACGTTAAATTACTAACTTTACTGTAACGTTCACGTTTTATATTAGCTCTCTAATAACACCACCACCCCCCCACCCCCACCCCCACCCCTCCACGCCGACTGCCACAAGTCCGACAAGCCACTAATATTTATTAATTATGACCAGGCGGTTGCTAGCCTCGGATTGAGACAAAAAAGTATTTTGAAACATAATATTATTTTGTGTTTTGTTGATATTATTTTGCAACCCCCATTTGCAAAAATATGCCCCAAGACTGTGTTACCCAGCTATTTGCCGCTACCCCCTAAAGCCCCCTAAACACGGGGAGGCTGTGTTTCACTTTTAGGCTGCCAAAATCTGGAACGGTCTTCCAGACGATGGTGACAACTGAGGTTGTTATTTTGGTTGTTATTTTGATTGCTAAGACGGAAGAGCAAAGGCTAAGGGATAGAAGTGGGATTCCTAGCGGAATGTGACACAAACATCTACATCTAAGGTTTGTGTTATAAGCGGATTAGTGAACTTAGTGAATTAGTAAAAAGATTACATTCATAATCTTTTATACATGAATAAATTCCATGTTTTTAACAATATGCCAAAGGCCAGTTAAGAACGAGCTGCAGGCCAGAAAATGGCGTCTGGGCCGCACTTTGGACTTTATAGAGTGTTTGCTGTGACAATGTATCGTTTCAACCATAAACAAAAAGATTTGGGAAATCCATGTCCAGATTTAAGGATACAAATCATTGCAAACGAGAAAATAAAATGTAAATGCTTAAAAAATGAAGTAAAAGTAAATCAATATAAACAGACTACTAAAAAACACCATTTTAGCCAATGATAATTCTGAGGAAAGTCATAGTGGAAAAGTCGCTCCAATTAGAGAATGGAGGAAAAGGGGAATTAAGGACATGGAATCATCCCATCTAAAGAGGTTACCGTGACATCACAGGAAAGAGAAAGCCTAAAACAAACTAATCCTGAATTGAACACCAAGTTGGGTAAAAAAAATAGCAGTTGTTGAGTTAGCGTATGAAGAATAATAGACATGAAGGAACGTTCCCACTGCCTTATTTATCATTTTGGTTGAATTCGGTGTTGTGTAATATCACAAGTTTGTGTTTCTAAGTTGAGTGTGTTTGTGTGTGTTGCGCTTTAAATTGTGCTGCAAATGTCTGGAACAGTAAAAGTAGATTGTGGGAATTCTGGGAAGCGTGTAGGCGAGCGGCGTGCACGTCCCCGTGGAAGGTTGAAACATTCCACGGGGAGGTGACGACTTGACCCAGACGGAACCCGGTGAAACCGCCGACCCCAAGACAGGCTCGCAGTAAACCAAGACGGGCTGACCAGAACCACCGTGGTGGGACAAAGCAAACAGCATGCTTGTCAGGCAAGCAGAAAACCCAGAGTTCCTGCCAGGAGATTGAAACAAAACATTACTCATATGACCTTTCACCCCCGTCTACCTCAAGAATGCGGCATTACAGAGCTTGAAAAAATCAATAGTGCTCCTCCTTTAAACTACGACCACCGTCTCCGTATGATTCATGGTAATGGTAATGGTTTTATTTCATTTGAACATGCATCAGATTACAATTGAGTGCATCCCATAATCCAGTGGTCTCAAACTCGCGGCCCGCAGGCCAAATGCGGCCCGCGAGACGCTAGTTTGAGGCCCCCACCTTGATACCAAAGTTTAATGTTGAAATGACAGCTTAAAACTGTGTGCACACCGGACACAATTAACATGATTTTACCCTACCCTGTTACCCCGCCCTGTTTTGCTTTGGATTAGCAATGAAGCTAAAGGCTTATGAATAAAACAGAAAATACACGTCAAGATAAAGCATCTCATCAAACATGTTAAAGTTACGATGCTGCTCCCAGATGGAACTGAGTACCATGCTAACTTGCTAATTGGGTCAAATAATTAAGTTTCATTAATGTTCATGTTGAAGGTTAAATAACTGTTAATACTGTACATTTGAATCTGAAAAATAATAATTTCTCTACCAACTGTATGTGGTTTCTTACGTTTTTCTTATTTGTTGTTTTATTATTATTTTACTTATTTATTACTGATTGATTGATTTATTGTCATTTATTCTTAATTTAATTATTTGCTTATTTTTTATCTTATTTTGTGTATAGAAAAATAAAAATTAAGATATTTGAGAACAGTGGAATGTTTTATCAGATATTTTGGTGTGGAAAACCAGAACCAAAATACTGAAAAAGTGTAGGGTATAGCAGAAGCAAAAGCATTGAAGATAGTTTTTTTATTGATTTTTTTTCCAGTTTTTAATAAATGCGTTTTGGGTTTTTTTTGAAAACCTGATGCGGCCCGGCTTCACCCAGAACCTAGCTCCGGTGGCCCCCAGGTAAGTTGAGTTTGAGACCCCTGCCATAATCAGTTCCCAGTTCCACATGTCCAAAAGGAGTAGGAAGAAGCAAAGCTTATTAAATCCTACCCCTCCATCTGGTACTTTTACAATCACTAACTGTTACATTTGTTCACTTCCTGCTTTCCTAATATAATTTTATAATTTTGTATAATATATATATATATACAATATAATTTTTTTAATTAATTTAATTTTATTATTATGTTTTAAACTTTTATTTAATTTTTTTTTTTTCTGTCACATCCCAAAGTACTCGGTGATATGAGCATCCAATGCCATAATGGGTACCATAGTAAGTGTCAATATAGTGATATATATAGCACATCATGACTGGTTCAAGACTCTTCATCCTTGTATTTAGCAAACATCAACTGCTTGTATTGTTTCTTGAATTGGCTCATCGTTGTGCATTGTTTGATTTCCTTACTCAATCCATTCCATAGTTTGATTCCACATACTGAAATGCTATGGCTAGCATAACGTAGTCCTAGCATAGAAGTGTTTCAAATGTACTTCTTCCCTGAGATCATATTTCTCCTCTCTTGTAGAGAAGTATTGGATGACATTTTTAGCTAATTGCTTATTTTTAGCCTTATGATTTATTTTAGCTGTTTGAAGATGAACTATATCAGCAAGTTGAAGTTTTTTGTGATTGTAGAAATAAGGGGTTAGTATTATGAATTATCCTTACTGACCTTTTTTGCAGTACATTTAGCGAGTGAAGATTGCTTTTATAGTTATTAGCCCATATTTCCACACAATAAGTAAGATATGGTAGAACCAGAGAGCAATAAAGAGTGTGGAGTGATTTCTGATTGAGAACAAATTTTGCTTTGTTCAATACTGAAATATTTCTGGCCACCTTATGTGCTAAAGAGAAGTCGGACCTTTAGCTACCTTTGGCCATCTTGCATTAAAAACATTCTTAAACATTTAAATATAATCTTTTTAAAGTTGCAGAAAGATTTAACCTTTTACCTCAACTATAGGACGGTCATCTTGAAGGCTACGGACACGGGCCACTCCAAATGACAACATAACAATCATCAGTCTCACAGTACGTTGTGTTGATAAGCGTGCTAGACTGGCGTTGTTCTTAGCCGAGTGTGTAGAAGCTCCTGGCGCATCGCTGATAAAGTCTGCGGCGACACGTAATTAACCTTCGCTCACCTCCAATCAGCCTGACAACATGTGTGCTTTGGTGCAGCGCCCAGTCAACATTCGGCCTTCATTAGTGCCATAGATAGAGATGGCAGCCGGGAGACGGACGGCTGTGTGTGTGTGTGTGTGTGTGTGTGTGTGCGTATGCAACATCAGTCAGCAACAAGTAAAAGTGGTCATCTCGTCCATCTAGGGAGCCAAAACCAAGAATGTTTTCACACGTCTGCGAGAGTTACACAAAAACTAGCATGAGGGGCGGAGCTTTGACAAGTGTGATATTTACAAGAGGCATTCCGTGTCTCAAATGGAATACTTCCATCAGTAAGTATACTGTGTGCACTGTGTACTTCGTTCCTGAGTGTGGGAAATTTGACAGTGTAGTGTTGTTGCAAATCCGTTACTGTCTTCTTCTTCTCTCCTGTTTAATGGTGAATTGCAACCACTGTTTTTATTAGCAACAACATCTGGATCAAACCATGAAATTCATTTATAATGACTTTTTTCATTAGCATTTATTGTTTCCACCAAACTCATTAGCTGCCATTATTTCAATTTAGCCCCTCCCCTCCCTTAATGCTGTGTCTCATGTGGCGCACTTGTGTACTTACACTTCTTTTCAGTGCATAAGTGCTTTCACACTGAGAGGTATGGTAAAATGCAGTACACGATGTTGCACTCAACACTTAACTTGAAATAATGGCGACTGAGGATAAACCCAGAGTGGTGGAAACTACAGAAGAAGAAATATTGGCGTGGTAAGTGAACAACGACAGCACGAACATTGCAACAGCACTACACTGTCAAAACTGGCACCCACGGGAACAAAGTACACAGTGTACATCAGGGGTCTCAAACTCAATTTACCTGGGGGCCACTGGAGCTAGGGTCTGGGTGAGACTGAGCTGCATCAGGTTTTACAAAAAAAAAAAAAAAACGCATTTATTAAAAACAGAAAAATGAATAAACTTTGCTTTGTTTCCGATTTTCTACAAGAAAAGCTCTGATAAAACATTCCACTGTTCTCAAATATCTTACTTTTTATTTTTCTACACAAAATAAGATGAAAAATAAATAAACAAATCAAGAATAAAGAAAATCAATCAATCAGTAATAAATAAATATAATAATAATAATAAAACGGCAAATAATAAAAACTTAAGAAACCACATATAGTTGGTGGGTAGACAAATTATTTTTTCAGATTAAAATGAACAAAGCATTATTAGAGCCCTGTAGACATGACAAAACACGACTATAGTCACATTTATACTCTTTTTATTTACAACATATTGCGCAACTGCAGGGTCTTGAGACACATGCTAACTCGCAAACTAGAGAGCTAGCGACCTAAACGGTAGCCTTCAAGTTATTTCCTTTAAACTTAAATAGCCAAAACCTTACCGCTTCAACACGGATAGGGAGGATAATTATTAACAGTTATTTAACCTTTAACATGAACATTAATCAAACGTAATAATTTTTTCTGGGTACATGATACCATACAGCATCCATATCAAACTTGCGTGGGCCGCACTAACATTAAACTTTCATATCAAGGCGGGGGCCTCAAACTAGTGTCCTGCAGGCCACATTTGGCCCGCGGGCCGCGTGTTTGAGACCCCAGGTGTACATAAAATATTTATTGAAGTGTACTGGCTGAAGTGCAGCATACCATTTGAGTGTATCAGTAGTTTGAGTGCAACATCCAGGTGCTGTCAAGTGCACTTCTTTTTGCCCTACTCAAAAGACTAAGTGTACACTTAAGTGCACCAATTGATACACAGAAACATTGTGATCATCGTTAATCTTTATGGCAGTCCTCTTATGAATGCGCCTGTTTCAACTTTTACTTCCTGGTGCCATTTCCCGCCTAAACCTCTCAGTGCAAAAGAGGACTTTGACCCTTAAGCCCCGCCTACAAAGGTCAAATGCAGCAAACGCTCCAAATGTGGAGACAGAAAACCAAATACATGACACCTTTTGTCCCGTAACGCAATGCAAACATCTCAACTCGCCCACACGGCGACCCGCTAATCTAAGCAGTGAGGGTAAACTGTTTGGTTTCCATGGTAACAAAGTTTTTTCAGGAGGGGGGGGGTTAATTCACATACTCAGCGGCCACCTCATTGCTTACACAGAGAATATACTTTTACACAGATAATACCCAGTAGAGAGGTACTGATTTGATAATATGTAAATATATATTTGACACATGGTGAAATATTGGAGGAAGTCACCTGGGACACAAGTTGGACACGAGTTGGCATCGAGAATAATACGCGGTTATTAAGTTTCATCAATCACATGTTAGCACCGGTCACGCAGGATGTCTGCTCCGGCGTGGAGTTGGGTTTCGCCACGGGGACGGGCGGAGCCTACGGTCTCAGTGGGGGCTCCCATGAAGGTGTACATTGTTGCCAGCTCTGGGGAGAAAACTGAGCAGTCTGGCAACACAGGCGGAATTTCCTCTACTGCGATGTTATCTGACGCAAGACACTTAGCTGCCGCCAAATCAGGGAGGAGACGGGAAGGAGAGGAAGGTGCACAAGCGATACAGGAGAGGGATGATACACTGTTCATCGTTTGCATGTGAACGCTGAAAAATGTTCATATATTCCACATATCCCACACAATCACATGACTTACATATTACATAACCACAGGAGTTTACATTCTAGATCAGGGGTCACCAACGCTGTGATCGCGGGCGCCCATGCGCCCATGTGGACCACTTAAGGCGCCCCATCTTCTAAAAATAGCACTGGTCACAAATTATCATTGTTATTTTGTGCTTTAAATTTTGAATCAGAATTGCTTACATTAATGTATTTTTTTAATCGTCTTATAACATCAAAAATTAAAACGAAAATATTTTATAACAAACTCTTACCTCAAGTCAAAGTTTATGTGTGCGCACGCGTCCGCTCACTGCTTTTCTGATATAGTGCAGCGGTGATGAGGAGTTAGCTTACTCGTGCAGTTTAGCCCCCAAAACATGGCAGAAAAGCGAAAAAGGACTTACATTTTCCACAGTAATTGGGAGAAAGAATTTTTCTTTACATATTTTGAAGAAAAATGTATGTGTCTTATTTGCGGGACGACTGTTGCAATACCAAAGCGGCACAATTTGGAGAGACACTTGAAAACTTGTCACGAAAGCTTGAATGCGAGCTACCCACCCGGCAGCGCATTAAGGACGGAAAAGGCCCGTTTGTTAAAGGCAGCTTTGGACAAACAAAGGACTTTTTTCACTAGGCAGGTTAAAAAATCCCAGAAAGGTGTTCCCTCTGACTTTCAAATATGTGAGCACATAAATAAATGTTTCTTGGTTTTGTTACCATTATTGTGTAAAATAATGAACATTGATATGTGAGCAGTCGCTTCACATAGTGTTACTACTACTATTCCTTTTGTTCTCATTACTAAAAAGTGATCCGTGCAGTTTTGTCATTTTGGAAGTTCACCGCAAACAGGTCATGTAGCCCTTCATATGATCCGTGCTCACAAAGTAGCCCTCAGCCTCAAAAAGGTTGCTGTAAAGTTTTGTAAAGTCACAGTAACTCACTTCCAAAACTTTATTATTGGAAACTTTGGCATGGTTTAACACAAGAGTACAAACATTCTAAGTACATTTATAGGTCAGAAAAGTGGAAAAAGCATCATAGGTCACCTTTAATGCCGCAAGGGACACAGCAGTCTGTGACAGAGCCCAAAGCAGAACCAGATGTTCGTTGAGAAGAGTGATACGTGCTTTTATGTTAAAGTTTATGTTTTATTTTTTTATTTATTTATTTTTTTCCCAAGATGGCGGCGCCCTGTACGGCTGCGGCTGCGGCTGCGGCTGCGGCTGCGGCTGCGGCTGCGGCTGCGGCTGCGGCTGCTTTGGCTCCCGGTAACACAGAGCGGAGAAGATCATTGGGACCCCGCTCCCCCCATTAAGGACATAGCAAACATCCGCTGAGTATCAAGAGCCCATCGGATCTACTCTGACCCCACCCACCCCCAGCATGGACTGTTTTCTCACCTAGCGTCAGGGAGAAGGCTCTGCAGCATCCGCTGTAGAACAACCAGTTTTAGAGACAGCTACTTCCCATCCATCCATCCATCTATCCATCAGTTACTTCCCCCTGGCCGTCAGACTGCTCAATGCCAAATAAGCCCCTCTACCTGCCCCCATGCACAACCAAAACTTTAAATTATTGTCATTTATTCTAAATTATTTAAATTATTTGTACAAATTACTGTTTACGCTGTACATTGTTCATATTTGATGTCATCTATTTATTCTCCACATTATTATTTATTATTTATTATTACACGGGAGCTAAATATAGCCAACAAGTCTCTCCTGCTGGTCTTTTAATTCTCTGGCAGACCAGGTGGATATGAGGTGTATTATTAAGCAGTTACATTGCCATCTATTGAACGGAGGTGGAATGACAAATTACATTGACCAACAGTCCCAATATCATGTGTCTATGAGCCATAACGCATAACACAAAAACACAACAACACTGTATCTACTGTACGCTAATGATGGCTATTCTGCAGCCCGCAAGAGTAGCAATGTATGTTTATTTACAAAATGACATCCCCAGCTTGGGGCCTGACATGCACATTACCTTGTTTTTGTAGATCTGTGTGATAACACCCTTGTAAAAATGGTCCGTTTTTTTACCAGGTCATTTAAATGCACCATGAATAACAAGGTACTATCACTCGAGTAAAGACCTTTGAACCCATCATAAAGAGAGATTTCTGAAGGTGTTGAACGCAAGAAGTGACTGTTTTAAGAGCAACTAACACGGTCATAACTAATAAAAGTGAATTAATCCTGTGTTGAATTCACTGTCCCTGGTATTTTTACATTGCATGCATGAATAAGGACTCACTGCAGCAAACAAGTTCAATAAAAACAAATATGCACGAGTGTGTTTGCGGTATAGTCGTGGATTTTTGAGTTGTGAAATGATGTTACAGTTTATGTGGAGTTGACGATGCCATTGCCGTGGCCGTTGCCGTTGCCATTGCCATTGCCGTTGTGGTATAGTCGTGGATTTTTGAGTTGTGAAATGATGTTACAGGTTACGTGGAGTTGAAGATGCCGTTACCGTTGTGGTATAGTCGTGGATTTTTGAGTTGTGAAATGATGTTACAGGTTACGTGGAGTCGACGATGCCGTTGACTGTGATGCATTGACACGAAGCTCAGGGTGAACGAGTCAATGTTTGACACATTCTACGCTCTGAGCCGGCTAATGGCCAACCAGGCCGGCATCTGACATTCCCAAATGCTGGATAATGATTATTGGGAAGGTCGGAAGCACTTCACACCACAGTGCCGCTGTTCTGGGACATTTATTTAGAAAAAGACCAAGCAAAACAAAGATTGTCTCTGTTGATGTTTATCAGAAGCAAAGCTATTCCAGTTGAGACTGACTTTATCAAGATGGAGGTGTTAAATATTTACATGTCATCTTTATTGCGTGTCATTTCATTCTGGCAGGAAATAAGACACCTGTAAAAAAAATGGAACCATTAAGCCCAACTTTCAATGCAGCATTTGTAGACATTAGTGACATTTATAGCGGTCCACCTTCTTCACGGTTTGGTACGTACCTGGCTTTCAAGGTCAAGGTTGCCTTCATTTTAGGAACAGTAACACTCACAGTTAGTTTGGCACTGACTTATTAAACCTTCATTTCTGTGGTAACTATTAGAAATCCTGTCCGCCTCCTCCATTGCAGTTCTAAGGCCTTGTCCACATGGGAATGGAAAAGAACACAGTGACGAATCAGTATATAGTCACATCCACACGGTAACGGGTCGTTACTTGGTGGAAACGATGTAATGCATGAGGCATGTCTACATGCACAACTGTAAACAAAAAAAAAAACAAAAGAAGAGGAATGAACCCAAGCACAGATGGTCCGGTGTCTTCCACTTTTCCGGCTTGTCTAGATTTACAATAAAGTAGAATTCAAAATTTACAAAAAAGTAGAGTTATTCCAATCTCAATATTCTGATTATTTTGACAGCAGTACAGAACCATGTGAAGGTGACGGGATGGTGACGTCATCGTTTTCCGAGAGTAGCCATTCGCTTGTCCATAAGAGAATGTCAAGAAGCAGTTAGATGCAAAAGACATTTTTTTTTTTTTTTAGTATAAAAATAAAGTATAAAAAGTGTTTTTGCTTCCACCACTGCAATATAAAGGCTGTGGTTTGAGTCAAATTTGCCAAAGTGAAAGACATTTTTTTTAATGTCATTTCAGGGCACCCAGAACGCCGTTGCCATGTAGATGAAACGCTGAATCAATAAAATATCATTTTGACCTGAAAAGAAAAATGCACAAACACACAATCCAGGTTTAACCCTAAATAGGCTAGGCCTCACACACAAATTAAAGACATTCTAAAGTATAAAATGTATAGTTACTCACCACGAAGAAATGATAATGAAAAATGAATCAAAGTCAGAGTCTAGCCTTTAGCCTGGTTGTTAGGCTAGGCTGTTTCTCGAGGGGTCACTTCCAGCTCTTTTATGCTTTCTGCATCCGTGACGTCGGCGTGGATCTGTACGAACAAATGATGTCTCTTTTACATTTTTTTTGTTTTTCTAATTACGCGGACAGACACTTGGAGAAAATTTGCTGAGGAGCTGGAGATCTTTAGTTTAGAGATCAGTAGTTTAAGCATAAACAAATCGTGGGTTTTTGATACACTGCCCCCTGCAGTTTGGGAGTAGACACTGCATGGAATTTGGTTATATGAGGTCTCTCGAGCAGATTTCCATGCGGTGGATTTCGGTGGAAGTACAACCCAGCCGTAATGCAGCTCTGCAAGCCACTGTGTTGCCCCCTCCAGCTGTAGGAGAATGCTTTCCTCCATGGAATGCTGAAATAATGCCTGTTGTAATTCTAGTATCAATTTACCATCATACTGCATATTAACTTGATTTCACCTTGCTGCTTTAAATGTATGAATTATCACCATGTACCATTAATAAGATGTGTTTTCTGTGGGAAAAAATCTTGATGGGTCGCAAATGCGGAATCGTGAATACATAGGGATCCACTTGGGGTCCCGCGAGCCAAAGGCTGGACTGCACTGAATTTGTTTACCGTTGGACTCATGACACTTCCTGTCCTTCAATTAATTTGTACATTAGGGAAAACGGTACGCCTCTGTACGCCTTACACTCCAAGTGACATTACATGTTTGCATCGTGACAAACTTCAAGTTGGACGTGCACAAAGCTGACGAAACCAACAGAGATCCATGTGAAAGTGACAAGAAGACTTTTGAGAAGGCAGACTTTAAAAAAGACATTTGGCGTCTCCAAAAATAAACCTTTGTCAACTTTGACTTTGATACTTGAAGAAAAAGTGGCAATGAAGTGAGATGAGTGCTCTGCAATGCAAATGGATGGAAATCAAATCAAGATTGGTGTTGCAGCGTGTGTCGTCATCCCGACACCTGCGATGGATTCATGACTTCTTTCTCATTTACGCACTCTTCAATGCCTGGAATAATATTAAGTACATTATTAGTCGTATCGACAAGCAGAGAAGCGTCGCTGCTGGTGATGGAAAGTAATAAGAACACATTAAGAAAAGCAACGGTAAGAAAAAAATATATTTTAGGCTCGGGGCAGGGGGTAAAACCGATCTCAAAGCCACTGTGGTAAATCCAACTGCACGTATGAAGTAACGTCAGATCAGCTGTAGGCCAATGGTAAATTAATGATAACGGTAATGGTAACGGTAACGGTAACGGTAATGGTAATGGTAATGGTAATGGTAATGGTAATGGTAATGGTAATGGTAATGGTAATGGTTTTATTTCATTTGAACATGCATCAGATTACAATTGAGTGCATCCCATAATCAGTTCCCAGTTCCACATGTCCAAAAGGAGTAGGAAGAAGCAAAGCTTATTAAATCCTACCCCTCCATCTGGTACTTTTACAATCACTAACTGTTACGTTTGTTCACTTCCTGCTTTCCATAATACAGTTTAAGGTTTTTTTTTAAATAATGTACCTGGTACCAAAGTACTCGGTGATATGAGCATCCAATGCCATAATGGGTACCATAGTAAGTGTCAATATAGTGATATATATAGCACATCATGACTGGTTCAAGACTCTTCATCCTTGTATTTAGCAAACATCAACTGCTTGTATTGTTTCTTGAATTGGCTCATCGTTGTGCATTGTTTGATTTCCTTACTCAATCCATTCCATAGTTTGATTCCACATACTGAAATGCTATGGCTAGCATAACGTAGTCCTAGCATAGAAGTGTTTCAAATGTACTTCTTCCCTGAGATCATATTTCTCCTCTCTTGTAGAGAAGTATTGGATGACATTTTTTACACAATTATTACACATTGATTTTTGTTTTTACAATATGCCAAGGGCCGATACAAAAATGAGCTGCAGGTCAATAACAGGCCCCCAGGCTGCACTTTGACATACCTGCCAGGCTCATACTTCATTGTTTCTGTTTGCAGGTTGCTAAATATTTAGCAACCGGGTATTGTCAGGACAAAGTATGAAAATATAAAAAGTATTTTTGCTTCCACCACTGCAATATAGAGGCTGTGGTTTGAGTCAAATTTGCTAAAGTGAATTTTTTACGAGTTTGTTTTATATCCTCCACATCATGGAGACTGAATGGAAACTGAAAGGTCCAACTTAACTTTGTTTACTTAGCTTTAGCAAGGAACACAACAGCTAAAGGTCATTGTTATACTGCAGTGACTTACGAGACCACGTCAGTTTTACGGCCTCGCTAACAGCTCGGGACACTTTTATGTGGGTCATGGCGAGCTAGCTAGAAAACGGCAGCGGTGGAGCTCGGCACAAAGAAAAAGGACGCTTGTGGCCAAGTCAACAGGCCCGGTCCCGCTCCACTTAACTGGCAGACACGCGATAGCGTCCAAATCCAATGTGGAATGGCGGCAGGCTGCAACCTGCGTTTCAGAGGGTCGACGCTGAACAAAGACACGTTCTGTGGTCAAAACTTGGAGCTAAAAACTGAGTCGTGTAGCAGAAGATCTGCTAAGATTTTTCTTAGCCTGGACTCCAATAAGTGTTGATGTTTGTGTCGTATGTAGGACGTGTCCTCACAAACCAGAATTCCTCCCCCAGCGCAGTAAAAATGTGTGTGAGGTTGCCAACTTGTACATCACAAAGTCATGAACAAATGTACAAATGTCATCCAATACTGAGAAATATGATCTCAGGGAAGAAGTACATTTGAAACACTTCTATGCTAGGACTACGTTATGCTAGCCATAGCATTTCAGTATGTGGAATCAAACTATGGAATGGATTGAGTAAGGAAATCAAACAATGCACAACGATGAGCCAATTCAAGAAACAATACAAGCAGTTGATGTTTGCTAAATACAAGGATGAAGAGTCTTGAACCAGTCATGATGTGCTATATATATCACTATATTGACACTTACTATGGTACCCATTATGGCATTGGATGCTCATATCACCTCCTACTTCGGTACGAGGTACATTATTTAAAAAAAAAAAAAAAACCTTAAACTGTATTATGGAAAGCAGAAAGTGAACAAATGTAACAGTTAATGATTGTAAAAGTACCAGATGGAGGGGTAGGATTTAATAAGCTTTGCTTCTTCCTACTCCTTTTGGACATGTGGAACTGGGAACTGATTATGGGATGCACTCAATTGTAATCTGATGCATGTTCAAATGAAATAAAACCATTACCATCACCATTACCATTTATAACTAAGGGTAAACGCTGTTCTGCACCAAAAGGTTATCCCCACCAGTCAGGGAGCAAATGCTGTTACTAAGTTCAGATGCAGTTTTTGGGTCCCTCCATTTTTTGGCCAAAATGTACCCCCGATTGTTGTACACTGTCTTGGTTATCAAACAATATTACGCGTAACAAAGTCGTATCATTCTGTGGAACAGAGTGGCCAAGCAAAGCAATCGATGGCCTGTCAATGTCCATGCAGTTTTTTATAGAGTGAAACTGGTGTATAACTCCCCATGGGGGAGAAAAGAAAACTGCGAGTGGCAGCAATTTTGACAAAGAAGGTGAGAAGCACAATTGAATTCAAGACAGAACTCATCGCTAAGTATAAAGATGCCATCCTATGCACCCTCTCCACTCCTTGCCATCTTCACCCACAGGAGTGGACAATAAGGGAAAAGTGATGTTAAAAGTACGGCTGTCAAATTAATCAAAAATTAGTTTCATTATTTATTCATTTTCTACGCTGCTTAATCCTCATTAGGGTCATGGGGGTAAGCTGGCCCCTACCTCGGCTGACTCTGGGTCAGAGGCAGGGTACCCTGGAATGGTGGCCATATACACAAACAATCTTCACACTCACATTCATACCTACGGGCAATGTCCAGTCTCCCATCTTTAGAGTTAACCAAACTGGGAATGTGGGCGGAAGTCCGAGCACCCGGACAAACTCCACACAGAGAAGTCCAACAGAGATTTGAACACAGATCTTGCAGATCTCCTGACTGTGTGGCCACTATGCTAACCACTTTGCACCATGTTTATTTCATAAATTACTTTGAATGTTTTCTCTGTTATGACAACAGACACGGGCCCGTTAGCTTGATTTAAATGTTCAGTTCATTTGGAGCTGTTAATTCACACAAATATACGTACATAATCATGTCCTATCATTTCTCTAATTTCTTTTTCTTACAGTACATTAGAATTGGCCATATTTCACACAGTTGCAAATGGCAATTAATCGTAATTAACTAAACAGATTCATCTGATTAAAAATCATTGGGCAGCCCCAGTTAAAAAGTTTATTTTTCCATACATGCTAGGTTAATTGGCGACTCTAAATTGTCCATAGGTATGAATGTGAGTGTGAATGGTTGTTTGTCTATATGTGCCCCGTGATTGGCTGGGATAGGCTCCAGCACCCCTGCGACCCTCGTGAGGAAAAAGCGGTAGAAAATGAATGAATGAATGAATGAATTTGTCCCTTTGAATATATCCCTTTCTTGCATGTAAAACTATATTATTCTTTATAAAATGTATTTTTTGTTCATATTTGGGGTGTCTAGAACAGATAATGGGATTGACATTATTTCCTACGGGACAAATTGCTTTGGTTTTCGTCCTTTTGGAACAAATTCATAACAAAAACCGAGGTACTGTACCCCTAAATCAAGTCAATTTTCAAGAATGAAAATTGAAGTTTTAATTGTAAAGTACAGTCGTGCCTCGCTACATCGTGGTTTAAACATCACTCCCTCGCTTTAATGTGGTTTTTAAAAATTCATTCATAAATGAACACTGTTTCATGGTTGACTATGGCTTACTGTAGGTGAAAAAAATTGAAAGATGAGTTATATGTAGGGCGAGTGGTTAGAACGCAGACCTCACAGCTAGGAGACCACGGTTCAATTCCACCCTCGGCCATCTCTGTGTGGAGTTTGCATGTTCTCCCCGTGCATGCGTGGGTTTTCTCCGGGTACTCCGGTTTCCTCCCACATTCCAAAAACATGCTAGGTTAATTAGCCACTCCAAATTGTCCATAGGTATGAATGTGAGTGTGAATGGTTGTTTGTCTATATGTGCCCTGTGATTGGCTGGCCACCAGTCCAGGGTGTACCCCGCCTCTCACCCAAAGACAGCTGGGATAGGCTCCAGCACCCCCGTGACCCTCGTGAGGAAAAGCGGTAGAAAATGAATGAATGAATGAATGAGTTATATGTAGTATTCTGGTCTTGAGGTATCAGTAATGTTACATTGATGAGATATGACATGATATTACATGCATTGCACACGGACACATTATTGCATGTCCTCCCATCCCATGTACAAGTGGTAAGAAGTAGGAGTAAGTTTGTTTGAAACACTTTAGAATAAGTACTTTGGAGAGGCTAACTAACTAACTAGTTACCTCAGTAGCGTTCTATGTTAGCAGCAGCCGTTGCGTATGTCCCTGCAGTGATCCCGTAGACTACACAATGCGATGTAAACAAAGACTAACCGGAGTTGGTCGCCAAATGCAAGAAAGACAAACAAAAAGCAAAGCTGTGGTTCTCATGTTGCGGATCATTTTTCAAAATGCTTGCAGTAAACCAGACAGTTTTCAAGAAATCTCTTTTTTTTGTGTCATCTTTTGTGTGTGCGTCAGTGCCTAACATTGGGGGGGCTCCTGAGCTCCAACACGTGCACACTTTCCCACACCAAATTGAGGATTGGAGCGCTGACAGAGAAAAGAAGAAGAAGAAAGTCCTGTGAAGTTTTTGAACATTTCCATGCCGAATGTGTTTTTTCACCTTTGTGTCTATTTGTGGCTTTCCTTTTCTCTCCTCCTCGTGGTCTAGCATGTCCCCTTTCCTCATTTGTAGCTGTAGGCCTTTCTCCCATTCAAGCCGCTGTCCTCTTCACTCCTTTGGTGCTCTCAGGGGCCTCATTATGAGCCCGCATTAAATAAAAACATTTAGATTTCTCTTCTATGTGCTCGCCGTGGACAATGTAGGCTCTGGATTGGCCCCCTCTCTCCTTCTTGCTCAGCGTCCATTCACCGAGGGTCTGCCGCTCTTTGTCATTGGCTGGCCCAGAACTCCTAGGGGGCAGTAATTGTGTCTCATTAAGTCGTACAGTCGTCGTGAGCGAAGGGGGGGCGGCGGGGGAGGGGGTCCTTAAAAGGCCTGGCAATTGGAAGTCCCAGAGAGCTTGAATGGGGGTCCTAATCAGGCCACAATGGTGGGGGCTCCCTGCCTATTAGGCCAAAAAGGAAGTGTTGCCATTGTCCAAACACACATGCATGCGCACACACACAAAGGCAGGAATGCAGGCGGCTCGGCGGGGAGCGATGTAGCGGCGAGGTGGCGTTATCCTGCGGGCCAATTTGGAAAAGATTGGAGGATTTAGGAGAGCTTTTCACTGCCTCAGTCACGACACATGCAGGCATTTTACACAACACACACACACAGGTGCACACACGCACACACACGCTAAAACGAGCCTCATTAGCCACATAGAGGACGAGCTGGGAGTCTGTAGTGTGTTTGCTCATTTGTGCTCTCTGATTCCCACTCACAACAGCTCACGTCTTCTTAAAAAAAACAACAACACATTCCCTGCAAGGAGCAGTCAACAAAATGAGCAGGCGGCGTCTGTGCAGGATACATAAATAATAACACAGCACGCCCAGCTGGGAATGCACTCAGTGTGTGTCAAATACAAACAATCATATTCCACTCAACGCTCTCTCGGAAAAGAGGGAAAGACTGGAAACTTTGCAAAGCCGCCCTCTTTTTGTTGTTATCTGCTTTAAGGAGCAGAAAGTGTCTCTCTGTTCCCACATTTATGTGAGCGAGCGGCATTCCCAGGAGAAACACTGGCTACTCCTCCTTATCTCTGTTAGCGCCGAGTGCTTGCGCTGGATTATGAAGTGGATTATGCAAATACGCGCCGATATATTCATGGTGACAAAGGTTGAGGTTCATCAGCCCAGGCGTGGAATTTATGAATACGCGCATGTAGGAGGAGTAGGGGGTGCGGGTAAAGAAAAAAAGCTAAATGTTATTTCATTAAAAGTGATGTTATTAAAGTGTGTTGAATTAGCTGCAAGTGCCAAATGTACTTTTGTGTATAGTTTCCATTATTTATGATGGCTGATATGTCGCAATATAATTTTGTGGCTTTATTTTGAAATACAAACAACAATTGTGTTGACTCCAGGCTAAAAAAATGATCTCCAACCTTATTTACATTTGTTTGAAAACTAAGTGTAGTGCTTTTGGTGTTGTTTTATAAAGAATGTCAATGTTGGCATATTCCTGAAGGTCAGAGGAAGTGTCCACACATTCAGCGCCCGCTAACTAAATCCTTTAGTCCTACTTTTTCTGGTGATTTGCCTCATCAAAAGTGTGATGGTTGACTTTGAAAAAGCAAAACTCATTTGAAATGTGACTGACGCTACAGACAAACATGGAGTACATGAGGGCTGTACAGTGTGAGTATTTCACTCACATAAGGGCCAAGAAATTAGGCTGTGAGTGGAGAAAAACAAAAAGGCAGCATTCGCGCGAGTACATTTTTCAACCCTTTTATTATCTTGATGCTCGATGACATCCCAGCCAGGTTAACTTGTGCTAACTGACTATGTAAACAGATAGATACTGGAGTGTTGCAGGAAATTTGACTGCTCTCTGTGCTGTCCCACTAATGCTAAAAATACTTTTTTTTGTTTGTACTCCGCTCCAAATTTCCATGCGGAGTGCATTAAAAAAAGAAAGCAAGGAAGTGTTTCTTTCGTTATGCATTATCATTAACAAGCGGTCACAAGAGGCTTGTGGCAGGAGAGTGCCTCCATTAGCCCGGTATGTGTGCACTACTGTGGAAGCCTGCAACAAGCCTCTGCCTTATAGTCCCACAAAAACACAGCATTAAATTGCTAACGCTCCCTGCTCCCTGTGAAATACTGTATGTAAACCTAATTTATAAACCTGGAAAAATACAACAAAAAAGCATAACAAGAAGTAACAACTAGTAGCCTAGTAGACAAAAAAAGTGTAGACATACAGAGTCCGAAAAAATTTACATTTTGCCCAAACCTGACACCAGCAAAATGTAAGAAATTCGTGTTGCTTTGTGTTGTGTTGCCCCATTAGTAATGTGATGTGACGTCAGTCATGTTATTTGAATGTAAGTATATCGTAGTACATGTGTGTACAGGATGTAGTATGCCAGGGTATGTATGATACATGACCATATTTCCTCACTATGAGGCGCATTTAATAGCCTCTAATTTGATCAATAATCAATGGTGTGCAAGTCGAGTGGTTAGCACGCAGACCTCACAGCTAGGAGACCAGGGTTCAATTCCACCCTCGGCCATCTCTGTGCATCAACATGCTAGGTTAATTGGCCACTCCAAATTGTCCATAGGTATGAATGTGAGTGTGAATGGTTGTTTGTCTATATGAGCCCTGTGATTGGCTGGCCACCAGTCCAGGGTGTACCCCGCCTCTCGCCCGAAGACAGCTGGGATAGGCTCCAGCACCCCCGCGACCCTCGTGAGGAAAAGCGGTAGAAAATGAATGAATAATAATAGTTCCAAAAAGTATCTGTATCTACTTGAAGTGTTGTCCAGGCTTTGGTGAAAGCCGGCATCATTGCCGAACAGCCACTTGAGAAGACAATGATGAGAGGGAATCTGACATTTTTGGTGGCAAAATTGACCAGCTGTTCAATTCAGATCCAGAAGATGAGGATCTTGATGGATTTGTGGGAGAAGATTAATAAAGAATACGGTGAGTGTATAGTCAACTAAACTCACTGTTTTGCTTTCGATGTCTTTTCGTTGCTAGGGGGGTGGTACATACAGTAATTCACCCCGGAACTACTAAACTTGAGGGTGTTGCCACATGAATGGTTCAAGCAGTAGAAGCAGAATAACCATTTTGTTGCGGTTTTGGGCTCGCCTTTCTCTAAGTGTAAGTTCATGTTGAAGGACAAAATAAGGTTTGCTCCCGTCCGACGTTCCAAGCATATGTTTTAGCATGCACCTTATAATTAGGGTTGACCATCGTTTGAATTTGAGCTATTCAGGTTCCAATTCCGATTCCTCATCTCGATTCTGGTTCCAAATGATTCCGACATCTTCCCTCTGGATGCTTCTGTGAATTGAGTAACACTTCATTTGGTCTGTTCAACTTCCTAAATCGAGCCTTAACCTCAGGTCGCTTGTCCGTGAAAAAGTCCATAGCCTTACGTTAGCGGGACATTGAGTTGGCCACCATATTTGTTTGCTACCTCGATATTGGCATCGGATCGATGTAATGTATTGTTTAACTTACCTGACTAGTTGGAGGAAGTCCGACGTAGCGCATCAAACACAAGGTACTCTGTCATTTCTATACCGTGAATTCGGAGGTGTTTAGTCATGTTCGTGGCGCACCCTGCTGCTTCTTCTTCGTTGGTGTCATGAGGTCATTCATTCATTCATTCATTTTCTAACGCTTTTTCCTCACGAGGGTCGCGGGGGTGCTGGAGCCTATCCCAGCTGTCTTCGGGCGAGAGGCGGGGTACACCCTAGACTGATCGCCAGCCAATTACAGGGCACATATAGACAAACAACCATTCACACTCACATTCATACCTATGGACAATTTGGAGTGGCCAATTAACCTAGCATGTTTTTGGAATGTGGGAGGAAACCCACGCGTGCACGGGGAGAACATGCAAACTCCACACAGAGATGTGGAATTGAACCCTGGTCTCCTAGCTGTGAGGTCTGCGCACTAACCACTAGACCGCCGTGCCGCCCGTCATGAGGTCATTTTTTTTTAAATGAATGATTATGGGAGAATTGGACTGTCCCAGTTCCCATTGATGCTCCATCCCAACCCTACTTATAACACGGTGCGCCTTATGTGTCTGTTGAGTACAGAAATAATCGGGTGCGCCTTATGGTGCGGAAAAGGCCGCGTCAGGTTGTCTTTCACATCTCTTTCCATCATCTGCCAAACTGATCCCAGATCCTAACAGCGAGGAACCAGCGTGGGGTGTTCGGGTTGTGGTTCTCTTATTGTGGACATGGTACAAGCAGCAGAAGAGGGCTTATCAGTTTATGGTCGGCTTGGCAAGGGAGCGTGGTCTCTTGGGGGCAGCGATGTTGACTAATTGGTCTTGTCAGCATTTTAAACACAATTAAGGACAGTTCCTTCCCTAATTGCAACTGATAATTATTGTTTGGGACCTAATCTACGCCAATAATTAACAGATGTATGCTGACAAATAGCCCCACTTGATTCTTTGCAAATCCCAGCACCATTGTGTTGGTAATTGGGCCAAATGTAAGCAGATACTTTGACATGCACCACCCCTAAACCCCTCTGCCCCCTCCCTCGCTGCTCTTCATTGAATGCAATCCTAATCTCCTGAATCAACAGCATCTACCTCAGGAGGAGACTGTGGTTTCCCCTCAGTCTACCGAGTCATAATGTAGCATTTACTCAACACGTTTTACTTGCTTGGTGTACAGTCATCTCTCTTTTATCGTGGTCAAATGGTTCCAGACCCAACTGGGATGAGGGAATTTCCACCAAGTACAAAGTCTGCATCATTTTAAATGCAGTTTTTTACATTATTAGAGCCCTCTAAACATGAAATACAATCGCTGTGTGGAGTTTGCATGATCTCCCCGTACCGTCCGGGTACTCCGGTTTCCTCCCCCATTCCAAAAACATGCTAGGTTAATTGGCCACTCCAAAACGTATGAATGTGGGAATGGTTGTTTGTCTATATGTGCCCTGTGATTGACTGGCAATCAGTACAGGCTTTCTCCCAAAGTCAGCTGGGATAGGCTCCAGCCTACCCCTGCGACCCCAGTGAGGATAAGCGGCATAGAAAACGAATGGGGAAACATGAAATAACATCCCAGTTGTCACTTTTACTTTTGTATAACCCAATGTAGTAGACAATAGAAAGTAAGACATATAAGACATAAATAAGACATCATGTAAACTCCCATCTTTTTTACTGGTGGTTTCTTACTGTACTTTCTGCGATGACAATTGTCTCATCAATGTTACATTACCACAACATGTCTTTGAATGTGTCTACTGAAGTTAATCTAGCCATGTTTATGCTTGAAATGTTTATTCATTCATTTTCTACCGCTTTTCCTCACAAGGGTCACAGGGGTGCTGGAGCAAGGGGCAGGGTACACCCTGGACAGTGGCAGGCCAATCACAGGGCACATATAGACAAACAACCATTCACACTCACATTCATACCTATGGACAATTTGGAGTGGCCAATTAACCTAGCATGTTTTTGGAATGTGGGAGGAAACCGGAGTACCCGGAAAAAACCCACGCATGCAAACTCCAGACAGAGATGGCCGAGGGTGGAATTGAACCCTGGTCTCCTAGCTGTGAGGTCTGCGCTCTAACCACACGACCGTGCCGCCCTTGAAATGTTTAATATTAACTAAACAATGACATTATTTTTAATGTGTGAAACCAAAGAAGTGAAAATGATGTGACTTTTTCGACCCATATGCACTCCAACCACTTGTTTTATAGTTGGAAGCTCAGATACAATCAAACAAAACACTTCATTAGAAACTTGCAGGACGACCTGATGTCAAGTCCCAGATTGAAGCGGCTCAAGACACGAAGACCGTTGCCGTCGGCCAGGAGCTTCCCACTCGGCCGCACAAAGGCGTCTTAGCTGAGAGGCAGTTTGTTCGAAGACATTGGGACCACCCGCTCGCTCCCCCTTACTGACCCGCTGTCAGTCAAACAGTACAAAGCCCCAACCCCAACCCCCCACCCTATTTACTCAGCCAGCCCTCCCTGCCCCGCACCCACCACCCACGCTCCGGACAACAAGGAGTGGCGACATTGTGTTGTTTTAGCGCTGAATGCAGGCCATTAGTCAACAGCTGGGCTGCCATTCACTCCGAGTCCATGTCGGGTCGAGTCAAGACACAGCGGCTTTGCATGACAAGGCGGCGGGAGACGCCAAAGAAGCTAAAGCGCATGAATACCGAACATCCCCACAAAGACAGCCCACACCGTGTCTTTGACACGAAGCAGCCACAATCATCTTCGGATGAAGAGTCTGTTGAGCAGAAGGTTCAACCAAACGCCTCCTGAAGGCACCGTCCCTCTTCCTGTCACAGTTTGGAAGCATCCATTTTTAAATGCCAGGGTCGCTGTCATCTTTTTATTGTTAGGTACGTAACTAACAAGCAACATTCCTCCAGAAGGAGTTGGACCTTCAATTGAGTCAAGGTTCTGGTCTGACATGATACTCATCCTCCTTGTGCACCTTAGGTTGGTCCTAGTAGTAAGACTACATGTTTGTTTTCCCGGGTCCAAATGATGTAAAGCTGGTTTATTGACCAAACTTATCCAGAGCATCACAGTTGGGCGAGTAGATCAGTAATCATTTATCAAAAAGAGCAGTAAAGGTTACAAGAGCACAACAACATGGCCTATAGGATTTCAGGGAGCTTCGTCGAGAGATTTTGGCCCCAGCAGCATCCAATCAGAAGCGAGCTGGACCTTGGAGGTGGCATGATTGGTGCCTCTGGCAAAGCTGACCGCTGGCGAGGCAGGAGTCATGGCTTCAGGCTAAAGCCGACACTCGGGCTGCTCCGCCAGGCCTACCTTTTCCATAATAGATGAGGAAATAAGCTGCTTCTGTTTTCCACTGCAGCTCAATAATGAGCCACATAGAAGACTGAAAACCCCGGGACATTTTCTCCAGTAGCAAGGAGAGCAAGAGTGAGCGAACAACCAGAAAATACTATAAAAATATGAAATGCGAAGAAAACCTCCAACACTGCGTGCCATCCCTCTAGCTTGTATTACTGGAATGCTAATGAGAGTGAATCCCCTGGAAAGAGTGATGGAGTGATGGAGTGATGGCCCACCCAGATCTCCTCCCTGGTTTCCCTGTGAAACACTTAGCGGTGTAATTAAACAAGAGCAACCTGAGATCAATGAAAACCCAGACCACATCCCAGACGGATGCCATAAAAAACAGGTCTTGCTTTACTTTAATCACCGCAAGAGATCATGTGACGACACAGCGGAATTATGACCATGTCGTCTCAGTGCTGCTGTGTTTTTGAAGCCAGACCTTTTTCTGACAAGAACCTGGAATAAATACATCTTATTGATATTTATGTCTACTGCATTATCACTTGCAAGGTGCAGTAAGGTGTCCTCCCAGCAGGTGCACGTGCTTCCCATTGAGGGACTATTTGGAAAAAGCGTGTAGGAGCTGATAAACACTCGAGTTAGCTGCAGGCGGCCCATCCTTCCTGCTTCCATGAAACCTTAGACGTGTTTGTCTGATCACATAAACATCTGTATGTGCGGTGGCTCCCATCCCACGGACGACCTTCCCCGACCTCCTGGACCAGCTCCACAGGGAAAGACAATGGGAAACAAACACGGCATTCAGGAGGAGCCACTGCTCCCGGGAGGCCGACATATGCGGCGGGACATTCCTATCCATTTGCACTAATAATTTGGATGGAAGATGCAACGCTTAATGCGATTAGCGGGGAAGGGACAGCATCCCGTGTGAGGAAGTGGCTTGTTGCGACTGTGGGAGTTCCATTAAATGCATTTCCCAGAATTCCAAACATCAGGTTGGAAGTTTTCCCCGTTAACCAGGAGAGAGCTGCAGATGATTTCATGCAGGAATTTTCCAACGAACATTGAGGAGATGCCACAGTGACATAAAACAACATGCTAACAAGAAGGTCTGCTTGATACCGAAAGACCTCACAGGACCCCACGAGTGAAAAGAGAACTTTGCAACTTTTTTGGAGAATTTTTGCTGGTGGGAAGCTTCTGGCAATTCTTTTTCATTCTTTATCTTTCCTGACCTTCAACAGTTAACACAGAAGAGGACGGCAGCTTTAGATACAAATGTTACATCTCTGTGGCCTTGGAAGTTTTGCTACAAGAAGCAAAGCATGATAACGATCAAAAAAGCATGTTGACGAGAAAAACTTTATTACTCCGGCGACAAAGGAGTCTGATCCATGTCCGTGTGTTATCAGGCGGAGCTGTCTGACAGGAAGCGGAATCCATGAGGGTGCGCGTGAGGCTTGCGAGAGGCGTGCAGCAGACAAAACCACATCCATGCGGGGCTTCTTTTCATGTGGTCTCTGTGAGGCTCCCTTAACACATCACTGAGCCCCAAATGGAACCCGCCCTCCGTCTGTCTTTTTGAATTAGGTTCCAAATTGCGCAAACCACAGACGCAAGAAAGGATACATGGGCACAGCAAAACCACTTTAGTCCTTGAGATTGGCAAATGACCCCTCTAAAGTTGCACAAAACTTTCACATTTAAGTATGACGTCACTTGTGGATGTCACACCAGCTCAGTTCTGGAAGTTCTTCCAAAAGTAGGATCAGAAGAGGAAAGACAGGAAGTTACAGTTTTTCTCAATTGTTTAAACACATTTTCTGTGATCTGTGATGAGATCAGGGCCACTTTGGTTGCCCATGTGGTAAACCATGGTCTAACAATGAGGGAGGCTGGGCAAAGGGTCAGAAATCCACAAACACACAATCCCCTTCTCCAAGCTATGGAAGATGCATATGGAGAGATTCCAGCGGATGCTTTCCATGGCTGGATTGGCCATGCTAGGCGATATTTCCCCCGCTGCTTGGCCAGAGAAAACCTTGCATGTGATGTAAATGAGGTGCTGTGGCCTGACCCAAACAGAAGACATGATGCAGTGTAGTCTTTTGCTTTGTTATTGATTGATTTTTGTTTATTATTTCTTGAACTGAAGCTGTATACATTCAGATGTAGACCACTGTATGTGGAACTTTGTGTTGGCTGTGATGAACACTTCATACATTGTTTTTCTGTGAAAAAAAAAATATATATATTCCTGTGTCATTTTGTGTTCTGAGTCAAAAAAATACAAAAAACCCAAACAACAATTCTAAAATATTTTGCAAGAAGTGTCAAACTGAACCCAAAAAGGCCCGAGTCATGATGAATATGATGTAATCCCAGTGTTTTACACTGAGCACATCAGTGTTCAACTGGTTCATATAAATGTTTGTTCATATTGTGGTTTGTGTGCATCATTTGGAGACAAAACACCATTTTGAGAAGAATGAAGACTGTTTTGGATGTAAAGTTTCATTTTGCAGGAGAATTGAGGGGTTTTCAGAAATGTGAGCGATTTTTGGATTTGTGTGTAGAGTTCTGAGAATATATGAGGCATCCTTTTGGAAAATGTGTTTAAACAATCGAGAAAAACTGTAAAGGAACTAGATGCCACTGGCTAAAGGTTTTTTTTCCAACCAGAAAACATAAGAACACCACTGCCAATCGAACAAACAACTGAACAAAATTAAACTGCTTAAATGATTAGCTGTAATAAACAAAGCTAACGCCAATGTGGAGGAGAATGAGGGTGGAATATGTTGCCTGAAGCCCCTTTGAAAGCTACCAAACTATTTCTTTAACGGTGTTTACTTTCTGCCTCTAACTTCGTTTTGCACATGACAGGTAAGAATGATTCAGAATGAGATGCTGCATCTCTGCCGTGATTCACCTTTGCTACCTCTACCCTTCATCATTAAAATCTAATACAGTAAAGTCTCGTTAAATCGATATCGGTTATAACGAATTACTACTTATTACGATACTATTCTCATTTCCCGGCAAATTTCTAGTCTTTTATGATATAATTAGTTCCGTTAGTACGATACCCGGTTATTATGATAATCCGGTTACTACGATGCCCTTTTCATCTCCCGCCAGCCAATTTGGTCTGCTTATATCGATACAAAAGCAGCTTAAATCAATCTTTGCCTGTATAGAATCTATACACACGAGAGAAACCACGAACGCAGTTGGTTCTTCTGTTGCAGGCATGTGTTTGGCCAGCTATGTGGGGCGGGTTGAGCATGACCTGTGAACCAGGAAGTGCGGGAATCGGTGTGTGTGCTGTGCTCTGGTGGTGGAAGTGTGAAAAATAAAGTTGACTGGAAGCAGCCGTTCGCCGTGTTCTTTTTTGGTATTGAAATCCTTAAGCAAAGATTGATTTAAGCTGCTCGACATTGTTCTATACTATAGAACAATGTCGAGTGCATTATTGCCCATTTTTAATGCAGTTTGGCGCAGGATCGGATATATGGATAGTCCGGTTATATCGGTATTTTTTCCGACTCCCGAGAATATCGATATAACGAGACTTTACTGTAACTCATTCATCATTTTTACATCTCAAAATTGCCAGGGTTGAACTTCTTTTTATCTACAATTAGGCGCCACCTCCATGCGTGGACCTGTGCGACCACCAAAGCCAGCTGAAGACGTTCTATTGTCACTGCAGAGGGATCACACACACATCCTGACACACAGCTACAAAATAAAGAATCAAAACTACGGCACGCAAGTGGCGGGAAGAGCGAAACACAACGAGGCGTCAGCGTGTTGCCGCCAGCGCTCGGCAGAACCCCGCTGAGAGGAGCGTCCACTGTGTGTGTGTGTGATTGTCAAGCATCAGTCACAGCGCTGAGGTGCGGAAAAACACTTCACATGGAGAAAACAAAGTCGACTTGCACTCACTGTCAATGACACTCAACCGGAGTTGAGGATCTTCAAGAAAGGTGATCTCCTGGCGTCAAGCGGGATGACTGACAGCAGGTGACATTTCTGGGCTCATTATTTGTCATGTCTTTAAGACTTACTTTTTTATTCCACTCTGTAATTTCTCTTCTTTGTGTTTGAAACTTTCTTTAAATGCTGACTTTTCAAAGTCAGTTCATCACGACTGCCCAACGGCCCATCAAGAGTCCAAAATTGATCATCTTTCGAAGTTTTAGCCATACACGATTCTGAACATCCATCCATTCTTTTCCGCTTCTTGGTCTCCGGCCACCTCAAGTTCCACCGGAGGACCACCAAGAGGTTACCAGCTGGGAGCCATAATCCCTACGGCAAATTTGAGGTTTACCCCTGGGCCACACCCAACAAAGGACACTCATTTCAGCCGCTTGTATTTGCCGTCTTGCTCTTTGGGTCGACACCCAAAGATTGTGACCTTAGGTGAGGGTAGGAACCAAGATGGATCCATAAATACGACGGTCCGACCACATGACTGTAGACGCTGTCAATCTCACGCTCCAGCCTTCCCTCACTTCACTTCGACACTTCAACTTCCACTTGGGTAAGACTTCACTCCCAAAACCCTGGCCAACAATGGCTGACTGTTCTGGAGCAGAGCCAGATCTACTGATCTACTGATCGACTGATCTACTGAGCTACTGATCTACTGATCTACTGATCTACTGATCTACTAATTTTGAAGTTTGTTTGACACGATATGACCATGTTCCAGCTGATAAATCAATGTTAATGAGCTCATCTCCTACTGATGGACAAATGTCAAGGCCAAGGTGTTCCAACGTTCTTCTCACCTAATGAGGCTTATCCAGGACCAGATCAGAACTCTGAGTCAGGAGCTTCCAAGATGCAATTTAGATAGTGAGAACGTCTCAAACTTTGGTTTCGCTCTCGATTCAAATCTCATCTGCTGCCTTTTCGTCCTCTTTCCATCGCCTCGTAACCATTTTCCCCCTGCAAGAATGGTGACCTTCAACTTCTTGCCTCTCCTGGCGCCTCCCTCGTGAAGGTGACACCTCCATATGAGGAGGAGGATGAGTTGGTCGGTCCTGTCCGACTGTATCTCCCATCACCTTGTTTTGTTTCACTTTCAACTCTTAATGAGCAGTTTTATCTGCACACCTCCTTTTTCAGCCTTATCTGTCCTGCATCGGTCGCCAGACGAGGACTCGACAAGAGCCGCCTTATTCTCTCTTTGCCGCCGTCCCATGAGAAAATGACGTCGCCCCCTGTAGGTTAATTAGGGACTTGACCCCACGGAGAAGCGTCTCTGCACGTATTTACATTTAGAGTGAATCTTATGGCCCTTGACTGCAACTTTACGACTCGCAGTTCAAAAAGAAAAACACGTGCTGAAGTGGAGGCTTTTAAAAAGTCATTAACCCCTTTGTTGCTATGTCACCATTCCCGTTCTTTTCTTTCTTCCCAATCATAATGAGGGAAGGACACAGTTCATCTTTATTATTCACTTACTGACGTTCCTCCATTTTGTGAACAACATTTCCTGATTTCCAAGTCTGTCATGCATGTGCAGAGCACATATTCACACGCCACTTCAATCACGTGTGTATATTTACATAACACTCATATATGACCTTTGCCTCTTAACCTTTGATGCTCTGCATGCACGTGTCACCAATAATGATGACTGGAAAAGCATTCTGTCACCTCCCTGGAGAACTTACCTGGAATACTTACTATATACTCAGCGAAATTATAACATGCTAATTCAATCAGAGGGCTGCACAACGGTAGAGTGGTTAGCATGCAGCTAGGAGGCCAGGGTTCAATTCCACCCTCAGCCATTTCTGTGTGGAGTTTGCATGTAGCTCCAAGACAGCCGGGATAGGCTCCAGCACCCCCGCGACCCGCGTGAGGAAAAAGCGGTAGAAAATGAATGAATTAATGAATGAATGAATTTAATCAGAAAAGACAAAACAATCAACTCCTCCCATGATGCGGTTATTTACAATATATTTATTCATTTTCTACCACTTATCCTCACGAGGGTCGCGGGCCTGCTGGAGCCTATCCCAGCTGTCTTCGGGTGAGAGGCGGGGTACACCTTGGACTGGTGGCCAGCCAATCACAGGGCACATATAGACAAACAACCATTCACACTCACATTCATACCTATGGACAATTTGGAGTGGCCAATTAACCTAGCATGTTTTTGGAATGTGGGAGGAAACCAGAGTAGCCGGAGAAAACCCACGCATGCAAGCTCCACACAGTGTGCCTGAGGAGGGAATCGAACCAGGGTACAATACATTAATTCATTCATTCATTAATTTTCTACCGCTTTTTCCTCATGAAAGTCGCGGGGGTGCTGGAGCCTATCCCAGCTGTCTTCGGGCGAGAGGCGGGGTACACCCTGGACTGGTGGCCAGCCAATCACAGGGCACATATAGACAAACAACCATTCACACTCACATTCATACCTATGGACAATTTGGAGTGGCCAATTAAGCTAGCATGTTTTTCGAATGGGGGAAGAAACTGGAGTACCCGGAGAATCGAACCAATAAAATGGGCATTTCAGCATCTGAATATTAGAAGCAATAACAATAATAATATTCATTCATTCATTCATTTTCTACCGCTTATCCTCACGAGGGTCATGGGGGTGCTGGAGCCTATCCCAGCTGAGGCGGGGTACACCCTGGACTGGTGGCCAGCCAATAACAGGGCACATATAGACAAACAACCATTCACACTCACATTCATACAATAATAATACAATAACACAAATAATAATTGTATAAAAATAATAAAATAATCATATTTTTATTTTTTGTTGTAAGGCTTGATTCACTCCCATCCGTGCACCGGTTCCGGACCGCAGCTCAGTGGTTGGGATACATTGTCTTTAGTACAGTAGTGGTTAAATTGTGAGCATAGAAACAATATAGAATCATATGGAAATACAAGTGATATTTAGTATTCAAATCACTAGGCACAATGACATAAACATTACCTTCCATTACATGATCTCAATACTGCATAAATGATGTAACCAACATAATAGAGTGTAAAAGGTTCTCCTCCCATTCCAGATGGTCGTGGTAAGTTTTTGACTTACTTTCAGTTTAGAAGAAATACATTTGAGGCTGACTGGTTAGCGCTCTGGTTTGCTAGCTGGCAACATTCACAAGTCTGTGCAGCATAAAAGTTGGGCAATGTGTTGTAAATAATGAATAATAGGAGTGTACGTTTGACTATAGGGGTGTTATTTCATGCCTACGGAGCTCTAATTATGTTGAAAACTATACTTAGAAAGTCGCAAACAGGTTTCCTATGCTCTAACTCCAAAAATATTAAATGTATTAACATGAAATCTTCTATCACAGAAATTGATTTATTGTGGTCGGGTCTGGAACCAATTAACCACTATAAACAGAGACGACTAACTATAAGAACACATGTATGAAAACATTCAAGCTTACATGTTAATCAGCATATTCCCAATCGTGTTGGTAATAACTATAAGGCCAAGATTCCAGCTGGTCATATTTTTCTTGGCTCTGTGCGAGTCTCTGGGAATTCTTTTTCCGCACAAAGAACAGCTAAGCTACTTCTCAAAGTCAAAAAAAACAAAGTGAACCCAAGGGTTCTCCTGGCTTCCTGTGAGCACACGTGGCCCAACCTGTTGATGTGCCAAAAACACACCGCTGCGTGACAGGTCCAGATCCCACTACAAGCACTACACACTGCTCTCCGAAGGATGACATCAGTGTCAAGACGTTGTGGAGCAACAATGTCCACTGGCAAAGCAGGAAGAAGTCAACTGGAACTTGTTGGATAGCTTTGACATGGAACATTTCAGAAGGTATAAAATAGAATGAGAACAATAGAAGTAATGCTCACTGTAACAACACCACAATGTTATACAGTGGAAGCTGTGTGCCCAAACAAAGCATGCATGTAATAGATGGTGGCAGTTTTACAATTGGGGCACTATAGACAGATTCCAGCCAGGGGATGTTCTAATTTTTATTGGGTGTGTGTGGTTTATTCATGCATAGAACACACAGAACAATGGACAACTCTGTATTTGTCTCATCCATGCTTCCTTTTTTTAATGAAGCGTTCAGGAGTGCTGCATATTTCTGTATTAAGGAATCCGTGCGGCTGCATAAAAGTGCCAGAACTTTCATAAATAATGTGAATAATACTATTGAATACAAGAAAAAAGTTGGAGCAAAGTACCAAGGAGCTTCTGTTCCAATAAGATTGTAATTTAAAGGTTCCTGGTTAAGACATGTTGCGAAGGGAACGGTTTAAGCGAGGCACATAACATATTAAGATGGGCCGGTGTTTATAATGAAGATTGTACCTCTGTAGATTGTAAATTGTAATGGAGATTATCCAATAAAGTAGTGATCAACCATTTGCCATTTTGACACGTATCACCATTGGCCTTTTTTTTTATCCAACAACCAATAAGAGATCAGGCTAACAAGTTAGCTTACCAGCTTGCTATGCTAGCCGCGGCCATATGTTACATTTATGCAGTGATCTAATGTAAACAACGAATAATAGTAGTGTAAATGTGACTGTTGTGGTGTTATTTCATGTCTACTGCTAGGGCTCTAATAATGTTATAACCCATATTTAGAAAGTCATGGGTTTTCTATGCTCTAACTATAAAAAATATTCGGTTTGTAGTGGTAGGTTACTGGGACATAATTCACCCCGGAACGATCGATAGGGGAGGGGTTGCCACCCGGAGGGGTGGGTGCAAGGGACGGGGGTTTTCCGCTTCCTGTTGTGGTTAAGAGACTATCATGTCAAGACTTTCATGTCTTACGTAGCAAAGAGTGCAAGTTAATGTTTTAAAGAAAAATAAAGTTTTCTCCCAAATTCGACACTCCGCCTCAGACTCCAGTTCTTCGGCGCTTCAGGTTATTAATATTGACTTTTGTCTTGAACTATTGTCTTCAACCAATTAACCACAATAAATGAAGGACGACTGTACTTTCATGTACATAATACTCGGATGAATTGTACTGCATAGAATAAACAAAATAATTTTAATTAAATTCAGTTAAATGTTGAACAGTGTTCAATATTTTGTTTTGATTGATTCAGACAGCGCTGAAGGCGCCCCCAAGGGATTTGCCACATTGTTGGCAGGGAAGCCCCCTAAAAGCTAGGGCCCCAGGCAAATGCCTGGTTTGCCTGCTGGCACGCACCGCCTCTGGTTATCGGCCACCTTCACTGCTAAAAACTGGTATCTGTATCGGTCCTGAAAATACGTATTGATCGATCTCTACAACAAAGTTCAAGTGAGCAAGTATACCGTCCACGCTTTGAAGTTCATTTTGGACTAGAGTAAAACAGCATCAACGTGGCTCTTCTGTCCATCCCTCTATCCAATTGGGGCTTTTTCATGCACACCTATTGTTGTCTGTAAAATGGTGTTTTTTGTTCACATTTGTGGGTGTCTGGAACAAATTAGTTGGATTTACATGATTTTTATGGGAAAAAAATGATTTGGTTTTCACTTTCACTCCACTGTTGTGTGGTGTTGTGCTGGAGGCCGTTTAAAAGACTTTGTGCAACATCACACTTCTGGTGGGCCTCCTGGCGTGTGGTCATGACCTTTAGTATGTGACTGATTTTCATTGGTGTCCTACTGACTGCCGAGTGATGCGCCTATTACAGAGGTCACACAGGTCGGCTGAGTTAGACACCCCCTCAGCCCCCCCACGTACACTGCTGGGCAGCAGTAGTTATGGCTTGTCTGAGATTCTTCTCATCCATCCAATCCTTGTACAACTCAACTGAAATTTTACACCGCAAATTTCAGCATACAAGGACAAGTGTTGGAAGATGATGGAGATTTTTTAGCAACAACAGCTTCCACCCTCCTGGGAAGACATTGTGTAAGATTTGTGAGTGCTTCTTTATCGACGTACTGGGAACAGAGAAGGGTCTTCCCACAAACTGGAAGCATACAATTTTAAGTGTGTTGTTATGATGAAGAATGAAGATTCAGCGACAACTAAGAACTGGTTGTGTCCTGATACTTTTGTGCGCGGCATTCCAAATGGCATGCAGGTTGATGAATGTTGACAGGAAGGGGGGAAATTTCTGGGGGAAAGTCAGACAAATATAAAGTGGTAATTGACAACAGCAGCTCAGACAGTAGAAGGTCTGTGAGAGGAAACATAGAAGTATTCTCTGCAGCTCTGACTTATTTACGCCGTAAGCATCTTTGACAAGTCACTAATAAGCTGCGGTCAACTGCACACATCCCAACGATCACATTTGACAAGGTTAAATCTTGGACTTGGACTGGTGAGACAATTTGAGAGCAAGTATCTATCTATACTGTATATTCTAGGGCTGTCCTCGAAGAAGGATTTTCATAGTCCGATCTGATTCATGAAATTTTGTTGACTAATAGTCAAATGTGTTTTTTAAAGAATAGAGCTAATGGCAATCTCGACCAATAAACACTCAGAAAAACAAATAAACAGGTGAACAACAACAGTACCTTCATTTTTTTAGTAACAGAATAGGATCACTTTGTGCTACATTCTGTACTTGTATCAACAAAATTATTTAAAACAGCTCACACCCACTGTTATAAATTCCCTCGATGTAAATGTGATGTTTAGTACAGGCACTGTTCAGGGCAGACTTCATGTTGGGTTTGTACCAGGCAACTAGCGGGGCAACTAAGGGGTCCTCAGTAGGACCACAGCCTAGCCATAGGGCACGGCAGAAAGCTTGTTTTTGCACTGCATATGTCTGTCTACGTTCGTGATAAAGGTGAGTTAATGGGCTGTTAACGATCGTTTGCGATCGTATTTGTATGCAAATTAGGCGGCGAATGTTGGCTGTTGTTTTGTGTGCGCCTGCGTGTTATGTTGACATTAGAAGTGCTAGCTAACCTTTTGGCGCCCTTTTCGTTGCGAACCCAAATACAGTATGTGTGTGTGTGTGTGTGTGTGTGTGTGTGTAAATTAGCATGTGCTCCTCTAAGCTTATGACTTACCATTATGCTAATTCATTACAGAAACCAGACTCATAAAGACATTATACTATTCACAAATTAACCTGTTGGATGGAAAATTGGACTGTAAAAGAATAAAGTCCATACAGTTCTGTTATTGTGGCCGGACTCACTCACTGACCGGAGTTCTGGTGTGGATGAGGTGTTCCAGCGAACCTGCCTGACACACATACAGTTCGCTCTCCCCCACACCCACACTGAGGCAGCAAATCAAGTAAGTATAGTAGAGTGCTGTATTTTACAAAAGTAAACATTTTGTGAACGTGTACTCCTGTGTAGCAAAACTACATAACAGTTATATTCAACTTGAATGGTTTGATATTCATATACAGTACTGGTTGAAAATAGCCCTGTGGGAATTCCATAGTAAAGTTGATTTTAAAAAAAAGTTCAAACGATTCAAGACATTTTGACATTTCATCCATAAAGAACTTTTGTTAGCGCCCTCATTTCAACCATGAAAACTTTTATGACCCTGCTTCTTCAATGCACTGGAATCATATGCAGCCGGAATCAAAACAAAAAATCGGAAGAGGAATCGCTCAATTTCAAACAATGCCCAACCCTACCACTCAACTCAGCTCTTTTGGATTGTGCCGCTAAAGAGGGTGATTGTATGAATGCATGGTAAGTATAGGTTTTTTGTCATTTTCATTTTATTCAAATTTGACTGTTTTTGTTCCAAAATAGAGTATTTATAACAAAAAGAAAGACATTCTTTTTAAAAATGTATGTTTAGCAGTGGCTGTGGGCACCCCACATGAAATCAGAATGAAATAATACAACCTGGATCACATGACATTTTTATATGTTTCAACAGTAAGATTGATCCAACCACTATTCTAAGACGCCCGTAGTACATTCATCTATTTTATATGTGATATGCCCATCCATCTTGTATACCATTTATTCCATATGATATAAAGCAATAATGTAAAATGTATAACAAAATGTAAATGCACTTCTACACTTATAGTAGAAACCTTTATTGTCATTTGGCAATGTCTATATTTCACTGGATTGTTAACAGTAAGTAGGAGTATAATAGTACCATGTGCTCATAATCTGATTTTTTTTGGTATGGGACATTCGGTGACCTGATTTCCCACACGGTACACACTGAGCGAGGAGCCATGGAGGAGCCTAGTGGAAGCCATGACTAGTAATTGTGCCAAGAAAGAAGCCAGAAGTCAAACACTCCCTTCCATTGCTAAGTCTCCAGTTTTTGGCCTTCCTGGAAAAACACATAAACAGACGAAGGCAAGTGCATATGACCAAAGCACTGAAGCCGCCATTGTTCAGTAGGAATGAAGAACAGGGGTAACATGTTACAACAAGTAATACTTGCCTTCAGTCAATAAGAAACTTTCATTTACCAAAAAAATGTCATCCACACTCTTCAAACTCTTACTATTGCACTTGCTTGCATCCTTGCATATTACCTGCTCGCAGTTTGCAATTTTTTATAGTACGTACCGAACCGTGACTATGGTTTACCGTTACACTACAATAATAAGTCTAAAGAATTCTGTCTGGCAAGAAGAAACAGTTGGCAGTTGTGCAGTGTTCAGCAACCCGTGGCTCCAGAGCTGAATGCGGCTCTTCAGCCTCCTTGTCGTGGCACCATTGAATTTTTTAACACCAAAGTTGGGGTAATGTGCATTTTCAAAAGAATGTGAAATAGCCAAATCACCACAAGTCCGTGATTGCATGTAGACGTCGTTCTGACTGCTGATTGGATGGGCAGGGGAAGAGGAGGTAGGCTATCCATTATGTCTCACTGGAGAGAAATAACAGGAGGAAGTTTTGAGTTGAGTCTGAAGCAAGTTACTGCATGATTACATAAAACTACATAAAATTAATGACAGCATAGCAATAAGTTTTGTGAGGAGAAGTGTGCCATAGCTATGTACACGGAGCCCGTGACACACTAACAGCCTAGCAGATAGTGTTCCACGGGAGCTGACTGTGTACTGACTGCTTGTGACCGCTGTCAGGCAGGGTAGACCTTTTGGCAGCAACTGCAAGACAATTTGTGCTTTCATTTGTTTAGTCTCCAAATAACAAAAATTTCTCCCAATAACGTTGGTCGCCAGATTTAGCAAGAAAAATTGAAAATTGGCAACTCTGGCCTCCATGTGAAATAGGAAGAAGCGGAGATGAAAAATGAAACATAATACATGAAAAATTGTTCATAAAAATATCACATACATTTTCAAGTTTATAAGCTGTGTAATGTTTTGCGGCAGTATTTTTGTTTAAGAGGAGGCAAAATGGCACTTTTGATGGTAGAGGTTGTGTCAGTGACTCATGGTGTAAACTCAGTTTGGCCCAGCGGGAGTTTAAAAAGTCTCACATTTCTTTAAGAAACTCAAGCTGTCAATCACCTCATGACTTGTCACATCATATTTTAGGACAGCTTAGGAGCAGAGGACATGTGGACGGCCCACTGATGGAATCCTGATCATCTCCCCCGATTTCTGATCTGACCTATATTTTAAGACAGAAGGACCCCCAAGATGTTGCACCTCGCCAGACGTCTTTGTCTTTCACATAGAACATTGACCTCATCCTGGCGCCTCCTGCAGGAATTCATCCAAACTTTGGAATAAAAATAAACCAAGCTCTGGCCGTGCGTTGTAATGGATCCCTGGGAAAACTGGGCTTTCCTGAGCTAACTGGGCCACTCACATGGAAGCGCTGCTGGAACACAATGACTGACAGTGTTCATCGCAACCTCGTAGAGCTGAGAAAATAAATAATTGTTTGGCTCCGGCTCTGACTTGCCACTACAATATCATGTAGTCTAGAAGTTTAGCGTCATCTGCAAAAATGCATGTTTGTGTCTGAACATGGAAAGGAGGAATGACATCATTCTGGGAAGGTGTGGTTCACCTAAACACACATTTGTAAAATATGTATTTTATGTTCTATTTTGCCAGATCCAATACTGCAGCGGTGTCCAAAATCCCTGACGAGGGCCATTTGTGGCCCACAACCTGTTATTTTACTGGCCCGTGGCTCATTCCCAAAATAAAACCAAACATCAGAACTAATTAGGCCGTCCATACAAACAACATACAAACATACAAATGTTACTGGGATTTTTAGACGGGACTAATAAAGTAAAGAACTGGACAAACATATTTTTTTATTGAATTGAGCCACAAAACAATACAGTTACATTTTGAAATGTACAATAACTACAGTTTGATAGAAGTCATGTACAACAGAAGACGTTAGAACTGTTAGAAGTTTGATCAAATGTAGAATTACTACAGCTTCTGCTTGGACATGACATCACCTCAGCTGTTGAACCTTCTTTATCAAATGCTGGCACTTCATCACAACGTTCTTTGGTTCCATTTTGGGTTATTGAGGTGAGGAACACTGTTGAATTCAAGAACTAACTCATAGAAACTCATCATGTCGCCATTATCCATATTCATGTTTAAAGAAAATGCTCATTATGTATTCATTTTTCGTGCTCTGTGATTGGCAAGTCAAAAACAGCGATCGCCTCTCCCTAGACCTCCTCTGCAAGCGGCAGCCACAGAGGAGCTAAGCGCTGCCTCATTCACGTACAAGGTGCAATTGGGAAGTTTAAAACGGCTCGCCGTTTGTCACAATGCCTCCACTTTATTAGGTTTCCTTAAGCTTGCCTCTATTTTGGTTTGTATCTAAAGTTACTAGGTAAACTTTAGATACAAACATGTGCATGTAACATGCACGGTGCACAACGCTGTGTGGACACTGAAAACCTCAATTGGGGTTGCATGACCGCATTTTTTCCTTGAAATGTATTTCATAAAACAGGCATGCTACCAACAATATAAGAACTTTGTTAATTTTTAGTTAGCAGTACATAGGCAGTAACGGTAACCTGCATTGACTGGCCACAAGTACACCTACACAGTAGCATAAAAGCGCACAAAGCATCCTCCATGTATGACATGAGCGTGATAAAATATTACAACCCTCTCAATGCGTTTCAGTATGACACCTTGCAATCTTAAAACTTGTTTCCTAACTTATACGGTGCATTTCACAAGACAGCGGGCACAATTGTTATTCAGTCACTGACGGTGTTCATAAATATAATAATTATAAACAAGACTTGTGATCAATCCGTGTCAATTTCAGCCTTAAAACAGATAGATTCAAGCCATGCCCACTTCCGGTTTATGCCCCGCCCACTCTGAGTAGGATACGACACAGATCATTTTGGTGGTTGAACAGATACAGATAGTGGTGTACTCGCTCATCCCTTGTTCTTGCAAAAGTCAAATAATGTTTACATGCCAAAACTTAACACACATTTGACTTCAGGTTCCTGTGTCGTTCTGTTTTTGTATCATATCAATTCTCTTTTTCCATAAAGAGAAGCCATAGTCTAAAATATGTTACAAGCTTTTATTTTGTGGGTGCTGGGCGTCGCCACAAGCTGCAACTGATTCCTATCTGCAATCAATCTGGCATTATTTAACAGCGTCCCTGGCTCTAGTGTGTTGTTGGAGTATTTTCTTGCTACAAAGCTTATATCCTGCCTTGCTTTGTGTTTCAAGTCTCCCAACTCCATCCGTCAAGTGCTACCAGTGAGCCTTTTTGTGTTAGTGCTGCCACACCCTTAGTTTGTATTCTGCTGGTGGTTTCACCCCAACAGCACTTTATTTTGTTACTTTGTTTTTCCTTTTTTCTGAGTTTTGTCTCGTCTGTCCTCTTTTTGTTCATGTTTTTTGTTCCCTTTACCATCCATAAAGTATTTTTGTGAACTATCCCTTGCTTCTAACTTCTGTGTCTGGGATTTCATTGAAACTCACCGTAACAAAATGTATGAAAGATACTTCTTGAGGGCAATAACATAAAAATCTATGGGCCTGCGTTAATGGCACACATGTCACATCACAAATAAAACCAGTGAAAGTCCTGAAAAGGTCTAAACCTAACTGGAAAATGTGTAAATCTATGTAAATACGTGAGTCTTAAAGAATTTGACATCCTGGAAAGTCAGCAAGGTGCTGGAATGCAGTGGGGTGGCGACGTTCTCATATTGTGCGTGTTTGGTTGAAAAGTATTTTCCTTTGTGGTGTTCAGGAGTACGACCACCAGTTGTCTTTTGTTATTTTTCTGATCCATTTATGTCGTTGTCACCAGTGCCACTAAATGGCTTCGTGACAAATTAGAGTGTCGCCACAAAGGAGGTTCACGGTTAACAACGCTCGCTTCTTAGCCAACAGAGGAGGGAATTTCCAACGCTCCTTTTCCGTCTTTCTTATTCCGACGTTCCACACCGCGACACCGTGTGAACTACAGTCAGTGTGAAAGGAATGCTGCACTTTTCCCCGGCTAATGGGCCCGTCAACAAGAGGAGCGCGGCCTGGCAGAGAAGCACACAAAGGGGAGGGGCGGTTCTAGAGGAGTGGGGGTCAAGAATCAAAATGAGAATGACATTTGCCATCAGCGCCGTGTTCTTTGTGCCGCCTTTCATGCGCCTTTTCCAAAAGTAAGCCTGCCAGCGCACCATCTGCATTGCAAATTGGTGCTGCACAAGTGGACAGGGTGGGGGTTCGGGTGTGGGGGTCCCGGTTCCCACACCCCCCCACCCCCATCCATCAATCAACCCCCACCCACAGCCCATCTCTTTCCTACCCTCAGCTTGCCCGGATGCCCTCGCAGACACCATTGAGGCAGTCTCGCGCTCTCCTGGACCAGGCCTGTACAGAAGTAGGCATTGTCCCAGCCAGGAACCAGGGGAGGGTCCCGTGTCAAGACGGACTCTAACTAAAAGGTGAAGTGTACAACATGCACCCCCACTCCCGCTGAGCGGCATGTTTTCTTGTTTGTTTTGTGTCCGTGTAGTGGTCTTTTTAATGTATAGTTTCCATCCTGCCAGGCGGCCAATAGCCCCACACTGGAGCCTTTCACGGGTGTGACCACTTCGACCCACCATGAGCGGCTAATGACACAGTGCTTCACTAACATTTTACCAACATTTGAAATGCAATGAGGAAAAAGTGACGCCTAATCCAACAGCAGAAATACACCTTGTACTCCCATGGAGGAAACCCCTCATAGTTTGTAAAAACAAACACGGCACTCATCATTTTGGGTATTCAGTTTTTGCTGTTTGTGTAAAAAATGGTGCCCTCCTAATGTGACGCAAGTATCAGTACTTGTTTTAATGTTTGATGGTGGAGGGCGGTAAAATTGTGCGGTAAAATTTTTTCCAAGAACACGAGTCAAAGAAACGAAAAACAATGATAGGAAGTCTATTTTGTGGTTACAGAAGGAAAAAGAGAACTGGTTCACTACAATAAAGAGGGTTTTGTTTGCTTTTGTTCTTTTTAGTTCACTCTTTTCCTTTCTTCATGTCTCTTTTAAGTCTGCATCAAAGGAAAGGAAAGTGAAAGCGAAAATTCAAGTGAAATTAGATATTGTAAAATGTTCTGAAATTGGAGAAATGAACATTGGCTGAATGTCCGGTCAAAGGCTGTGGCCAACAGGAAGATGGAAACAAAGATGGCATCTACCATGAACATGTGATATGATCTGGTCACAATAATACGCTTTGTCACCGATGGCACAAACCTGACATACAAGACATCCCTCGTTCATCACGGTTAATTGATTCCAGACCTGACCGTGATAAGTGAATTTATTTGAAGTAGGATCATAAACACCAGTTTATGATCTTCCAAATACAGTTTTTAACATTATTAGAGCCCTATTAGACATGAAATACGCCTTCACACTCTTATTATGCAATAAAGACAGAAAAGACAACCCAGTGTGAATGGATATTGAACTTCTGCTGTGACGTTTTTTGTGTCCCGCATGCACTAATCTTTTGTGAAGTGATATCCTCGTGCACGGCTGTGATGTGCTGTGCCGTGTCATCGCAGCGTTTTACATTTATTTGTTTGAGACATGTAACTTAGCGACTAGTCAGACCCTTCTAGGTACTCTTTTAGTAAAAAGTGACAAAAAGTGTCTTGTTTGAACAAAAACTGACGGAAGAAAGTTTATTTGTACTTCTAAAACATCATTTTTATGTTCTTACTACTTTTTGTGAACGTGTCATGGTCAAACCTGCGAATGCGATGACACATCATGATGTCATATCCTGGCAGTACGAGCTGGTCAGTCCAGGTGCATTTAAGGTAAAATATGTATTTAGGACTTCATTTAACAAACAACAACAAATTAGGATGGAAAGGACGCCAGCTGTGGCTGACTAGCAAATCACCCAAACAGCAGCGTGGTGCATTTGACAGTCTGCTGGTGTTTATTTAGGAGGTGCAAATGACTCCTCAAGTGTTTTGCAGCTGTCTGCACTGAAGGACGGGGGCCATTATTGACGAGTCTGAGAACTCACGTTTGGGATGAGGTCCTAAAAGTCTTTGTCACAGCTTTGAATACAGAGAGCTTTATTGTCGGCCTTGACATTGTCAGTGTTAGCCACTGTCAAAGGATGGCGGGGGGGTCTTTAAAGCATCACACTCCCGGATATCCGTACCCCATCCCATTACTGATGGAGGAATACTTTTTGAAGGACCTCAACAGGAGAAGAGAACATTCCAAAACAGTATGATGGAGAATACAATCAGCATTCACTCTGACACAATTTTTTCAAAACAAAGTATTTTAAACTAAAAACGTACAGGATAATACAAATAAAATTAAAAACCAACATGTTTTTACATGTTAAAGTCTTTATTTGATCATGTTTTTCGTCAAGATATGGCAAAATATCACACTTTGGTAGTCATTGAATGCACCATAGCTGTGTGATCTGATGCTGCCACATCTCAATAAATCCAACACAAAGACAAACGGTTCTGTTCTGTAACGTGAACCAACAAATCTACACTTTTGCCACTCAAAACCAGTTCAATTCCAGGAGACAGCTCGCAACATTTGAGAGTCTCTCAATTCTGTCTTCCTGTGATCTGCGTCTGGAAACCAGAAGGAGGCGGTAACCCAGAGGCGCCGCCAGGAATTCGGTGCCCCATGAAAAAGAAATCACCTTTCCTATTTACTGGAGCCCCTATCAATCATGGGCCCTTCGTAATTGTCCACCCCCCCATTCAGCACTCCTGGGGTTACCTTTGCTATTCCCCCATCGCCTGCCATGCTCTCACCCATCATCCCAAGCCGTTATATTCAGTGGAGCGGGTGCTCGAGTTGGACATAAGACTTTTAGTTCAGCCACTTGTGTTTAGCTAGGTGTGCTGCGGCAATGAGTCACAAAGGTATTTCAAAAAGTCTCCTGTGCTTGTTCAATGAAAGCCTTTGGACAAATGAAATGTGGATTTAGTGAGTCATTCCATAAACCCGCCCATATGCCACACCATCTGTCCTACTGTAGGGCCAGCCCGGACAACCTGGCGCACAATCTGGCAACCTCACAGCGCCAAAGTCCAAGTGTGTGCTTTCACAGGAAATCATGTGTGCATGTTTGTTCGGCAGAGTTGGACCTAAACGGTTTGTCTTGGCCAAAGTTGAGCATGCTATTAGCAGGGCTAAAGTGCGCTTGGCTTCTAAGCGAGGTCCACTTAGAGAGGACGGTCCTGGAGGACAGTGTCTGTGCTTGTGTTGGCTCAGAGTGCCGGCCTCGTTCCACAGATTTGACCTTTTCCAGATGAGTCCACCAACAAACCCTGGACACCCAGGGTGGGGGAAGACCAACATTTTGTTTTAAAACAGTGTTACACAATGTCTCCCATTACATGATTCATGATCTGACATGAGAAGAATGTGCATGGACTTTTTGAGCTAATATACAACAATACAACACAATTAACTTCTACAGCAGCCCGTCTAGGCAGCAAACTAGTTGGGCCTATTTGTCTCTTACGCCTCACAGAGGCGGCGTATTTATTTTTTTTATTAAGTACCTTTTATCAGAATATGAAGGACATGCACCCTATCCTTCTAGCCAAACTAATTCTTGCTATTTTTAGTCAGCCAACATTCTCAACATGACCTCCGCATCCTCTGAGTCGCGGCTGTTCATAATTGAATCTTTTCACAGCTCACTAAGTGACAAAATGAGCCACAACCAAGGAATTGGTTGCCACTTGTCTCCAGTCTTGTTTGCTAAAGACTTTACAGATATTGATATATCAGATGAACGAATGTACATATGAGCATCGGGTCTGTCACCTGTCTGACGGTTTGTGATGCCACACACTCGCTGTGGGCTGCACCCTGCGGAGTGCATGTGCATGAGTGAGAGCTGTCACGTTTCTTCTTTCGTGTCTCCTGCTTTCACCTCCACGTAAACTCTTTGTGCAACATTTACTGTAACACCGCCGTTTAGCGGAACTTTTAGGTATCGGGGGGCTCCAAATGAGAGAGCAGTTTGCAAACTTGATTTCTTCCACCACTGAGAAGAGGCTGGTCATCTAATCTGATGAATTACATTTTTGGGGGGTTATTTGCTTCAGATTGCTTCTGACTGCCACAAGTGTCCATCATTTTGGCTACACTAGCTGCAGTTTGACTGAGGAGTGTAAGCTGCACCTTCCCCATTATATGTATTTATTTGGCTTTATTTGATGTTTTTGTTATGCAGATTTTGAGCGTCCGGGACCAGAGTAAGAGGGGATAGAAAAGAAGAAAAAAGACAACAGGGAGGAGTGTGGGGACAAGAGGAGGACAATACAGAGAGAGACAAAAACAAAAAGCTTTTTCACAGAAATTGACCACGGAAATACTGACCTATCGGACCAGCCATTGTTACAGTTGTTGTATATGTATGTGCATGCTGTGTGTAATGGGTCATGAATATAATTCATTCATTCATTTTCTACCGCTTATCCTCACAAGGGTCACGGGGGTGCTGGAGCCTATCCCACACCCTGGACTGGTGGCCAGCCAATCACAGGGCACATATAGACAAACAACCATTCACACTCACATTCATACCTATGGAAAATTTGGAGTGGCCAATTAACCTAGCATGTTTTTGGAATGTGGGAGGAAACCGGAGTACCCGGAGAAAACCCACGCATGCACGGGGTGAACATGCAAACTCCACACAGAGATGGCCGAGGGTGGAATCAAACTTGGGTTTCCTAGCTGTGTGGCCTGCGCGCTAACCACTCGACTGCCGTGCAGCCTGTCATGAATATTTTGTATTATGTATTTATTCGTGCCTGCTGTCATTTACAGTAGCTCACTTTTTCACTGCACAGCTGCTGGATGTCTTTCTAGGATTGGACGAAGCATGTTCACAGATGTTAATGCTACTTTTACTACTACTTTTTTTTTCTTAAATAAAATTTGGGGATACACTAGATGGGTGAAGTAGTTGAGGCCATACAACATAGTTTCAATTTCCAGACTGGTTTTTATCTTTCATGTGATGCAGTACAAGAACTGTGGGAAATATGTATATGTAAATCATGTTCAATTTCAAGAGGTATTTCATTGAATCATCTGTTCATAACCACAGTGACGACCTCTTTGACAGTCAGTTATGCTCTACGCCCCCAAGATGGTAAAATTCAATATTTTCTTTTACAGAGCAACCTTGGTTAGCGTATTGTTCAGTTTATGTGGAAAATATAGAAAGTAATTGTGGTTATTTGGAGTTGCATAATTTCTTATTGGAAAACTCAATTTGGTTTGAGTATTTTTTGTTAGAGTTGGACATTCTGGAAAGGATTAATTATGCTTAAGGTTTCACTGTGCTCTCCATATTTCACCAGATCATAGCAAGGTATTGTTGAATTGTTGTCAGGTATTGTTTGAACCACAAAAGAATGGTATTTTAGTACACAAACTAAATACGGTAGATTCTCGCATATTTGTAATTCAACATTCGTAACCCTGCAATATGAGGGATTTTTATGAAATAATAATTACATTTTTTCCCCACCAAAAATAGGGCATTTTTTAAGCATGCAAAACACTAAGCAGACATGACTTGTGTGATATTTGTCTGGTGTGAATTCGGGGTAACTGTGGAGGAACAATACACTGGGCTATAATGCGCATATGTTTATGTGTTTGTATTACTTATTATTTATTATATTTCATCAGCTCAATCCCCCACAATACACACACAATACCTGCACGCTGTGCAGGTGTGTGTGCACTGCAAATGTAACTGTAGAGGAAGCTTGAAGCAAGCTGTAAAGCTGGTAGGAAAAACTGGACTGTGTACCTGATGTGTACCAGTGAGTGCACATCAATGTGACAGGATGCAACAATGACGTTCCAGATTGTTCCGCACAAATAAACACAGTTTCACAAACAAATGTGCAGACAATACATGCCATGTTGTGTACGTATATGTGGAGTGTGTGGATTCTGAGAGCAGCGTGACCTTTGAGGAATTTGATGAGTGGAGGTCTTCAGGCCCACAAGGGAGACAGAGGGTGAAGGTTTTTTCGGGGGGGGAGGCTGGTGATGAGAGTGGAGCAGGGTGGGGTGGGCTAGGCCGGGGGCGGGGCAGGATGTCAGGGAGGTCCACTTGGCCATGAAATGAAAAAGAAAATGCAAGACGATACAAAGAAAATAAACAGGCGAAGGGCCTCCCTGCATGCTGGGTGTAAACAGGCGAGGTGATTATTGAATTGTGTTGATTGTTTCCTGGCGCACACAGCAGCCACAGCACAGGGCTGCCACATGCAACTTTAAATGACACACTTTTAAAGCTGCTAAAAATGCAAACCTCAAAATGACTCCCTGAGACATGTTGACTGACAGGCGCAAAATAAACTTTGCACAGCTCATGGGGGACATTTATGCCACAAACAAAGACGATGTCAACACTTTCATACAGAATGACAACAACAACAACAACTTAACCTCAAATCTTCTTGCTAAAATGCTGCTTCAGTTCCTCCAAAGCGGACTGAAGTGGCTGATTAACAGAGTTGTAATTGAACAGAGCAGGATAATGATGGCGAGCATATTGCTTATTTCCTCTTCAGCTCACTGGCTGACCTCTAACCCCGGCCTGTCATTCCCATGCTCCATGTGTGGTGGTGAGCTGAGCATCGTGCACGCTGGCTTTGAGTGGTGCAAATAAACCTGCAGTCCATCAGGATGTGGCTCAGTTTACAGAACATCACCCACCAGACCTCTAGAACCAAAGTGACCCCGCATCGAAGACATCATTTAACATGTTCAGAAATGAATACAGTTCCATGGGTGGAAACAGTCTTCCTGTATAGTTTACTTACTTATACCTAAAAATGTGCTGACGTAATTTAAGGAAAACACCGACAGGAAGCCTCTGCTGATTCCGGCTGGCACATGTGGCCCGATTGCACCACGACACAAGAATTCACACTGGGCTCGTACGCCGCTTGGCCATCGACAGCTGCACTTTTAATAAAAGCTCCGAGATTAAATTACTGGCCGCTCTCTGCTCCCAAACCTTATCAGATGGGTCGCACAGGAAATTGCCTCTCACTGTGCGAAGGCGCTAACTGGACTGCTGGACATCGAGGAGAAAACGCACAACGATTGTGTCGTTGTGATTGTTTGCTTTTTGGTGTAGTCAAGACAAACGTATCCTCTTCATGCTGTCAAATGTTTCATCAGTTACCATTTTACTGCTCCGATTTTTATTTGCTTGTATTTTTCTAATACTTCCGGATCGACCCCCAAGGTCCCAAAGATCAACTGGTCCGTCGCAATGGTCCAGTTGACAACCTCTGTTATGTGGACTTGACTTAGGCGGTAGAAAGACCTTGTTTTAAAAAAGGCGGACGGACAGTTCCGAATCCTAAAGGATGTGGGCTGGGGTGTTACGGACTAGCTTCCAGAGAAATGTTGTGGTACTCTTGAATTAAATAACAATAACTGACCTGGAGCCAGTAGACTTTAAAAATAGTGTCACTACATTCTGACAAAAGCCCATCTTCACAAATGGTTATGGTTTGGCTATAAGAAGAGCTAAGCAGAGGTTGTTATTGTTGAGGTCATCATCTCTGGTGGTCAAAGTGGAACATCTCCTTTGACATATCAATTGTTGGCATACAGAAGCCACATGAAAGAATGAAGGGAACTCCGTTTTTCCAAGGAGGGAGGGAAGAGCATCAAGCTGCCGGTTTCCTTTTCCACTCTCACCTCACACACAGTTTGGCTGCGTGGTGGCAGGTTTCATCGACTCCTACTAGCTTCCACGATCTGTTTTCTTTGGTCAGGGAAGGAGGTTGGAAAACTGGAGCATCCCAGAAACATGAAGGAATAACAGTCTGTGGACAAATGATGAATGCCCTCCACGCAGCAGCATTTAAAAGAGATCTGAGCCGCCAGAGCAAAAGGAGCGCATGGAGATTTTCTGCTGACACTTTTGCAAGAATCATCGCTGACCACATGACCGGGAAGACGGAGGAAAACCCCTCCTGGATTGGTGCAGGAAACAGAAGTGCCTTCACTCTCTCAGCAGAGCCAAATAAATAAGCAAAGAGCCACGGCGAGCACATTCCTGCAGCTGAAAACTGCCTTTTATTATTCTTGCTGCCATTTGGGAGCCATTGAGTGGCATACATATTAATCATGATTACTGAGGTCAGAGCGTCCTCTGGGATGGTGATGCTTCCCGGTCATCAATTATCATCCATCAGCAGCCTCTCGTCAAGACTTCCTGCTCGGCTCCTGCGGCGCTGTTGCTCCAGATGTTTGTTCGATTACTTTATTGTCTTGTTTACCTTCACTTGGGTGTCTCCTAGGTTCTTTTCCATGCAGATACTTGAATAATATTACTTGGAATTACATTTGCTCCGCAGTTATGCAAACAAGCACAATTTCAACTATTCTTCACATAAACGCCTGACAAATTGTAGTTCTGCATATTTAAAATGGAAAAAGTGGTGGCTTCCAGCTTTCGGCTTTTGAATTGGTTTCCATGTTGCTTCATATTGATTTCATGGTGGTTCCATGAAAGCCCTGAGTGAGTCCTCCACGCAGATCAATGCTGTCAAGGTTAATATGTCTTCAGGCTGTTTGTTATTACTCCGTCCCACACTATTAGGAAGCCAGGAAAAAGAAAGCCACCCGCTGGGATGGAGCGCTACCATGGTGATATTACTATTATCATTATTATTGTTGTTGTTATACAGTAAATTAATGCTGCAAATGTAGTTACAAGAGGGTTGGAAGGAATTAGAAGGAATCTGATGCTGGTAGATTATCTCTCTCTACATCTGGACCACCAATAATGCTTACTGCCTTCTTCTTCTACATTGTTAGACTGCAACCTGAAGATTTATATGTGACCCTGCCACTCCCCTCACAATTTGTGTGTGAAAGAACACACCTTTACATCCCTGATGAATATCCGCTTTCATGAACAGGTTTTCCCAGATTGAGTAAGAGGAAATGGCACACGATCTCTAAGGCGAGTTGAAAGCGAACCAAGAATGAAAGCCAAGCGACAGTTTGGACATGAATGGGAAGATTAAGTCGATGTTGACACTGTTTTTGTCTTTCTTGTTAAAAAAAAACAAGAAATGATATTTATGTTTTAAAGTCATGTTGTGCACACTCGAAAAGCAAAAGCTACATAAATATCATTTCTTGTTTTTTTTTAATAATAACACCTCCCTGTAAATATGAGAGTAATGATGGAAGACGTTCATATGTTCCTTATATGCTCCCTTTGCATATCTAAAATAAACACGTACCTTTCTCCACTCAGCTCCTCAACGCTTTGTTAGTATGGCTGCAGTGGCTCCAGAGGGTTTGGGGGCTGGTGGGTGGGTGGTGGGGGTTCAAGTCTTTTACACCAAAACTACAACAGGTTCCCCATTATTGGCTGCAAATGAATTGGGCACTATGGACTGGTGGAGGAATGAATGGAGCTTTGATTGCTTTAACTGAATACATGAGGTTCTGCTCTGGCCAAGCAGCAGTCCCCTTGGAGCACCACCAAGAATGAAGTTATGGCCTCGCAGTGTGAGAATGAGAAGTATGTGTGAGAGAGAGACAGCCAGGCCATTAAAACACTGACGGCTGAGGGAGAGCTTCCGACCAAACAATTGACCCCTAAATCTTACATCCTCATTCCCCAGTACTACATTGGGTTGTTTAACCACAAGTCACCCGGCCAAGCCAGCACAGCGTCGCTAAGACACTTGCACTGATTGATTTACATCAGAACCTTAAATACAACATGAATATGTGACAGTAACTCTGCTAGTCAAAGTAGTCAATGTGCTGTTGAAGTAGGCGCCAGACAGGAACACCTACGAGCATCTTGACTCAGGTTCTTGTTCTAATAAAGAGCCCATAAAGTCTTCATACCCCAGAGGAGAGAATGAGGCTGTACTGTGCTGTCCACTATCCACTATCCACTATCCACTATCCACTATCCACTATCCACTATCCACTATCCACTATCCACTATCCACTATGCACTATGCACTATGTAGATCAGGAGTGCTCACACTTTTTCAGCATGCGAGCTACTTTTAAAATGACCGAGTCAAAATGATCTACCCACTACAAAAATGCAAAACATCTATTTATTCGAAACACTTCGAAAAAGACATTGTGGAAAAAAAAGTCCACCTCCCATTCCGTATGGAAGTGATATGTTTTTGCCTTTTTACTTGGTCCAGCTACTTCACTCATTTTAGTGACCATAAACTTTAGCGAGGGCTTAAAATCTGACGCAATTCGCCGACTAGCTTAGCACTTTGCATCGTTGTTTACGCATGAGCGGTGACCTAAAGGTCAAAATTCAGTTGTCATTTGATTGGTTGTCCTGTATGTCAATCAAGTAACGGAGATGGATGATAGGCTGACATCGTAAGTTCTGCTGCACTTAGAGACGTTTTTGATTTGATTGGTCACCCGAAGGGCAACATTCAGTTGTCATCTGAATGGCTGCCCTGTATGTCAATCAAGTGACGGCATTGATGCTAGGATGATATTTTTTTAATGTCACGCCACGATCGACCAGCGATCGACCAGCGATCGACCAGTACCACCTCCGCGATCGACCGGTAGATCGCGATCGACTTAATGAGCACCCCTGATGTAGATGATTGGGCTGCTGGCAATAATGGAATGGAGGCCAGAGTTCCCTCAGCCTGTCAGCCACAACTAGCCAGGATGGTGCCTGACCTGACAAATAGGGGTTGCAGAAGGTCAGTGGGGAGGATGCCGAGTAACTGGTCCATCTGGGTGGTGGCGGTATCTGCTGGTTCACGAGACTGTAATGTATGACGAGGTCTGAGAAGATTTGGAGAAAAGCTGTACTGTGAGAAGTGCAGCCAGAAACCAGACTGTGACTTATGCATCGCTACTTTGAACGCTTTACCTTACAATCCCAGCGTCAGCGTCAGTGAGTGACGTATGACTGGTTTTTCCATCCAAGTTCAACTGCTGTCACTGTTTTTATTGTCCAAGCACAAGCTGTCATGATTCTACATTTCATCAGAGTTACATTAAAAATGAAAGTCAGGAAGTGTTTCTTTCTTGAAGTGTCTGCTGTGTGGCACCTCCAATTTGTACGGAAGTATCGCCATGATGGTCTAAAAGCTGCATAACCTCTAGAGACCCAAGAAGTTTGGACATATCACTCCATCGACGGGCAAAGACTTGCCTTCCTGGCGAAATTGCAGAAATAAAATAAACAAAACAAAAAGAGTGGAAAGATAGAAATAAATGTAACTAGAAAAATAACTATACTAATAATTGATGGATGGATGGATGGATGGATGGATGGATGGATGGATGGATGGATGGATGGACGGACGGATTGATGGATGGATGGATGGACAGAAGTATGAACAGATGGATTGATGGATAGATGGATGGATGGACAGATGGATTGATGTATGATTGTATGGACAGATAGATTTATAGATGGGTGGATGGACGGATGGATGGATGGACAGATGGATTCATGTATGGATGGATGGACAGATGGATTGATAGACGGATAGACAGATGGATGGATGGATAGATGGACGAACGGATGAATTGATGTATGATTGGATGGACAGATGGATTGATAGATGGGTGGATGGATGGATGGACAGACGGATTGATGTATGGATGGATGGACAGATGGATTGATAGACGGATAGAGAGACAGACAGATGGATGGATGGATAGATGGACAAACGGATGGATGGGTGGATTTTTTTGGTGTCAAACAATGTAATGGTAATGGTAATTTAATTTCATTTGAACATGCATCAGATTACAATTGAGTGCATCCCATAATCAGTTCCCAGTTCCACATGTCCAAAAGGAGTAGGAAGAAGCAAAGCTTATTAAATCCTACCCCTCCATCTGGTACTTTTACAATCACTAACTGTTACATTTGTTCACTTCCTGCTTTCCTAATATAATTTTTTTGTCACATACTAAAGTACTCGGTGATATGAGCATCCAATGCCATAATGGGTACCATAGTAAGTGTCAATATAGTGATATATATAGCACATCATGACTGGTTCAAGACTCTTCATCCTTGTATTTAGCAAACATCAACTGCTTGTATTGTTTCTTTCTCATCCTTTGTGAAGCGAAGATTGCTCTTATAGTTATTACCCCAATGTAGACAATTATATTGTTCAGTGTCAAATTGTGGGACAATAATACATTTCAGATGCACCTACTTTGTTCTGTGAATCAATTAAATGTAAATTTGTTTATTCAGCCATGTTTTTCATACTTTGATCGTTCATTGTACTGTCTTAAAATGCTAATTATCGCAAAACAAAACCAGCAGCATTAGAGGACATAGAGAATGTGCGACCTGCTTGTGAGGATCACAATTCCTTGCTCGCTGTGGTCCGTGATTGGTTGATAATTAGGAAGTGTTGTGTTGGAATTGAACAACGCTGCAAGCATATGCTCCTCTGTCGAGACTTACAACACAATATCAAACATGGCCAATATCACCATCACTCACTTGTGGCAGATGGCTGAGTGCATTTATTTAGCACCAAAACGTCTGTCTGGTTACTAACGTTAATGTCAGCACCGCTGCCACAAAGGAACCCAATTTTGGTACCCATCATTCCTGTTGCACCAGAAGCTTTCAGGACTTTCAGCTCACTTACTTTGCTCTTCCACTGTGTCTCAAGTACGTCCTAGTGCACTCTGGCATCCAGACGCCCATTTAGGCGCACTCTCACAAACAGACGCAATCATCCATATGAAATGTTTTGTCTGGCATCCATTAGCCAGCCCACAAGGCCACTTCAGAGTTAACAGGTCGTAGGAGCGTGCAAGACAAGTCCATTTGGACGTGCGCTCACTGATTCAGGTGAAACTTGTGTTTTTAAAATGCCACATTTGACAATGGTTGGTAGCAGCAACTTTAAGACACGCAATGTAAGCTGGTCTCGCTAATAAATCATCGCAAATCTAAGCCTGCATCTGCCAACATCAGTCAGAGCCAAACAAGAGCCAAATGTGACACCCTTTCTATTACTGTTGTACAAGTATGCAGTCAAACTTGGTTTGTGTACTCCTATTTTCCATGCAGTGTTGCACTTAACTAGCCTATTTGCTCTGTACTGTATTGTTCCGACAAATCAAGTGCCCACACAAAGCACCCTATGCATTGTTGACTCACTATTTATACTAAGCGTGACTGCTAAATAACCCGCCACGGGGTCAAAGAAAGTGATGAACAAGGCAATCAAGAAAATGGGAAACACTATTGAGTTTAATTTTGCCAGGATATACAGGAAGTAAATGTCGTTTTTTTTGCATAGTTTCTGCATAGTTTTTATTTTCTATTTTGTATAGTTTCGGCCCCTCCTGTATATGAGTCTGTTCATCCAAGTGTCACCAGTGAAACAGGAGAATGTTTTCCCAGCTGCTGATGGTCCTTTTTACTAAGCAGCACATTAATCTATTGGAGACAATTAACAATCTTTTCTTTGTCCGTGCTTAAACAGCTGGTCAAAGTCATTTGCCGAGGATGAATTAAAATGGGAATAGTTTTGGAGTCTGACTGTAATCTTAGTCAGACGAGGACAAGCTCACAGCGGAGAGGAAGAGTGGAAAGGTCAAGTGGACAAGCTAGCAGGTGGTCAGCAGCGTTATGAAGGAATGCATCTGTTCTCTGCACTGTATCGCCTGGAAGTGCCAGGGATGAAATGTGTGCCATGTCACTCGTCACCGTACTGGAAAGCTCGCTATTTATTTTGTGAACAATTCCTGGGCCTGCAGGACCGTTAACTGTGCACACGTCATCTCCTCTTCGCTGAGGTAATCAGGTCTGCAAGCCAAGCAGTTTTGGCTCCAACGAGCTGTGGAGGCAAAGACATTACGAGTTGCCTGCGGTTGACGGGGAAGTGTTCCCAGGTGTTGCTCCGGGGAATTTTGTCTGTTTTAGTTGGAAACCCTACCTGAACCTGAGGAAGGGTGATCGGAAGGCGTCCAAAGGTGTCTGATTTACGTCTCTCACTATTGACGTCCAACGGACAACGGCATAAGCATTTCTGCGGTCCTGTTTCCCACACTGTGTTTTTCTCGCGGTTGCCTGCGACATTTAAAAGTGACCAGCATGTGCACCTTCACACATATGTTTGACCATTTGTGCAGTCCTCCAGGCTGGAGGACTGTGCAGGCTGGACAACACGTGGTTGCTATGTGCTGGACTGGAGCGTGGACGGGTACCAGCTTATTTGGACTCTGCAGGACTGGCAGTGTAGCACACAACTGCAAAAACTGCCCCACCAGACGCTCGTTTCATTAGTCTGCACACAAGCTGACAGCCACGTTTCATAACTGGCAAACTGGGATTTATTTGACTTGTTGAGTACGTTTAGTGCTATAAGTCCATTTTTAGTACCGGTGCCTCGCTGTCAGCGTTAGAATCAAGATACAGTGGAACCTTGACTCATACAACTTGAATGGTTTGGCGTCAAACATCTCAGAAGTTGATTGAATTGTCAAAGACTCCAATTTAGTTTCAACTAGGAACGGCGCCAGATATCTAAAGATAGCGATGTGATTTCAATTTCTACCTGTACACGAAATCCTCAGGTTATGTTCAAGTTCCAGTTGCAAGTCAGATCTTTCACCTAATTTATACCCAAATTCACCCCTAAGTCAGGGTGAGTGAATGGAAAAACATCTAGGCGTTATAATAGACCACAAGTCAGGAGATCAGGAAGACCTGGGTTTGAATATCTGCTTGGGCATCTCTTTGCGGGGTTTGCATGTTCTCCCCATGGGTGGGTTTACTCCGGTTTCCTCCCACATTCCAAAAACAGGCACATACACGTTAATTGGTGACCCTACCCAACCCATCACCCATAGGCTGCTGGGATAGGCTCCAGAATGTCCCTGTGACCCTAATATTGTACAGGAAAATGGATGGATACCCATACAGATTTGTAAACCTCAACACATTGTTACATTCTGTTAGCATGTTCTTCAGAACTGGCAAGGAGATCATGTGGAACAGGAAATGAGCAAATGTATTGAGAATTTATGTCAAACAAATCGAGGGTAGGATTGAATAAGCTCTGCTTCTTTCCGCTCCGTTCGGACATGTGGAATTGGGATATGTGATATATCATTACGTGATATATTACAAGTTTTTCTTTCCCTTGTTGGAATAACTCCGTATTGCCAGTTTTTCGTCTGTTCAGTCTTGAAATTTAGTTTGAATCAAAAACAAACTTTGCTTAGTCCAGTGCCGATTGCTGGCCTCCATTTTTAAAAGTGAAGAACGTCTGGATCTGCGTGTTACGTCATATCTGAGCATGCGCTGAAAGAACGCACCCGGGATAAATTTAAACAGGAAAAGATCAAATTCAATCTTGCTAATATTTTATAATTAAACTCAGGACATGTTTTATATAGATATATATTTTCTTTTTTAATAAAAGTGGACTTGTGAATGGCGTATAGAAGGGTTTAGATTCTGTTCCACAGATGGCGCTAATGCACACGAAAGCTGCTTGCCAACCGCCAATAAACAACAGAAGAAGAAAAACACCAGGAAGAAGAAGGCACCCTGACAACTTTCCAATTGAGCGGGTACAAGATACCTCAATCGAATTGGGGAAAGGAATATTCCAGATTCCTGGGAATCCGATTTTACATTCATCGGGATTGTCACTTTTCTTTGGGAATGAGGTGTATACAAAGGTTACATTCTTTCCGTTTGAGCAATCAATATTTGCTCAATATTTGGCTCCATTTATACGTGGCTACTGTTCCTATTCCCAGTGTAGCGATGCCACCACATGTTTCTCTTCCAGTCCGCCAGTGTAGAATTGATAACTTGTGGACCACCCAGGCGGGCCTTACAATAAAACCTACATGAGTGTTAAAAGTGGCAAGTTTAGAAATTACTATAAATTAGACTAAAGGAACATCCAAAGACATGGCAGGGATCTGGACTCCATGAGACAAAATGAAAACCATCTACAGCAGAAGGGAAGCCTCCCCATCTCCCCAGATATTAAAAAGTTGATATCTGTGTATGTGTTTACTCATACAATACGTTAATACAATACCGACTCCCTGGTACACCACATTGAGTACACCATTGATTTTCAACCACTGTACCGCGGCACACTAGTGTACCTTGAGAAACCGTCAGGTGCCGTGAGGAATTATCCAATTATCCAGGAATTATCCAAAATCACTTTTTATAATTAACATTTATTAATCATCATTTGCAAATATTATGTCAATAGCCATTATGTCAATAGTATACATGGACCCAAATATTCCAATTCACTTTGGTTTATTTGCTCAAACGGAAAGAATTGAACAGGGATGGAATATTCCTTTAACCAATCCGATTGAGGTATCTTGTACCCGCTCAAACGGAAAGTTGTCAGGGTGCCTTCTTCTTCCTGGTGTTTTTCTTCTTCTGTTGTTTATTGGCGGTTGGCAAGCAGCTTTCGTATGCATTAGCGCCATCTGTGGAACAGAATCTAAACCCTTCTATACGCCATTCACAAGTCCACTTTTATTTTTAAAGAAAATATATATCTATATAAAACATGTCCTGAGTTTAATTATAAAATATTAGCAAGATTGAATTTGATCTTTTCCTGTTTAAATTGATCCCGGGTGCGTTCTTTCAGCGCATGCTCAGATATGACGTAACACGCAGATCCAGACGTTCTTCACTTTTAAAAATGGAGGCCAGCAATCGGCACTGGACTAAGCAATGTTTGTTTTTGATTCTAACTAAATTTCAAGACTGGACAGACGAAAAACTGGCAATACGGAGTTATTCCAACAAGTGAAAGAAAAACTTGGGGAAGCCGGTCTCACGTGATGTTGATGTTTACGTTTTACTGGGCATGCCCTATTGACTATTCTGTTTGAGTTTCACGGCGCATGTGGACAAGAGATTGGAATATTCCTTTCCATGGATACCATTGTTTCCCGAAAGGTGATTGGGAAAGAGAAAAAGTGGTGATGTAAAAACGTGGCAACTGTGGAGTGTCTGTGGTGTAAAGACTGGCAGAGCAATGTAACATTGGTCCATGTGGCAACACCTACCTTGTTCCTCCCATAGACTTATTGATACACGTGTGAGGTCGTGGTGACATTTTGGAACATTTTTGGTTAGTGGTGTGCCACAAGATTTTTACAATGTAAAAAACGTGCCATGGCTCAAAAAAGGTTGAAAAACACTGGAGTACATGATGACAATGAGACGTGGGTTCATAGAAGCAAGTGGAAAGTCAACAGCAGCAAAGCATGCAGGCGTCAGTCAGGTGGGTGTTGGGATTACAAACTCCGTGTACGTGTTCATGTAACTGCTGACAAGACGAACGCCGTGACAAAGTAGTGGGAAGATTGGCATCCAGAGCTCTCCCGCAGGCACTCCATGCCGGATGCTTTGCATTCCGCATGATGGAATAAGCGTCTTGTCTGTTTTCCGAGTGGAACTCTGTGATTGGAAGGGATGTTTCTAAGATCTCGTGAGAGAAATGTTACTCTGTGAGAAAGCTCGTCTCAGGCTTTGTTTCGTGGGCCACTTTTGAAACAAAGTATCCCCACCATGAGAACGCCGTCTCCTGCAGCAAAACACCCTCTTGCTGTTCTCCCGGGGAATGTTTCCTTCTTCCTTTCCCCATCTGCTGTCAGGTGGTACAAAGGAGCTGAAAGTTGAGCAGAAGATTTCCATTCACAACTATCAGAGCTGCCTACATGACCAGATCAAGCAGATGGCAAGTGGGCCGCATAAAAAGGCCTGAAACTGAATCTGGGGGGCACCTGCGCCTCAGCGGGCCGGACCGCCACTGAAAGCCAATACACGGGCCTCAAATGGAAGCAGGAAACCGGAGCGCTAAGAGCTCTCGGACAAACTTAGAGATCAACTTTGCTCTCTTTTGCACTGGCCATGAATGGGGGCTTTGTGGGCTTTGGTTTGAATTCTCTAAGTGGATGAGTTGTTAACTGGTACAGTCTGGTACCCAGAAGAAGAAGTTCAAGATGTTCTTCAAATACAGCCAGGTTGTTTTCATACAACCCTGTTTGATTTTGTTTTCATTGATTTTTTTTTTACAAATTTGCAGCCAGTTGTCATGCAAGTGTAAAAGTAGCGGCAATCAAAAGTCTTGCTCTCGTTGGGTTTGCATGTTTACTTTCCATGATTGTGTGTTTTTGCAGGTCAGGATCTCCAGGCTGTGTGGGTTAAATAAATACCTGCCATGTGGAGCAAAGGTAACAGAGCACCTTCTAGAACAGTCATCACTGAAACAACGATGTCAATCATGTCCAGCTACACACATCCACCGAAGCTCTTCACTCTTCTACCTTTGTGGAATAAAATCATTCATGAGTCACACAAGGGCAGCGGTGCATTATGCAACCCCCCCCCCCCCCCCTCCCCCGACCACTCCACCCCCGCTCCCAGCCATTCAATGCTAGACCCTCCAGTGAAGACAATCTCAGGCTTTAGGCCTTTTTCTAGCAGCAGATTTGCAAGAGACACAGTCCCATATGCATCATTGTGGGGCGGATTAGATGTGTCAGCCTGAGGAGGGAAGCCCCCAACCCCCCCACCGCCACCGCCGGCGCCGCACTTCTCCTCCGGCCGCCAGTCCGCCATTGGAAGCTCACCAATTAGAATCAATTGGCTGTATTCTCTGGGGTGATTAGCATACATGCTGCACTCGCAGGGCTTTGACACTTATTGAAGCTGTCCGGTTTGAGAGGTAGCGCTGCTTTGTGGCCTCGCTGAGCCTCGGCGATAATAACCGGCGCTAATGAGCAGGCTAAGACGGCAAGGAAGAGGCTGTGTGACACCAAACCTGTGCTACGCTGCAGTTCATTCTCACTAGGCCGAAGCTTGCTTGCACCATAAAATATGTCCGCTGTTTTAACGGTGACATTGTAGAACGATGAAAAGGTAAACTGCAATAAATAATCTAAAGAAAGGCTTTCATCAAGCACCAGAAACTAGATGGGTCTGAAAATATTGAAATAATAACAATACACCTTGATGGAAAAAAACAGCATAGACCAGCATACATTTTGTGCACATGTTGTATGATGGTCATACCAGCAAGACCAGCATACGTTGTGTTTTCGTACTGGTATGCTGGTCTGGTGACCAGCTGCCAGCATAAAAACAGCATAAAAACACAATGTATGCTGGTCTTGCTGGTATGCTGGTTTGGTCTGGAGACTATCATACCAGCATGAAAACACAATGTATGCTGGTCTTGCTTATTTTCCTATTTTTCCTATTTTTCCTATTTTTCCTATTTTTCCTATTTTTCCTATTTTCCTATTTTCCTATTTTTCTTATGCCCTGGTTTCGTAGAATTTGAATTTCGACAAAAAATTATTACCATAGCCATACAGTGGGTTATTTGTTCATGAACGATGAACAACTCATATTTGTCTCCTTTCTTAACAGACTAGCATGACAGACCATTTGGACTAGGACAAAGGGCATCAGCATCTTCCAGATGAATCCCTACTTCAAACTACACAAGTAGGAAACTATTACCATTGAAGTTTCTATATGAGAAGATGTGCTCCACAGAGTCCAACAAGGTGGATGGTCCATAACATGGTCCATAACAGTGTAATCACGACGCTTTTCCTCCCAGAAAGGAAGCTGCAGTCCCAGATGAATGTCATTAAATACTAAAAAAGTGCCACGGGGCGCTCTGCGTAAAAGCACCCGCTAGTATTACTGGCTAATTAAAAGACAATATTGCCTCCACTGAATGCACATTGCACATAACATGCACATAACACACTCGTCATCTCAATTAGCTACCCTCAGCTCATTGCACGGCACAGCCAACACATTTAGCGGCTCTGGGCTGGGTCGATAAAGTGGATCCAGTGGCCTCTGGCACAAACGGCGGCATAATGAGTCCAATGGACGCCTTCCAGCCTGTGTTCATTAGCCGCCATGCAGCTAAACATCTGTCGCAACGGTGCTTGGCAGTGGCCTGCACTAATTAGCTAGCCGCCCGCAACAGGTTGCGTTAGGAGATAAACAGGATGGCGCCGCAGCCAGAAGCCAAGCATATACCGGAGGCCGACACTATTTGTGTTTGAGCTCCAAAAACTTGAGCTCACATGTTTTACTCTTATGGTGGCATCTTCAAAATATAAAAATGTGCATCTTCTGCTGAGGAAAGAGTGCAGTATTTTAACTTTTTTTAATAAAACAGGAAATGTTTACTTTGAGATAATTCCTTCTCATCAAATTTTAATGGTGGATTCAGGAATTTTACTCATTTTAAGGCAGGGGTCTCAAACTTGCAGCCCGCGGGCCAAATGTGGCCCGCAGGACACTAGTTTGAGGCCCCCGCCTTGATATGAAAGTTTAATGTTAGTGCGGCCCTCGCAAGTTTGATATGGATGCTGTATGGTATCATGTACCCAGAAAAAATTGTTACGTTTGATTAATGTTCATGTTAAAGGTTAAATAACTGTTAATAGTTATCCTCCCTATCCGTGTGGAAGTGGTACGTTTTTGGCTTTTTAAGTTTAGGTCGCTAGCTCTCTAGTTTGCGAGTTAGCATGTGTCTCAAGACCCTGCAGTTGCGCAATATGTTGTAAATAAAAAGAGTATAAATGTGACTATAGTCGTGTTTTGTCATGTCTACAGGGCTCTAATAATGCTTTGTTCATTTTAATCTGAAAAAAATAATTTGTCTACCCACCAACTATATGTGGTTTCTTAAGTTTTTATTATTATTAGTTATTATTTATTATTATTATTATATTTATTTATTACTGATTGATTGATTTTCTTTATTCTTGATTTGTTTATTTATTTTTCATCTTATTTTGTGTAGAAAAATAAAAAGTAAGATATTTGAGAACAGTGGAATGTTTTATCAGAGCTTTTATTGTAGAAAATTGGAACCAAAGCGAAGTTTTTTAAAAAATTTTGTTTTTAATAAATGCATTTTTTTTTTTTTTTCGGAAAACCTGAAAGCCCAGTCTCACCCAGACCCGAGCTCCAGTGGCCCCCAAGTAAATTGAGTTTGAGACCCCTGTTTTAAGGTGTACAAAAATGCAACATCCTAGTTGTCTGTAGACCAGGAGCAGGCACAGGCGCAGGCACGTGTGCAGGCGCGGCGCACCTGCCTTGCACCACGCCTACACCCTGCCAACGGGGTGTGGCCAGCGCACTCTGCAAATTTGGTGAGCAGCACAGTCTGGCGCAGCGCCACATACCCGCGCCTCTATCCTTTCTACAAGTGGCAAAGAGGGAGGAGAGAAGGCGTGAGAGGGTTTAACACAGCCGAGTGTCATCTTAACCAAAGCCTCTCCTTGCCTTTAAATGCGCCGGACCGAACTGTTGATTTTGGGGGACAAGCTATTTATTTAGGGGGTCGTTGTGACCGTTTTTTCATGAAATTGTCAATGCACCAAGCTGAAAATGTGTTTCTGATGATGTTTTGGCGGCATGGGGGTAATTGGGCAAAGTACGTGTTACATACACCTTCCAACAGAGACGTATTGTTCTGCATATCATTAACTGCCAGGCTAATTTGGTCACTAAAGGGGACATCAGGTGTCTTATTTAATTTTCACTTCCAGACTACCAGTGTGAACGCACGCTAAATGCATACCAGATCAACTTAGATCCAAACATGCCGTATAGTAACAAGTCCCTCCTTTTCTCTCTCAAAGTTCTCAAGTCAAGTCATTTAGCTTAGCAATCAAACAAACTTGCAGGTAGAACCCAACCCCCGCATCCCAGACACCGGAAGCCTTGGCCTCAAACAAAGAATCGTTGGAATGATGGCAGATGTTTATCAGGGCACGCACAATGGCGCACGGGGACGAAACAAACGCAAACAAAAAAATGCCAAGCCACTCAGCGAAGGCGAACAAGCCATCACACGTCTTGACCTCCTCCTCCGTCTGAAAGACAAATCAGCGCCAAATGAGGATCGGCCTCATAATTAATTCTCTGTCCTATCCAGAAGCGGGGGGCAGTCGGGGGGAATAATTAAGGACTAAGTCTACGTTCCTGTTTCATTTCTCTTTTCCTCCTTTCACCATTCTTATTTTTAGGTCTTTTCCATAAATGACTTTTTCCAGGCTTCTCGTTGGCTAAAAGGGCCTTATGTTTGTCACCGTGCCCCCCACCTTGCTCCTCCCTTCCAGGAGTTTAGTCTGCACCTCCTTTCCAGCGCCAGGCCAGGCAGACACCCAGATCCTGCTGATTAAGTGTAATACAGGAAGCCAGCATGTAAACATGTGAGACGACAAGCAGGCTGCTGCCGACGGCTCTCATGGACCATTGAGACCATCTCGTCCCACTTGAAACGTCTATCAGATGTTATGGCGAGAAAAGAGGGGAGGGGCTGCTGATCTTCTCTGTGATTTCCTTCAGTCAGAAGGTGAATGAATGTCCTCCCTTTTCCTGATTGCATCCCACCAGCGTATCGCATTGCCTTTCCAAGTTTTATTTAGCCTCGGGACCCAGTGGGCTGCTGGGTACCGGAAGCTGGGGGCGGGGCAGAGGGGGAATCGGGGGCCACACACACACAGATGTAGAAGTGTGCAACAAACACACTTATTCACACGTACAGGAAATTCTAAACCGCAAATGCCTGCACAGTGGCATATATATATTTAAACACACATCCTAAATGTGTAGGCAACACATACACACACACACACAAACACACACACACAGGAAAGCCCTCAACCACAAATTGCTGGACACGGAAACACCGAGCAAATGAAGACAAGTGTCCAATCAACAAGTCTAATATTTCCTTCCTGAGCTTGACCGCAAGTACGACAGCTTCCTGCTTGGTCGGCTAATGGCTGGCGTACGAGTTCGGATTTTAGGAATAAGGTCTTCAATGGAACTTCAAGAACGAAGACACTCCTTAAGACAGGGGTCTCAAACTCAATTTACTTGGGGGCCACTGGAGCTCGGGTCTGGGCGAGGCTGGGTCACATCAGGTTTTCCAAAACAAAAAAAAAACGCATTTATTTAAAACAGAAAAATTAATAAACTTTGCTTTGGTTCCGATTTTCTACAAGAAGAGCTCTGATAGAACATTCCACTGTTCTCAAATATCTTACTTTTTATTTTTCTACACAAAATAAGATGAAAAATAAATAAACAAATCAAGAATAAAGAAAATCAATCAATCAGTAATAAATAAATATAATAATAATAATAAAACAGCAAATAATAAAAACTTAAGAAACCACATATAGTTGGTGGGTAGACAAATTATTTTTTTCAGATTAAAATGAACAAAGCATTATTAGAGCCCTGTAGACATGACAAAACACGACTATAGTCACATTTATGCTCTTTTTATTTACAACATATTGCGCAACTGCAGGGTCTTGAGACACATGCTAACTCGCAAACTAGAGAGCTAGCGACCTAAACAGTAGCCTTCAAGTTATTTCCTTTAAACTTAAATAGCCAAAAACTTACCACTTCCACACGGATAGGGAGGATAACTATTAACAGTTATTTAACCTTTAACATGAACATTAATCAAACGTAATCATTTTTTCTGGGTACATGATACCATACAGCATCCATATCAAACTAATACTATATAAAGTTAACTATAACTATAACTATCTAACATTAAACTTTCATATCAAGGCGGGGGCCTCAAACGAGTGTCCTGCGGGCCACATTTGGCCCACGGGCCGCGTGTTTGAGACCTCTGGTTTAGGTTGTACATAACACTTTTTTCACCCTTTCCTTTGGAGGTAAACGTGGAAATCTTACCACTGGATTCCACTGGGAGCGTTTCATGAAGTCCTTTTTCAGTTTCCAAGGCAAAAATCCTTGCTTGTAAAACACATTTTTTGCCGATATATCCGACAGCGTTCACAAGAAGACTTCGTGTGGATTACTCCTCCAGGCATGTTGAGAGAGTTGTAGTCGCTGGCTCATCAGATATGAAAAATGAAAATGGTAGAATAGTAGAATGAGTTCAAAGCATGCAGGAGTACGCAGAGACACGTCTGCACGCCACAGACACAGGAAGCAGGATAGCAAAGGAGCAGGGTAGGACCCTTTAAGGCCATCTCCTCGGCCAGATTGGGTTTTCTTTTTTTGGAACATTTTTAATTAAAAACAAAACCAGCTAATTAGGTTTTTATACAAAAGCTGAATTCCTCTGCACCCCTTCCTGGGCTGGCTGCTCATGGTCAGACCAAGAACTTTACTGATTTTACAGGCCGCCCGTCCAAGATGTTTGAGGTTGCTGAAGTCGAGCGTCATGTAAGAACAAGCAACATGAGAAGTTCATTTCCAAGTGTTGCATTCTCCGTGATATAAATGAATCATGGACATGGAATAGAATGCTTAGCAAAGGCTGTCCTTGCAATTTCACGCTGCAAAATGCAAAGCGAGAAAATCTTTAAACTTGGCATCGATTCTGCTTCCCAGGAATTATAAAGAAAATAGATCCAATGGCAGACCACCCACAGCCACGTGCAGGACCATGTCAACAGTGAATTGGACCTTAATTGTGAAGCTAGACCCTAAATATGAGCTTAAATCCATACGTTCCTATACTTGGACTGTACGTATGCTCCATATATCGCTGCAGCAGCGCCTTACTATATACAGTAGATATGTACACATGTGTGTCTTGGCAACATAAGAGCTGATGTTACAAGAACAGGCTGACACGAGGAAGGAGAGACCGCCCCCCCCAACACCCCCCACCTCCAACCTTCCTCCTGTCGCCAGCACGTCGCCGTGGTGAAAGCATTTCTTCAGCGGAGAGGCAGCTGTTCGCATTTCCCGCGTATTGGATGACGAGCAGCGGCCATTGTTGCTTTGCCTGGTGCCTTATTAACAGATGGACTTCCTGTTTTTTATTGCGCAATATTGGGAAATGCCCGAAATGCGGAGTTGCGGACTTACACACATAGACATACGTCTGAAGCAGCTGCTGTGGCAGCTCAAGTGATGCGTAGATGTGGATGTATGCGTCCACCTCTGTGATGCACACCTGTATGTGTGTGTGGGGGGGGGTCAACTATATGGCACAAAAGTCACCACATGACCTTCTCCTAGTTTCATGGCTTGGAGTATGAGTACATGTCAGCTGTAACGGGCCACTGGCTCCTGCGGTGTGCAGCGGCCATACTGGATTATTTATAGGATTTCAGCACGATCAAAATAATCCTTCATAGTTTCTGAGTACATGGCCACCATAACAATGCAAATGTATTTGGGCTGGATAACTCCATTTGCACTAAAGCGCCATCTAATTTCAAAATGCTTTTAAAAAAATAAATGCTAACATTCTATAGTTTGAAGTCAATCGTGGGACTTCCTCCTCACTGCCTTAGACGGCGTGGCTGGATGAAGCACCTTTAGGGATGACTTTCCCATCCATTCATTTTCTATCACCAACTTCTATGGGGTACACCCTGGACTGGTGGCCAGCCAATCACAGGGCACATATAGACAAACAACCATTCACACTCACATTTGGAGTGACCAATTAACCTAGCATGTTTTTGGAATGTGAAAACCCACGCATGCACGGGGAGAACATGCAAACTCCACACAGAGATGGCCGAGGGTGGAATTGAACCCTGGTCTCCGAGCTGTGAGGTCTGTGTGCTAACCACAGCCAGTCAATAAATTCAATAAACAGGATATTTTCTTCAACTAAGTCACACCGCGCTCAACTTGGTGTGTGTGTGTGCATGTGTGTGTGTGTGCATGTGTGTGTGTGTTTGCATATGTGCAAAAGAGAGTCAAGAGTCCAGTTTGTTGAGAGTCCAATCGAGTCCATGAAAGAACCAAACAGTAAACACAAATATGGTACCCCCATTATTTATGACTTCATGATCACTTCCTGTTTGAGCGAGTATCTCCAAAAGAACAATGTGAACCCAAGCTGAATTGACGAGAAGTAGCAAGTTGTTATTATCATCATTCTGCCAAATAAAGGCTACCTGAAGACAATTCTAAAACAGAATACGTTGTTGTCTCTTTGACTTCCTGAGGATTAACTTGGCATTCGGACGCTGGCAGAACTTGACTCATGACATCCTCTCCATCGTGCTAATGTTCTTGTTCCATTCATCAGCTGAGTATGTAAACACAAGCCAACGCTTCCCCCAGGTTGGCGTTCTTAACCTCCTGAGCGGGACATAAAGCAGGCTGCTGTAAAGGGAAGTCAGCCGCAGCCTGGTTTATCTTCAGGTGTCTCCTGCCATCCCAAAACTTGTCTGTTATCTCTGCCAAGCACACAAACTTTGGACCGACCGCCTCTTCTTCCAGAACAAATATACAGGAGGTCCTCGGTCTATGTACAAGTCCTGTTCCTACCGTGACCGGTTTAAGTGTAAACACAACTTATACCTTCATTATACTGAATAACACCCAAAAAGACCCCAAGTCATTTATTGCAAGCAAGAAAGTGAAATAGGCTGTACATCAGCTGATTCAATATTTAAAACCAAAGTCTTTAAAAGCCAAACTCTTGGCCAAAATATGGATTCAGTGTCATTTTTGGTAGTTTCCGTCACCTTCACGATCGATGGCAAAGAAAAAGAGGTCTCTACCTCTCTAACTCTCTAACAGGTTAACTCTCTACCAGGTTAACTCTCTAACAGGTTAACTCTCTAACAGGTTAACTCTCTAACAGGTTAACTCTACCAGGTTAACTATCTAACAGGTTAACTCTCTAACAGGTTAACTCTCTACCAGGTTAACTCTCTAAACAGGTTAACTCTCTACCAGGTTAACTCTAACAGGTTAACTCTCTAACAGGTTAACTCTCTACCAGGTTAACTCTCTAAACAGGTTAACTCTCTACCAGGTTAACTCTCTAACAGGTTAACTCTCTAACAGGTTAACTCTCTACCAGGTTAACTCTCTAAACAGGTTAACTCTCTACCAGGTTAACTCTCTAACAGGTTAACTCCCTAACAGGTTAACTCTCTACCCGGTTAACTCTCTACCAGGTTAACTCTCTAACAGGTTAACTCTCTAAACAGGTTAACTCTCTAACACAGGGGTGGGCAAACTACGGCCCGGGGGCCACATCCGGCCCGCCAAGTGTTAGAATACAGCCCGCCCAATCTTTCCAAAGTATTTCATTTCAACTCAACATACAACCTGGCATCATGGCCTGAGCCAACCTTTTGATGGTTTTATCAATTTCGTTTTTTGACATGGTCTGTTGTTTACAAAGTGCTCCTGAAAAAAGGGACACAAGCATATAATAATAATAATAATAATTATTATTATTATTATTAGATTATTATTAGATTATTATAATTAATATTAGAACTATTATGATTATTATAATTATTATTAGAACTATTATGATTATTATAATTATTATATTAATGCTAATTATTATATTAATTATATATAATATTATTGTTATATTTGCATATTTTACATAATAATAATTATTATTTTAATTTTATTGTAATTATTATAATATTTTATTATTTTTTAAATATTTAAATATAAATATAAAATAATAAATAATAATAGCAGATTGCATGACAATTTTACAGATACAATAATACCAGGTGGACTGTTACGTGTAAAATATATAGTCTGCCCCCCCCCCCCCGTAAATTTTATTTACGGGGGGGGGGTATCAATGCGGCCCGCGAGTCAAAAAGTTTGCCCACCCCTGCTCTAACAGGTTAACTCTCTAACAGGTTAACTCTCTCTGAAAGCGCTCAGATCGTCGATTGCTGCTGGTGTTGGATGCAGAATGTCCTTCAAAGAACCCACATAAATATCACCGGCCCTGAACAGGATGATCCCATTGGCTGTCCATCAAGACACGGACCTCCCCTCCACCCAAATGACTGGCCAGAACATTAGGTACGCTTGACACATCTCTCAATACGTTGCAGTATGCACCTTGCGATCTTCAACTAGTTTCATAACATACAATGTGTTTTTAACAAGACAACAGGCACGATCGTGCATCAGTCACTGATGCTGTTTTTTTTTCCGTCTGCTTGTTTTCTGGTGATATAAAGTCAGTTGGGGCCGCACAGTTTGCATGTTCTCCACGTGCATGCGTGGGTTTTCTCCGGGTACTCCGGTTTCCTCCCACATTCCAAAAACATGCTAGGTTAATTGGCCACTCCAAATTGTCCATAGGTATGAATGTGAGTGTGAATGGTTGTTTGTCTATATGTGCCCTGTGATTGGCTGGCCACCAGTCCAGGGTGGACCCCGCCTCTCCCCCGAAGACAGCTGGGATAGGCTCCAGCATACCTGCGACCTTCGTGAGGATAAAAGGTAGAAAAATAATGAATTAATGAAATTCTCAAGGCTCACTTACACAGCCCCGCCTATTTCAGGTTAAACCACACCCACTTCCGGCAAATGGCAGCTGGCGATGTGGAGATGTTGTAGTCCCTCATGACTGAAGGCCAAGGATATCTTCAGGAGGAATAACCTCACTCTTTTTGACCATTGTGCGTGTAGCCTGATGTAAATCCAGAACATGGATGCCCTCCGTGAAGCCATCTTTACCACCCGGTGCAACAATCCCACGAGGCCCCAGTAAGCAAGGCATCAAGCATGCCTAAAACAGTTTTTGAGTGAATAACCTCATTTGAGGCTCTACTTAAAGATCCTTCGGATCCAACTGTGCAAATGTTAATTCTTGACATTTTTTGAAAACTGGTCTTAAAAATGTATTTTATTTTATGCACATAATGCAATATACTAAATATGGAACCATCTAAGTTAACTTGAAATCCTCAGTAGTTTTATACTTCCACACTGGTCCTCCGTCTAAATGTTTGTGTCCCATATTTTGGGGATTTGAATGTAATGTTGGCCTCAAATGCCAAAAGTGTTTTATAATGGCATAAGTGCAATGCTCCTGCACCCCCTGCCATTTACACAAACAAGAGACTGAGCGTGTCCCGAGGCCCGTTGGCATGGCGACAGCGGTGGAAGGGTAATGACAAGTTGAGGGTTTTGGGCCGGGCCGGTTAGCGAGACCTGAGTGGAGTGCCAGCTGTCCTGAGAGGACACCAAAAGTTAACCCTGCTCCTCTCAAATGGAGCCTGACGTGGACCATCCATCTTGGGGCCGAGGCCAGTGCCAGATGAGCTGACAGGATTTTATTGGGACCGTAAATCTGCTCACAAGATTTACCGTCTGCTCAAATGAACTAAGCTGAGTTGTGATGCTATTAAAACATATTTGCTCTTTCAAAAATTGGGTGCAGTGTCTGGGTCCATCCTGGCCGGGGTGCCGCCATGCTGTAGAAAGTCACGTTTGCCACCTTTTGCCCCCAAAATTGTCCCTGGAAGATGTCTAGGCTTTGGACCTCCAAAAACATCATCTGGTGCTTTGTAGTGACATCTCCACATCACGGATGGAGCCCATCAGGTTGTGTTCTCTGAGTTGTCATTTGGCACGTCCAAATACTTCACATCCAGTGGAGCCAGCTACAGTGGCTCAGTTATCTAGTCAGGGTACCTCCTGGATTCCTCCCTGGTGAGGTGTTCCAGCATGCCCGGCACGGTGGAGGGATTATGTCTCACCTGGCCAGGAAACACCTCCATGTCCCCCCCGGTGAAAGTGGAAGAAGTGGCCAGAAACCAGGAGGTATGGGTCTCCTCACTGAGACTACTGCCCTTGTAACCTCGACCCAGATAGGTGGGAAAGATGGTTCAAAGAAAATATTTTTACATTTTGACATTTGTAAACATCATGATTGATGTATGAATGATTTGGATTTGGATTATGAAACACAAGACAAAGATTTTAGGCAAATATATTTCTTTATTTTATCAACAAACTTATTTTTTAACAATATTTAATACAGTATAATACAATGGTTCCTCGCCACTTTGCTGTTCGAAGTTCTCACAGTTTTTGCCAAATATATTAATTAATCAATAATGCTATTTCGTGGTCGAATATGGCCTATTGGTCACCAAAAAAGTTAGCATTTTTGCCTAAATTAAGCATTTTCAAGCATAAAAATACAAATATGAGGCATTCAGAAAATGCCTTCAAAAATGCGATGCTATGTAGTATCCAATATTGACATCAGCACAAAAATACAGCGTATCGATGATATCGGCCTGCATCTAAAATGTCTGATTTTAGCACTCCGATACAGGAGGTCGATTCAAACGCCACACTAGTAAATCAATCCAGCAGCGGCCAGATAGAAACCACATGACCACAACAACAACGTGTGCCAACACGTTAAGCAAGTCCCGTGTTTTGTACAACCAAACTCATCCCGTATTTGAGAGTCAATGGTGAGTAAAGTCGGCTTAAAACGCTGAATGGAGCTCATTAAATATTCAAAAATATCAATCTACTAATACTAATATGCACACCCGATTGTGTTTGTTAATGAGCGGAAGCAAGGTGAAGAAATACACACGTGTGTGTGTGTGTGTGTGTGTGGGTGGGTGAGTGTGGGTGAGTGCCAACCTCTGACTGATTACTCGTCACTCCTTGTGTAAACACGCGGCTCGCTGAGGAGGAATCTAACCTCTGGGAGGAAAGAGAAAAGGAAGGAAGAGAAGGGGCGAGGGGAGGAGAATTCAACTTGATCTAAAAACAAAGATGTTGCAATACGAGTCCTGACTGTGAGACCATTTCAGTCCGAAGGACAAAGGAAGTGATTTGTGGGAAAGACACAATAAGAGAGGTGAAGAGAGGAAAATGTAACTGGAATGATATTGGATTCTAACGGAAAACTAAAAAAAATGTAAACTCCATCAAACCCTGGTTCTGTACTGGGTAAATCATCATTCTTCTCCTCTTAGTCAAATGAGTTATTAGTATTAATATGTGATATTTCGGATGTGAGTCCAGGCTGTGTTGTTTCTCTAAGAGCAAAGTTTCCATCCAAAAATGAGAAAGGCAAACATTAGAACATATCAATAACTCCATGAGAACCTCCTGCGTCCCGTTTGGAACGTGAACTCTTGAGAGTCCAGGGGGAATGTAAGGAAAGCATGGGGGGGGGCGGCCGTGGGGGTCGTTGGAGGGGGAGGGTGGAGCATCCATCCAGGAGAATACGGTAGAAATGGACCTCCAAGCAGATGCACTAATTCCATTTCCACCCGCTTAGATTTGCTATGCTGGGAGGTGTGGGGAGGAGGGGGGGGGGTTGGCACGTAACCTGAGACCCACTATCGCCATGGCCGCACAGAAGGCGGCCAGGGTGAAGCGGCGGAAGGGGGGAAGGGGTTCGGTCCGGGGGCAAAGTTGACAGTTGGTGGCTGGGCCCGCCAACGGCTATCAGCCTTGTTAATCAATATGGCCTCCACTCTGTAAGCCATGCTCGGATGCCAAAGGGCCACTTACACCTGTGCCTCACAGGAGGGGGGGGGGGGCACAAGGATCGGACAGATTGGACTCTGGAATACTCCTCCCACTGGTCTGTTATTCTTAGTATCTCCTGGGTTTTCCATGCTTCTAACACTTAAAGACCAAATGAAAGTGGACTGTGAGGGGAACACGCCATTGACATGTGTCACCAAAGTAAGCAAACAGTAACCTATGTTGCGTTAGCATGAGCTAATATTAGCACTACGCGTGTTTCTGCATGTGGCTAACTGGCTTTACGTGTAATTTTTCTTCTATTATGACATCATGGCATCGGGTAGCAGCTAATCGTTATGAACATAAGCAACACACAAAAGATTGTTGGTACGGAATAGTACGGAATGGTAGGGAATGGTAGGGAATAGTAGGGAATAGTAGGGAATAGTAGGGAATAGTAGGGAATAGTAGGTTGTGGCCCACATGTCCTTTCAATCAAGAAGATGATGATAAAATCCCATCGTCATTGACCCATCATGTTAACTACTGGCTGTTGAAAAAAGACTTTTGTGGGTTTACCTCCACCAGTTCCAAGTTCATGATGCATCATGTTGTTAGCAGGGAAAACCTGACTTGCATTGCCTCCAATTCATTCATTCATTCATTCATTTTCTACCGCTTTTTCCTCACGAGGGTCACGATGTGAATTCATACAGGGCTCGACAATAACGATGTACCGATGGCCCGGGGCAAGTTAAAACAAAATTGGGGCAAGTAAATCCAATTGGTGATATTCCCGTGGGGCAAGTGTACTTTGGCATGCCATACTGGCAAGAGTTTTTTTTAAAGCGGTTCTTGTTGGGTGTTGGTAAAACACGGACTGCGTAATTCCGGTGGTAATTTGCAAACCAATCCTTGCAAATCTTGAAATGGACCAATCAGAATCGTTTATTTAGTCCACAGTCCGCGTTTTACCCACACCCGTTCTTGTTCGCAATCAACCAATCACAGCGATGGTTTGACTAGGAAAACATCTATCATGGCGTCCCTGCCAACATGGTCTAATTGTTCAACAACTTGTGAAGGAAAAGAGCAAAAAGTGATGAACCAGTGCCTCCTAAACAAGTATTTTATTAGCGGCAGCAAATCAAATGATGGCACAGGTGAGTGAATCACATTGCTGTGACAATTTGAAGTGGTCACAATGAAACACCACCGATTAGATCCAATACCAAGTGCTGATTTTGCACAAGCTACAAAATCTAGCGCTTCCATTTCTCTGTGGATTTTTCTCACCTTTGCTTCACAAATTATTGTTTGACCATTGAGCACAAATGTTTTTGTTTTTAATGTAGAGCCCTGTCATATTTAAGCAAAATGGTGTGTCTCTGTTATGAAGGTGGTGATCCAAATTAGGATTGTTTGACCTAAACGAAGGTTTGAAGACTCCAGAATGAGCAGACGACAACATGACACTTGAAGTAGTTTGTCATCATCTGTTGATGTTTAACTGTTGAACTTAATTTGAATTGAAACTTGAATTCTATCGCCCTGATGAAGAAGCAGTGGCCACGCGAATGCCAAACAAGCATCCTTTAGCAAACACAGGCGGGCCGCTGGGCTAATTGCTTTCGATAGAACCTGCGGATGTGTTTGAGCCCGTCTGCCAAAGTGTCTCGGCACCGTTGGAAGCTGATGAATCCAATAAGAAGTGTGAATGACTTTAATTAGTGCTGTCACAATGTACTTATCTGCTCATGTTAGCTTGTTTTCTTTCGGGCAGGCCTCTTTAAGCACACACACACAAGGGCTGTGTTGCAGCAATCAGTCGCCCAGCATGAAACATTCGCACTGCAGTTAAGACAAACAGTAACCTCCTTTTGGAGCAAGACGACCCCCCGCAGTGGGCTAACAAGACTACATTCATCTCCCGAACACACACACACACATTACATTACACACACACACACATTACATTAGGCTGCAACTTGACAATTGAACTCTGGAATCAGACTCTTCTGTCCGATTGATGAGTTCTGGAAACGCGTACAAGTCTTTTAAAGTATCACAACTCCTCCAAATGTAGTACATGATTCTGATAAAAAGAGCAGTAACTAAGTGTAACTAACAACAAGTGGTGCAAATATCAGCAACTGTGAAAGTGGTTGACTTTCCTATAGTCAGTCTGTTCCCTGAATGCAACATAGTAATGTCATGGTAATGGTATCATTGTATTTTGAACATGTGTACAAGTTAGAATACACGACATAATTCAAATCAGTTCCAAAAGGAGTAGGAAGAAGTAGAGCTTATTTAATCTTACCCCCCCCCCATTTGTTTCACATCTGTTTCAGTACATTAATTCACTTCCTGTAGTCCATATGTGATTTTTTAATACATGGAAAAGTGGTAAGCTAATGTGACAATATGGTGATGTTATGAATAATAAATGGAAATCATATTTAATAATCAGCGCGACAATAAATACATAATGTAATAACAGAGGTACAAAACTAGTTTAAGACTCCTCTTCCTTGTATTTTGCACACATCAACTGCTTGTATTGTTCCTTGAATTTGCGTATCTTGGTGCATTGTTTGAGTTCCTTACTCACAGTTTGATTCCACATGCTGAAATGCTGTGTTTTTAGCATTGTTCTTGCATATAGTAAATGTTTCAAGTTTTCCTTAGATTACATTTCTCCTCTCTAGTAGAAAAGTATTGTGGTATTATAGCGTTATGCGGTATTTTAGTTCTTTGAAAATGTACTAAATCGGTGAGTTTTTCAATGTTTGTAAACCATTGAATTGAATACAAGGAAGCCTTGACAAAGCTTCACTTAGCGTATGATGTTATTCATGTAATTATGATATACTGTAACATACAATATGTGATATGAGTGAAATACAGTACGTTAATGGCCGCTTCATTGTTTAATTACAGGAGCCGGGATGTGTATTGGCCTCCACATTATAATTAAGAACATTTCATTGATACCCCCTCCATCCAGGACCCTCCTAGGGGGCGTGTCCCGTCGTCTCCTCTATAAAGCCGGGCCCGCCCACAGCGCAGGCAGCGTGCAGAGAGCCACGGAGGAGCAACACGCACGCAAAGACGCACAAAGGCACTCCAGCGTGAATTCGGAGCCGAGCATGACTTGTCGTTCAAGCTTCGCGGACTGAGCGGGACCAGCCGGCGCCATGGAGAGGAGGCTCATCCCAGCCTGGTGTGCGCTCTTCACCCTGGTGGTGCACCAGTCGGTGTGCTGGGGAGCCAAGCAGCTCCAGTGTCAGGAGATCTCCGTGCCTCTCTGCAAAGGCATCGGCTACAACCACACGTACATGCCGAACCAGTTCAACCACGACACGCAGGACGAGGCCGGCCTGGAGGTGCATCAGTTCTGGCCCCTGGTGGAGATCAAGTGTTCGCCGGACCTGCGCTTCTTCCTGTGCAGCATGTACACGCCCATCTGTCTGGAGGATTACAAGAAGCCGCTGCCGCCGTGCAGAAGTGTGTGCGAGCGGGCGAAAGCTGGCTGCGCCCCCCTCATGAGGCAGTACGGATTCCCCTGGCCGGACCGCATGAGGTGCGAGCTGCTGCCGGAGCAGGGCCGGCAGGACCTGCTGTGCATGGACTACAACCAGAGCCAGGGCGCCGCCGCCACCACGGCCGTGTCGCCCGTGCTGGCCAAGCCCACCAACCGGCCTCTGAAGCCCTACAGCCCGCGGAAGAAGGGCGGCTTCGCCAAGCACCAGCCGGCCGAGCCCCCCTGCGAGCCTGGCTGTCGCTGCCGCGCTCCGCTGGTGTCTCTGCCCGGCGAAGCGCACCCTCTGCTCGGCCGGGTCAGCACGGCCCAAATCACGAACTGCGCCATGTCCTGCCACAGCCCGTTCTTCAGCCCGGAGGAGCGCACGTTCACGGCCTTCTGGATCGGCCTGTGGTCGGTGCTGTGCTTCATGTCCACGCTGACCACCGTGGCCACCTTCCTCATCGACATGGAGCGCTTCAAGTACCCGGAGAGACCCATCATATTCCTGTCCGCCTGCTACCTCTTCGTGTCGGGGGGATACATCGTGCGGCTGGTGGCCGGGCACGAGCAGGTGGCGTGCACGCGCGAGCACGGCGTGGAGCACGTGCACTACGAGACCACCGGGCCGGCGCTGTGCACGCTAGTCTTCCTGCTGGTCTACTTTTTCGGCATGGCCAGTTCCATTTGGTGGGTCATCCTGTCACTGACGTGGTTCCTGGCGGCCGCCATGAAGTGGGGCAACGAGGCCATCGCCGGATACTCGCAGTACTTTCACCTGGCCGCCTGGCTCGTCCCCAGCATGAAGTCCATCGCGGTTCTGGCGCTCAGCTCCGTGGACGGGGACCCGGTGGCGGGGATCTGCTACGTGGGCAACCAGAACCTGGACAACCTGCGAGGCTTCGTGCTGGCGCCGCTGGTCATCTACCTGTTTATCGGCACCATGTTCCTGCTGGCCGGTTTCGTGTCGCTCTTCCGGATCCGAAGCGTCATCAAACAGGGGGGCACCAAGACGGACAAGCTGGAGAGGCTCATGATCCGGATCGGCGTGTTCACGGTGCTTTACACGGTGCCGGCCACCGTCATCGTGGCCTGCTACTTCTACGAGCAGCACAACCGCCAGGCCTGGGAGGTGGCCCACAGCTGCGGCTGCCCGTCCGAACCGGGCCGCCCCCGGCCGGACTACGCCGTCTTCATGCTCAAGTACTTCATGTGCCTGCTGGTGGGCATCACCTCGGGGGTCTGGGTCTGGTCCGGGAAGACCCTGGACTCGTGGAGGACTTTGTGCACTCGCTGCTGCTGGGGGAGCAAAGCCTCGGGGGGGTCCATGTACAGTGACGTAAGCACCGGTCTCACATGGAGGTCTGGCACGGCCAGCTCCGTGTCTTGTCCCAAACAAATGCCTCTGTCGCGGGTGTGAGGAGACTCTTTGTGGAACTTCCGGTCTGTTCGTGTCAACAATGTGACGTCATCAAAGTACGCCATGCCAGTAGCACAACAATGCAACTTTAACACAAACACACGGACTCCTTACGGGTTTCAGAAGGTATTTATATTATTATTGCTGCACACACAGATGATGTAAATATGTATAATTGTCACTTTGATAGAAGAGTTTATTTTGAGAATAAAACATTTGTATGGAATTGTTACCACTGTGTTCTGCTCGTTGGATCTTTAGGAGTGTTTTAGCTAACAGTCAGTTTTTCACAATGTTTTTAGATCATCACTTCTCACCAAATTTGAGTTAGCTTTTCTTAAATAAGTGATACAAGCTGCAGTAACTTAAATACAGATGTTTACTGTAGTAAAGGTCCCTAAATGACGCTGTACTTGTTAACTTGGCACGTTGTTGGTTGGATGCACGTATTAATTATCCACAAATGGTGAAATCCACATGCAAGTAGTGGCCAACATCATTGATGGTTGGAAGCTACCCAACTGAAATTGTACTCTGCTTCCATCTAGCGGTCAACGATGAATAAGATTTTGGAGGGCTACAAAACGTTGCACGATGGCGCCGCCTATTGTTATAATTTGGTTCAGACGGGGATCGTTCCAAGTTAAAGATGGTGATGCTTATGATGTCATGAGATCAGTAAGTACAAAGATAATCTCATGAGCACAATCAAAGCTTTAATACTGCGCACACACCTTTACACAGTTAGATGCTTGGAGACACTTGGAGGCACTGCCAAACTAACAACGTCCACTGACAAAGACAAAAAATGGACACAACGTCCTGTTGTACACCCAAAGATCGCACAAAACAACTCTTACACATTATCCAAACCAAATACAAGCTACATTTTAGTGCTAAAACTCAAATACAGTACATCATTAGGAGTGCATATTGAGATCATATATATTAGAATTTATGAGAATAATAAGTTACTTTCTTAAAGTGACAGCAGCTATGACTTTAGTGACGTTAAAAGACCTCCTCAGCAGCCAATCAGACGAGAACATAGAGGTGGGGCCAGGTCAGATGGCCGAGGAGGCATCCCCCTCCTTGGCCCGGAAGCGGCTAACATGTTCCAGCTGACCTGAGTCGGACACGTCGTAGCTCGTCTTGTACTTGGCCAGGATCTTCATCAGGGGACGGAGCTTCAGCCACCACTGCTCCTTAGGAATCCTGTGTCTGGGGGCACAAGGGTCAGGCTCCTTTAAGGATCATGTTGACCGATACGAATAATATGTGGCCAAACATGTCCATCAGTCATTAATAAAGATTATTTGAGATAAAGACAAAAGTTCTTACTCAAAGTCTGTCTCGTCTCGTATCTTGGACACAGGCTGAAAGACGAGCGCCCGGCGTCTCATCCCCAGAAGACAGGCGCTCTCCTCAGAGTTGGCAAACACTCGTCCTGCGTTCGAGACAAGAAACATTACAAATTCATGCTGAGATGGTTCACACGTATTTTTGGAAATTTGGAATATGTCCATTTGTACCTGCTTTGTATGAGTCCTTCAGGGTCTTCGTGATCCACTGGACAGCCTTTGCTGCTACTTTGGTCCCGAAGTTTCTGTCAAAGGGAGACGGAGCTCCGCCCTTTTCAACATGGAAGATTCCGTTAGTCAAACCATTTTTGTACTTTATGTAACACAGTATGTGTGTGTGTGTGCAACCTGTTGCATGTGGCCTAGAATGTTCTTCCTGCAGTCAAAAACTCCTCGTCCTTCTTCAGAGTACAGCTGGTAGATGAAGTCAGTGGTGAAGTTCTCATTGCAGCTCTCATTCCTACATGCATACACTGGCTGGTTTTAGTCATCAAATCACATGACTAAAAGACTTAAATAACCCCCCCCCCAAAAAAAAATAGTCAACAATTAGTATAGAATGAATGTGTCTTACCTGAGCACCAAACCTCTCTGGATGGTCGTCTTCATCTTCTGTGTCAGATGTTCCACGTTGGCCTGAAAGTAACATAAAAAAAACACATCAATTTTACATTTTTGTTTTCTTTTCCATGTGGTTCTACTCTTCTTTTTAGTTTAGTTTAGCTTAGTCCTTTTATTTTTAAATAAGCCACATGGCAACAAGAATGGGGATGTGAGCCACTACAGGCCTCTGACCTGCAGGTCACGTATGTCAAAGGGCTCCTCATAGATGTAGACGGTGTCGGCGCCCGCTGCCAGCCCCCCTACGGTGGCCAGGTAGCCGCAGTAGCCGCCCATGGTCTCAATGATGAAGACCCGCCGCTTGGTGCCGCTGGCCGACTGCTTTATACGGTCGCACGTCTGCAGGAAACACCGGAAGGAAAGGTCAACAATTAGTACACTTTGTAGTATATGTTAAAAACTCACTATGAGCCACATCTCAATGGTCATAATAAAATGTGGAGCTGACCCCAGCTGATATTTTCATCAAATATGACAATCATTGGGCCCGCACGGTGGCTTGGGGGTTAGCATGTTGGCCACACAGTCAGGAGATCGCAAAGATCTGTGTTTGAATTTCCGTTTGGGCATCTCCGTGTGCGTCCAAAGCCAGCCGGAATAAGCTCCAGTGAGGAAAAGTGGCATAGAAAATGAACGAAAAACAATTTCAAAATATAAAGAGTCCATGTCAGTTTGTATGAGCATGGATGGAATATTCACTTAGCCATGGTGACATATCCAATTTCCAAATCCAACAACAACAACATGCAGGCCATCCTTCCTAAACATTAAAGCGTCCACAGCCACTTACCTCCACGATGGCATTGAGGGAGGTGTCAGCACCGATGCTGAGGTCGGTGGCGGGTACATTGTTACTAATGGTGGCGGGCAGCATGCACATGGGGATGCAAAACTCCTCGTAGTCTGCCCGAGCCTCATACAGCTGCAGCAGGCACTCCAACGCCTGGTGGCGGTACCCAGTTAGACCACCAGGGGACGACAGGCATCACATCTCATCTCATGTCACTGTGACTGGCTAGCATTAGTCCGTTACCATGGAAACAGGTTGCTTCCTTCTTCAATATATGCGTATTGGCTCTCTCTTTGGCTTCTTATTGGGTGACATGGGAGGGGGCGGGGCAAGGACTGAGTGGGTCACGCTGGCTCACGCATCCAAGTGTTGACGTGACAGATAAAAGTTGGAGGCGGGGCCAGTGAGAGACCTTCCTTCCATGCTGACGCTGTGTTTGCAAATCAGGCCATGATTCCACAGGCTGCATTCCCGGCATGCAAACATGCATCCACACACAACACAAACACTTGGACACCGCACTGTTTAGCACACATGGGCCAAGGTCACGGTAACAACACTGCATGCACGCTACCTCAAACTACAGTGGCGTGAAAAAGCCTTTCCCCCTTCCTGATTTCACACTTAAATGTTTCCGATTGTCAAAGTAATTTAAGTGACAACGCAACTGAACACACAAACCACTTTTTTAAGGTCAGACCACAGCGATTGTCCTGATTCTGCTTTAGAAATGGCTTTATTGTTCACATTTTTCCGCCCTTGAAGGGCACCTATTATGCTTCTTGCCACTTTTCTGACCTATAAATGTAGTCCGAATGTTGCATTGTGGTGTTGACCCATGCCAACGTTTCCAATAATGAGCTTTGTACATTTGGAAGTCAGCCATGAAAGAAGTTTGGGATGGCTCTGACTGCTTGGTTTCAGAGTCTTCTAACATCACAGTCAGCCAGACGTCCTTATATGGGCATGCCCGGATACAAGCTGTGCTGCACTGTGAGTGGTCATGCCAGAATGCAGACCGTTGGTGGAATTCCAAGGCAATACGGCTGGAATAAGTGCCGAATCTGGAAGATCTAGAATGCTTTCTGTGCAGTTATTGTGTGTAGCTGCTCTTTTGGAGTCCACAACTCACTCCAAAACATGCAAAAAATAAGAACTCAGGAAGGAGCCAAACACTTTTCCCACACCACTGTAGCTTGATGCTACTTTGTAACATCCCTTAGTGTCATTAATTAATTCGGAAGATGAACTTTTACGGCTGAGATTAGCGTCTTTGTTGTCACATTTAACTTCTATGTCTGATGTAGTAAGTATGTTTACGTGAAAGCTTTACATTTCTGCTTGGCACGAATGCTGTTTACACTGAAAACACTTTCAATAGCCAAAAAGAAACTGCACTCACAAGCTTTAGGCTCGCTGTTCCATTGAGGGCAAGAATTGCGGTTCATATGGTTATGAAGTATAAACTATCAATACAAAATAAACAAATAGAAGAAAAAGAAAACATAATTGAAGAAGTGCTTGAGTCCTGAATATCAAATATCCAGGGGGGGTGATATCTAGGAGCTACAGTATGTGCCAAGGTCATTTCAAGGTTTTATGGAAGACCAATCAGGATATTCCGAGGAGGCGAGGTGACCCAGTGAAAGACAAGCTGCCTGCACCTTGTTACATAAGCTATCAACCACGCCTCAGAAAGCACACACACACACACACGTGCAGACCATCTTCACTTACATCCGTGATGGCATTGAGCGCCGTGTCCGAGCCGATGCTGAGGTCCGAGCCCGGTATATTGTTGGACACCGTGGCGGGGACCATCACCATGGGCACGCAGAACTCATCAAATTTGTCCCGCGCGGCAGAAAGTTCCAGTAATCCCACGTAGGCCTGCAGCAGTGAGAGCAACCGGCATCTTATTGGTTGATTGGTTGTTAGGGGATTGAGGGGCGGGGCCAGAAGGAGATGAAGACTGACGATGTTTGGGACAAAGTAGGCGCACAGACGGAGACACACGAAGACACACTTGGCATCACGATGCATCCCTGCACATCATCTTCACTTCCTGGTATGAGGCAGCATGACCTTTGAACTAGTTAGTCCATGCCATCTCCTGATCTTCACATGGAGACAACCAACTCTGTGGAACACCTCATGAAGACACAGCAGGCAGTAGGCGGGGCTTGGAGGGACAGGGGAGGTCAGCAGGTGGGCGGGGCTTGTAATGACATGCGCAACATGAAAGAAGCCAATGACGACATGGGAGGGGCTTATATGGGACGCATGCAGGGGTTCATAGTGTGGGAGTAGCTTGTGGCTGATGGAGACAGTGGATGACATAAGGGAGGGCTTGCACTGATGGGAGGAGCCAATCGGAGAGAGCCAATCAACGCACACAAGAAAACAACAAGGAAAACGTTCACAATCATCATTTTCCAAACGGGGTTGCAAGGTTATTAAACTTGCTAAGTTTTGTAAACTGGTTTAAAAGGCTACGAAATGCTTCTTTTAACTTTGCAATGTCAGCATCTGTGTGAAACGTCAACAACGTTAAAACAACACAAAGTCATTGTCACTGATGAAATGTAACAGATTGAATAGTTCATATTCATATTGGAATCATGAAATCATAAAGGCTGCATACCTCAAAGCCACCGATGACGAGGAGCGCGTTGATGTTGTGGATCCTCATCTGCTCGGCTATTTGCTCCAAATGTTTTCCAGGGAGAGTCCTACAACATAAATCATTTTCAGGGTTCTTGACAACTACCGCAAGAATGCACATGCTGGAAGACCACCATAATGTATCCCGCTGGGCATCGCTCTGTAATATCCATAGGACATTCACCTCTTTGTCCCAAGCAGAGAGCCTCCTTGGCCTGTCCAGCCTCCGACGTCCCCCCACTTGATCTCCTTGATCTGATTTTAAAAACAGGGACAACGAATTAGAGCTCCTTCAGATATTGTCTACCAATTGTGTGAGTTGTTTTAATGTGGCCTATATATTGCTGTATATTGCTGCGCTCACTTTCTGCTTGGCGCCACTTGCCACGGTGACCCGTGAGGAATGTTTCTTTCCTTTGGGTTTAATTTAGCGCTGACTGCTCGTCGTTAGCTTATAAAGTAGCACACGAGGGCTGAGACTAAGTTTAGCACTTTGACCACCAAGGACAACGGAACGCAGAAAGTCAGCTTTGATACAGCTACCAAGGAATCGTGTAATCGCTAAGGTGGAACCCAGTGTTGCCAACTTGGCGACTTTGTCACTAAATCTGGCAACATTCCAAACCCTCTTGGTGACTTTTTTTTTTCTGCAGAGTTTTCTGGTATGTGGGGACTTAAAAGTGAAAGCACGTATTGTTCACCAGTTCCATGACACTCAAGCCTCATTTGGAGTCGGTCACTTAACTGTCGATGTGTGATAAATGAAACAAGCAGTCCTAACTGCAAGATAAAAGATGGCCGGACATAATTATTACGCTGGTTAAACTTTAGACAGGCGCTGGCCGAGATAAAATACAGCAATTTTTTTATTTTGATTTAAAGTGATTGCCAATTTTGTATTAACAAACCAAGAACCAAGTTTATAAGCAGTTCTAAGTGTAATTAAGATATTTTACTTATGTAGATTACACTTTTTTCCCAAGGCATCTGATCTACATCATATGCAAATAAAAATGCTAATTAGCTGATTACATCAGCTAGCAACTTCCAAGACAGGCAATAGCTACTTTTCTTCTGAGGAGTGATGGAACAGTGGTGGAACTAGGTGACAGTGGACTCTAGACTAACGCTAGACTAATGCTAACCTAACGCTAGCCTCCCACTAGCCCATGTCTCACCTGCCCTTTGTAGAATCCTTCAAAGCCGTCACTCACTGCAAACATTTTGTGTCCTTCAGTTATTCCCACCCTGACGGCCGAGCGCACAGCGGCGTTCATGCCAGCGGCGGGCGCGCCGACATTCAACACGGCCACGTTGAAAGAACTCTGAGGATGACAGAACACAGTAAGTCCCAAGCAAAGGCTTCGGAAATATTCCCTGGCATTCCTCCAAGCAGGATGAGCCCGGCACAACTTTTCCTCTGAGCAGAAACCAGGCTGGGTTGATCCCGCATTTAAGAAGCGCCATACGAGATGCAACCAAGCAGCAGCAAATACCCTCAAACCTTTGACATCATTCCATTGCACACATGGTCAGGAAATAATCCATGCACCAGAGATGGGCTTCCCCCCACACAAACAAGAGCGTTACCCACAGCAACCAGACAGCTTGAGGGGGGTGAGGGCCGATGAACTGGCGTAGTTGACTTTAACATGTCTAATCATACAATGTGGAGAAAGCAAGAAACCAACAAAGGCTGCTGCTTGTCCATTTTCAATGGTAAAAATGTGGAAGTGTAACTTTGGAAGCTGTGGAAGTGGACCACAGCAGAGCCTGTTGGCTAGCTCTCCACACGTCCTTGCATGTCCAATGTTGACACATGCAAGGAAATAAGCACTGATCATCAAGTGTGTTGGTGGCCCTGCGTCTTAATCTTGACTTCATGTATGTAGTGATGTGCAGATTGATACTGAAATATCGATACTTTCGATACCACGTCTCCATGTCCCAAAGTCCATTGTCAATTAAACTATTGATACTTTTGATACTTGAGTGATTTGGGTTAATGTAGTATTTCATTAAAAGGAACACAGTGATAAAAGTGTACTTTAGATCCTGTTCAGAGGTGGTTGGTGGGAACTACTTTTCACATCAGAAATGAAATCCTTGGTATCACACATCACTACATGTATGAAAATGCTACTTCAGCGCAAAAGTGTGCATAAGTTCCGCCTCCTGCTCACTCACTGGGACAGTTAGTGAGACGAAAAGACCAACAATGCATCTGGGCAGGAAGTACCTTCATATGCTAACCTCAGACTGGCTGAAGGAAAGAAACATTGCAACATTCAAAACCCTGGCATTCTTTCATATTATGAAGAAAAAATGTTCATAAACAAATGACACTAACATTTGGAATCTCGGAGTCAGCTTTACGGTGGGAGAGAAGTCTGTAGGTGATCAAGTTGTTCTCAAAGCTCCTGCAGACAAACACACATTGTTACTTCATCTAAAGTGTGCCAAATACACACGACAGCGGGGAAATGCTTCACCTGCCACGCAGCCTCACCGCCTCCTCAAAATTCTTCTCGTCCATGGCCTTCTGCACTTCCTGCGTCTGAAGACACCATATGTATGTGTCACTTTATGTGGTGGTATTTTTGTTACACTGAAAAGCATCCAAAGCATAATAGAGGATTCTTACCATCTGCACACACTCCATGAGAGGCAGTCGGACTGCCTGGTTGCCAACCAGAGACACCACGCAGGCTGGAGTGCCAGCAGAAGCCTCTAGTAAGGCCAGCACCGCCTCCACGCCCATACGACTGGCCTGGCATGGACATGTTAGGGATGGTTGGGACATTATGGACCTAAACATGATGGCACTTATGAACACAAGAAACATATGGAAGACCTACCAGGATCCTGTCGAAGGCTGATGGTGTCCCACCCCTCTGCACGTGGCCCAGGATGGTCACCCTGGTGTCGAAGCCCAGGTTGCGCACCACCAGCTGTGTGACATCATCATCACATAAAAAGTCAACATCTAGAGGTTGCTGCTTCTTCTTCTTTCTCTTTGGGCTTTTCCCTTCAGGGGTCGCCACAGCAAACCAATCTCCTCCATCCAACCATGTCTTCTGCATCTGTCTCTCTCACACCAACTACCCTCATGTCCTCCTTCACTACATCCATAAACCTCCTCTTTGGTCGTCCTCTACACCTCCTACCTGGCAGCATCCTTCTACTCCTCCTCTGGATATGTCCCAACCATCTCAGTCTGGCCGACAACTGACTTTATCTCCATGTAATGTCCCTCTGATGTACTCCTTCCCGATCCTATCCATCCCGGTCACTCCCAATGAGAACCTCAGCATCCTCATCTCTGCTACCTCCAGTTCTGCTTCCTGTCTTTTCCTCAGTGGTACTGTCTCTAGACCAAACAACATGGCTGGTCTCCCCACAGTTTTGTATACCTTTCCTTTCATTTTAGCTAATTGAATCACACATCACGCCTGACACTTTTCTCCACCCGTTCCATCCTGCCTACACACGCTTCTGCATGTGTCACAAACCAGGAAGTGACATATTTAACATGGTAATAGTTAATGAGGGTGTTGACCAGCGTACTTACGTCTTTAATGTAATCCGGCGTGATGGCCTTGTTGTGGCAGTCGATAGCGCCTTCAGCTACGATGATGATGTTCAGTCTTTTCTTGTCAGCACGGTTCTAGAAGAGCACATAAGACTTTTAACACATGACAGAGGACAACTGTCAGACTCTCCTAATCGAGCGCGCACACAGAGCGTCAGATTTTACCGTGCTTATTTCCGGGAACTGTTACATTTGTACTGAGGATAGCCGGCATATCTAGAAAATGGATGGATGGAAAGCGCAAGCTAATGTGCTACTTCTGACAACTGTCATTTGTTTGCTTGTAAGGCTATATTGTGTTACACGCCATGTTGTGCGCGTGTGTGTGTCTGCGCTACCTCTGACAGTTTCTGACACATATTGTCCTCCCAGCCATCTTCAGGAGGCATTTCTGGAAAGAACACCCAGTCTGCCCCGCATGCCAGAGCACTGACCAGAGCCAGGTAGCTGGAACAGAGAGCAACGTGGGAGTGAAAAGTGAAAAGATCGCATGATGAGCAGGCTCGACAGCGCAATGAAAGTAATTCAAAGGTTGTGGGTTCAAGTCCATCCAGAGTCACTCTTTTGTGTATGATGTATGTATGTACATATGTTACATATGACCTACCCACAGTGGCGTCCCATCACCTCGAGCACAAACGTCCTCTGGTGGCTGAAGTGAAGCAGAAAGGTGACATCCAGTCAGTGAAAGATGACAAAACAAGACGGGTTGGTCTTCCTGTGTCACCTTTGAGCAGTGGTCATGATGGCGTCCACCACCTCGATGATGCGGTGCAGCGCCGAGTCAGTGCCGATGGTCATGTCGGTGCCGCAGAAGTCGTTGTCGATGGATCCCACCATGCCCACAATGTGCAGCACAGAGTTAGCGCGCATGGCGTCCTCACTGATGAGACCTGCAAGGAAAATGTGTATTTGGACTGGAGTGCTATCTCTTTAAGGTCCTGGCCCCCCACTAATTTTCCACTTATTGGACACCTTCAGAGAGTATGTCATTGTTTAGGAGTATGCTGCTGTAATTTCCTTTTAAAAGTGCCCGCTTTGCATGTGAGAGGTAGCGGGATTGATGCCCGCATTCTCCAAATGACAGCACTGCCCTCGCTAACACTGAGCACTGTTTCAGTCCATCTCACGTGGCGTCACCTTGCTGCAGGAGTTCATCCAGCAGGCCGCTCCATTCCTCCCGAAAGAGGTTAGCTCCAGTCAGACTCCCATCCCCTCCAATCACACACAGGTTGGTGATGTTTCTCTCAACCAGATTGTGAGCGGCTTTCAGGCGTCCCTCGTGGGTACGAAAGGCTTTACAGCGAGCGCTGCCGATGACCGTCCCGCCCTGCCCACCGAGACAAGCAGCTCACATTTCAACACGGCTGGCTAACAAAGCCTGCTAGATTTGCTTTGAAAACCAAACGGTGCTCACCACTTGCAACATGCTGGAGACGCTTTCCCACGTGGCCTCCTTGATGTTGTCCCCACCATCCACCATGCCCTGGTAGCCCTGTGGGATGCACCATCATGTAAAATCATCACGGGTCTTAGAAGAAGGTTAGTGGATACATTTCCTTATAAGGACATGGACAAGAAAACAAACAAAACATGTTGAAATTCTGCTTCTTGGGAGGAACTAGGCTCCAAACAACACCAAAATAAAAGCACACAGTGCGTGTTGTCATCTCCTGCGAAGGACAGTGGCGATGAGAGGATGAGGGCGCTGATCCAATTATACATGCACTGAAACTAGATCACCTCCACCGGCCTTTGGGCTGTGTCACTTTTCACTGGAATGCTTTACTACAATATTTATCTGTTATGTCACCACATCTAGGCCTTATGCCATGTCTCACCTCGTGGATGAAGTAGACTTTGGCTCCCACATAGATCCCCATGCGGACCACTGCTCGGACAGCAGCATTCATCCCTGTCAAAGGAAGACAACACTTGCCAATTCTGTTATCATTTTCAACGTGTGTATGAATAATAACCATTTCATAATGTATATGTTTAATGCGAATGCAAATAATGGCTGTAAGGTACACACTGTGGTCCGACTCTTAAAACTAAACTTGTGTGAATGATTGCGTTCTCCAATGCATACAGCACATAGAATATATGGATGGATTAGTGTTACGTGCATACAGCACATAGAATATATGGATGGATTAGTGTTACATGCATATAGCACATAGAATATATGGATGGATGAGTGTTACATGCGTACAGCACATAGAATATATGGATGGATTAGGGTTACATGCATACAGCACATAGAATATATGAATGGATTAGTGTTACATAACATGTCTCTATACACAACCTAGACATACAATATACAGGAGACGTAGCTTAACATGTTTCACTTAAGTGAAATCATTTCTATTTTGGGGATCTCAATGAGACATTAAACGACGGTTTAGATGACATAGTTGTGTCAGGCAGCACCATGGCCACTTGCTGGTCCTCACATAGGCGATGCGACTCTCGGTGGGAGTCGTCATCAAGGAACAGAAGCACACAAACCGGAAATCACACCATGACTTCAATGTAAAGGCGTTCGATTGAGGCTAAACAAAGCATAATTTTATTGCGAAAGTCCCAAGTTGGTTCAGCTTTTGTTTGCCCATTTCCGCTCGCCTACCGACTCATCCTCTCGACGAATTGAACTGTATATTAATCATTTGTTACGCGCTACTACATCTACATTAACCTCCATTGTTATAACATCGCATGTTTGCGCATGTGCAAAGACAGTGGTTGGTTAAACCGGACATTTATTAGTAAGCAATAGGCTTCATAATTACACACTGCACGATAGTATAATAATAAAGATTAACGTTATTGCGATTAATAACCGCTTAAATGTTGACGTGAAACGTGCACACGCATAGTAACAACACACTATTAATAAGTTAGCACTTGTTGATTTACTTGTGACGTCACATGAACTTATTAAATGTTAGTTTTATTACCGCCGGGCTGTCTGGGCATTCACGTTTACCGTGTGCGTGTGCGCGTGTACGCATGTACGTGTGAATCGTGCATTCCGGTTGCATAAGCTCCTCACTGAAGACAAAGACTCTTGTCTAAATAAGAACGCTGTCCTCGATGTTACGAATGTTTGTTGCTCGTGAATGTTTTCGGGCTCGGTTTGGTAGGGTCCAACACACCCACCTCGAGCAGCCTCATCCACTTGCAGTACGGACGGGATGTGTCCATTATCGGACAGCTCTGCAGCAATGTCACAATGTGTCCATTAGCTTACATGATCTTGTGTTAGCTTCGGTACCTGTGGTATAATTAATTAAGAAAATATATATTACAATATAATTAAGAAAAGCTGACAGAACCTCCCCCAGCTGGAGCCGAAACCATGGGGGAGGAGGGCGGTTTCCTTGGTGACCAACTGTCCAATCAATGAAACCAATGCGCCACAATTAAGAAGGATGATGTTAGAAGAGGAAGTAAAAGTGGCCTCAATGATGTTTCATCTCAATTCCACGCCAGGACTTTACTATATCGGACTGCTGTGTCCGATAATGGAATCCTCTTACCTTGGGCATCTCCGCCGCTGGTGAGCACAGCGATGGACTTCCCGGCACCGGACAAGTTCTCGAAGAACTTCCGCGTGTCCTGACGCTTCGGTGCCGACATGTCTGCTGACCCCCTTCCCGGCAAAATGCAGCTCCGAGGGTTCCTGGGGAGTCTGGTATCGTGTGTTCTGCTGGACCAACGGGCTGTAGTAAGTAACGGTACCGACTGCAGTGGTTACCGCCCCCTACTTTGCCCTGGGTGCCCGCCTCTTTTACAAAGATTGCAGCACAGTAGAGATGTCTCACTACGTGTGCATCAGCACAACCGATAGCGAGCAAGCGATAAATGAGGAAATAACGTAGAAATTAACACTCAATCACGTAGCTGTGTAGTCACAATAAGCCTTAAAATACTTCGTTAAAGTCTTTCTTCGTAGTGGTAAAAGGAAAAAAAGCAACAGAGTTCCCTTCCGTGTCTCTTCAAATGCATCTTGACGCAAAAATCCTACCAGCAATGACATCAAGTCTATGCGAGCGATTGACAGTTCCATTGTCCAATGGGCGTCAACAACACGTACTGAGGAAATGCACGTCTGGTTATTGTGAAAAAGATTGATACAATATTTCCAATAGAACTAATTGAATAAAATTGAGTAGAAGGTGAATGTTTAAAAAAAGTATCTGAATTACAACAATGTGATTAAAGATGTTCATTTAAAAAAGTATATGATTAAAAAAGCAACTTAATGTGTTAATGTATTCATTAAATGAATTGTATTACTGTATTAAGTGTTCAATTGTAGTGCTATTTTATTCAAATGTTTCAGAAGTATCTTAATGAAAGAGATGTGTGACCTTTCCTCAAGTTCATAACCTTGAGCCACACTTTGTACGGCACTATTGTCATCAATGTCACAAGTCTCAGTTACCTTTCCCAATTTCACATTCATGACTGAGAGCCAGGAAAGAAAAGAACATTTGTTTAAGGGAGAGAGTGCGACAATGCTGGAAGGGTTTCAACATATCTCATGCCTTTGTGTTTGCACAGGAAGGTCACACAGAGGTCAGAGACCACTGGAACAGTGTCAAGAACACGAGCACAAAGACAAATTCATGAAACACTTAAAAAGTTTTTTCTGTAACACTTGAGTTTTCATCTTCACCAGTCAGTCATTTTAATAATAATAATAATACCACAATGTTGAAGGGTTGCAATGAGGACAGAGTCAGAGGAGTGTTTTGAATAAAAATAATTTATTTACAGTGGCATCAATCATAAATTAACAAGCAGCGTGGACAAAAGGGCCATTAGCATTGACAACTTGCTTCATGAAATAGCATCAACATGATATTTGGTGGGTTTTTTAAACAGTGAATTTTGTAACTGCACTAAAGTGTGGAACATAAAAAAAAAACCCACACAGTAGTGTTTTTTTAGCCTGGGTTTAAATACCCTGACGCTAAATTAAAAGTTTGTTGGATTTACGATCATTACTTAACATATTTATTTATTGACTTGTTAACACAAGATGGATGACACAACACTGTCGTCACAGACGTTATAACCGTTTTTGTAGATCATCTATGAATAAAGACATTCACTCAGCAAATAAAACATACTAAATGTCAAACAATCAAAACGTACACTCACCCATTTCTAAGGCATTATTATGCTAGCGTGTATGCTTGCATGAAACAGTATTCTTGCAGCCATAAAAAATATCATCTATCAAGTAAGAAAAGTAGTGTATTTATTTCGTACGTGCGTTACCAGAGGCTTTATATCCACTCACAACATCTGAATGGCTTTCCTCGTTAAGTCTTTGGGTTTTAACCACCAAAAAAACAACAATACCAACAAAAGATGAAAAATCAGTGCTAAAAGGCTAACAATTCATTTCAGTATGTCATCATTGGTGTTTATACAAACAACCTGTGGATCATTTCAGCAGCGTCAATAGAAGCGACAAAGATAGGAGAAAGCACCTCAAACAGCAAAGGGACTTGCGACTATCCTCAAACATACACAACAGGGGCGTCCAAAGTGTGGTCCAGGGGCCATTAGCGGTCCCCACTTAAAAAAAAAAAATCAGTCCTTGGCATATTTTAAGAATACAGCTACTAAAAAATGAAAAAAGAGCATGTAAGGAGAAAACTAAATAACATAATCCTAATAACACAAAACTGACGTGCATACTATTTTTCTTTAAATATATATAACGGGTTCCATACATTCATGGATTTGTGGCAGCCCATAAAGGTTAAATTGAGACCGTCACAGATATATTTGGCGCAACCCGTTTCTAATATTTAAAAATATTTCACGTTTTTAATTTTTTTTAAACACAAACCAAAAAGCTGGCATTGTTTTACCCACCAACTTGGAATATTTAAAAATCTACACTCTGGCCAGCATTGAGTCATGGCCAATTGAGTAGCCTCACCCACTTACTTCCACAGGTAGATTACAGTCCTGTGGGATTGGTTTTAGCCCCACCGACATCCTTTGAACTGAAAGCCCCCCATGGTGAAAAATGTTTGGACACCCCTGGTCTATCAAGTTCCAGTCGGTTTAGTTCCTGATTACTTTGGTAGTTTTTCTGTCCAGGCTTTGTACATAAATACACTCTTTGAAATGAAAAAGTGAAAAAGAAGTGAAATGTGGTTAATCTCTTTGAGCAGTCGAATGAAATGCTAAGACGCTAAATGCTAATGTTGGCAAGTGGCCATTAAAGACAGTTAAGGCTGAGGATATGAACTTATTACTTCAGCGGGGGTGTCCAAAATATGGCTCAGGCAACTTTTCTGGCCCAGAGCTCATTTATTTATTGTCCCGTGGCCCATATGCTGAATACAGAATTAATCATTTAATCATGGCCCACAACAGAACATCACAAAGAAGGTTTAGGGCTACACGAAAAACACCTGTTAAAAAAAAAAAAAAAGTCAGCATAGCATAGCATGCATATGTTGCTCAACGTTGTTGAACAAATGTATTAGAGCGCCACCCAGTGGAAAGTTTATGCCACAGCCGCCCTAAATTAACAATATTTATAATGACTAAAATAACTTTTTATGGTTTGTAATGGTTAGAGCTAGGGATGCTCCGATCGATCCGTCACAGATTAGTACGGGACGATTTTGGGGAAAAATCATGTAATCGGCATAAACAGATACATTCAACGGCGATCACAACAGCCAATCAGCTGTGGCGAGGACTATTGCAGCCTGCAGCCATCCAAGCGTGGATGCCGTGTCTTGCCCGAACTAACGTCTTTGCCATTGTGCTCCTTCGACTTTTCTTCATCATGTCTGACGTCTTCAACTTGACTACTAACACATGCCATGAAAACTAGCTTGTGGGGGTAGCACATTAAAAAATGACGAGCTGAGTATGTTTTATGTTGACTTTTTGAGTTTTGTGTGATCGTGAGTAAATCGGCAGCTAACCCAGCCTCACCCGTACGTGCCACACAGAAGGCTAAGATTCGAACCTGACAAAGAACTGAAGTAATGGGATGAGATGACCAGTCTTTCCCAGCGCTGGAAGACACCGGAAGACACACGCTCGAAGACACCGAGTACTCTTTCATTCACCTGGAAGTCCAGCTAGCGCTCCACCCATCAACTCTCACTTCCAAAATCTCCTCCAAGGTGTCTGAAGCTACACGATATATGTTCTCTTCAAAAGATAAGCCAAATGTGGCTTCTTTTCGTCTCATTGAAGGTGATTCTTTCATATTATATGGCCAATAGCACTTAAATACATGGAAAAATGTATAATTAATCCCTGTGATCGGTATCGGATGATATCAGTCCTGGATGATCGGTACTAGAATTGGCAGCATAAAACCCTGATTGGAGCATCCCTAGTTAAAACACCAGTGCAGAACTGGTACACTGTATTATTGTTATGCATGAATTATCATATCTGCTTGTACAAAAAATAACAAAAATAGTATTAGTATAATAGTACAATATTATTAATATATACGTTTTGGGCAAGATTTAAGTAAATACTTGTATTTGTTATCAAGACCACCAGAGGTCATCTACGCTTTATGAAATATGATGTCAGGTGGTCTAATAAATGTGCTAAGTACTTTGGATTGCTTTTCGGGAGCTGGATCACAAAACAGGGAAGCGTATCCTATATCTCCTGCCATTTGTCAGTGTGCAGCTCTCACAGTAAAAAGTTTGGACACCCCAGGTCTAGCATGGATTTGCCTTCACATTGACTTGAACTGCGAGGCTGAAAGTCAAAAAGCTTATATATCATCTTTCTAGAAATACATACAATAAATTAGTTGTGATTGAGCTTAGCCAACCAAATAAAAATAAATCATTTTGGTTCAACTGAAGCCAGAAAAGTTTTTTTTACTTTTTGAAAGTAATAAAGTCATGGTTTTGAGGTTGAATCTTGTGTTTGTCGCCTTTCCACTATACATTGCTGGTTAGTAATACCACTTTAGGGAATATAAGATCTATTTACATCATCTGCATAACCCTCCTCCTTCCCATGGCCAAAAACTACAGCAGTCCAAATATATTAGTCTATTTTTAAGATCAACAATATACAAGATAAACTTTCATCTCATTTAAATCTTATAAATGGTTATAAAATATTCATAGGAGTGGAATTTAAAGGATTGAAATTAAAGCTTGAGATTTTTACATTTTTGTAAAATGTTGATCGGAAAAGCAATGTCTTAATGAAAGTTGTATGTGTGTGTGTGTGTGTGTGTTATCTCTAATACGGGATGTCCCTAAAGTCTGGACAACAGCACAAAATGCATATATTATTCACCATTGTTTTTTTTTTTTATGTTTTAAATGAAATATAAACATGGCTATATGTGTTCTTGTCTTACATTATCAATTAAATGATTTTTTTAACCTATTTATGACATGTCCAGATTTTAGGGGCACCCTAAAGTCAGGCTTTAGGTATTTTGGTCAAGACGGCATTTGGATCTTTTCTGGTTGCGAGTAAAACAAAGCAGGATTTAGTGTTCAGAGTCAGCAAAAGTTCTAGAAAAGACAAAATGTCCTCATTGAGTTTTTTCTTCAAGTAAACAAACGTAAGACGAAGGAAGCTCAACTTACCGAGTTGATGTCGGCCTCCTGTGTTAGCATGTCCAACTGATCCAGGATCAGACTGCTGTCACTCACCTGCGGGACACATTCAAACTATAAGTCTGTGCGAAGGGAAATTGTTATGTCAGACTGTCACCACTGAAGGCACCACCACACTCACTCCATATACAGTTGTCCCTCGCCATTCCAATGTCATGGCTTCACGCTAACATGGTTTTTCTAAACTATATTCATATATCATGCTGTTTTGTGGTGGAATACGGCCCATTATTTGTACAAAAATATGCATATTGGGGGAAATTTTAAGTGTTATTTGCTTAAATTAAGCATTTTTGGTATAAAAATGGTTACACGAAGTAGATGATGGCTGGGAATCAAGTGGATCAGACATGTTGATGAGATGGTATGGTGGAGACGTGGAGACAGGGAACTGACTAATTCAGGTGTGGTTTTGACTCACCTGCTCAGAGGTCATGGGGGTGATGTGACCTGGCATGTGGTTGGTGTTGCCCCCTCTAGGGGTCATGTTGTTGTTGCTGTTGTTGTACATGCCCCCAGTGGTTTGTGGCGGGAACTGAGTTTGTTGTTGGTACAAGCTGCAAACAAACAGGCATTATAATAATATAATATATATTATATTCATTTTATTTTATTTTATATTAATATAATATAATATAATAATAATACATCATGATAATAAGAAGCAGCTTTTGTACCCGTTGCTGGTGTTGGCGGGCTGCATCCACCTGCTGAGGTCGCCACCGCTGCTCGAGTAGCCTGAAGCCCCTCCCTGCATTTGAGTCTGGTTCTGCTGCATCATAGCACTCTGGGCCTGTGCCATCCTGGGGGACAGCATGGTGCTCTGAGGGGTCCCGGAAGCACACGAAAAGCCTGCCGTGGCATCCTGGTGTTGCTGACTTATGCCTGAAGGTGGGACAGAATTAATTGGATACTTATTGAAAACATGTACACACGTGGACAAAATGGTTGCTACCCCTCAGTTAAAGAAAGAAAATCCTACAATTCTCACTGAAATCACTTGAAATTTACAAAAGTAACAATAAATTAAAAAATATTGAAAATTAAACAATCAAAATCAGCCATCACTTTTGAATGGTTGATTAACATAGTTACTTTAAAAAATAAACTAATGAAACAGACAAAAATGATGGTACCTCTTCAAAAGATTGAAAACAATTTGACCAGAGTCACATGATTATCTCACGTGTGTCCTTTAATTGACATCATACGTGTCTTCAAACTCATAATCAGCCAGTCTGCCTATTTAAAGGGTGACAAATAGTCACCGTGCTGTTTGGTGACGAGGTGCGTACCACACTGAACATGGACAACAGAAAGCGAAGGCAAGAATTGTCCCAGGACATTGGAAAGAAAATGATAGCCCAACACCTGAAAGGTAAAGGCTATAAGACCATCTCTAAGCAGCTTCAAGTTCCTGTGACAACAGTGGCACATATTATTCTGAAGTCTAAGGTCCACGGGACAGGTGCCAACCTGCCTGACGTGGCCCCAAGAGGAAAATTGATGACAAATACAAGAGACGGATAGTTGGAATTGTATCCAAAGAGTCCAGAACAGCCTCCAAAGAAATTAAAGGTGAACTCCAAGGCCAAGGTACATCAGTGTCAGATGGCACCATTGGTTGTTGTTTGAGTCAAAGTGGACTTCATGGGAGACGAGCGAGGAGGACACCACTGTTGAAAGTAAATCATAAAAAAGCAAGACTGGAATTTGCGAAAATGCATGTTGACAAGCCACAGAGCTTCTGGGAGAACGTTCTATGGACAGATGAGTCAAAAGTGGAGCTTTTTGGTAGCACATCAACTGTATGTTCATAGACTGAAAAATCAAGCGTAAGAAGAAAAGAACACTGTCCCTACTGTGAAACATGGAGGAGGCTCAGTTATGTTTTGGGGCTGCTTTGCTGCATCTGGCACAGGGTGTCTTGAAGTTGTGCAAGGTACAATAAAAACCCAAGACTATCAAGGCATTCTGGAGAGAAATGTGCTGCCTAGTGTCAGAAAGCTTGGTCTCAGTCGCAGGTCATGGGTCTTTCAACGGGACAACGATCCAAAACACAGCCAAAAGCACCCAACAGAAAAGTGTTGGACTATTCTGAGGTGGCCGTCTATGAGCTCAGATCTGAATCCCATCAAACATCTGTGGAAGGAGCTGAAACATGCCATCTGGAAAGACACCCGTCTAACCTGAGACAACAGGAGCATTTTGCTTCCAAGGAGTGGGCCAAAAAGAAGGCTCATTGACACTTACAGAAATCGTTTCATTGCAGTGATCTCCTCAAAAGTGCAACAAAATATTAAGTTATGGGTACCATCATTTTTGCCCAGGCCTGTTTCATTAACTTGTTTTTTAAAATAATTATGTTAATCAACAATTCAAAAGCGATGGCTGATTTTGATGTTTAATTCTCAATACATTTTTATTTATTGTGACTTTTGTAAGTTTCAAGTCATTTCAGTGAGAATTATAATTATTTTATTTTTATGATTGTATATATATATATATATATAGTATATATATATATTATATACATGTCTATGTATACGTTCTTTCCATTGTTTTCGAAGTTCTATTTTGTTGCAATACTCCTTTCAGCCACAAGAGGCCAGCGTGTGCCATAGTCTCATGTTTCAAATTAAAAGTGTAAAGTCAAGCACTAGCAAGTAGAACAAGGGTGTCCAAAGTAGTCATTTATTGTGGATGTTTTGCTCTGATAGCTTAGCATACAGTATACTGACATACATTGGATTGCTTTTAATATAAGCTTTTAATTATAATTCATGTACCCAATGTCAAGTGCCTCACCTGCATTCTTTAAATGGACTAGACACCCCTGTTGTAGAACCATAATAGTTTCATCAAAGGCAACATGCAATAAGATGCTAGTAATGGCTGGTGTATACAGTATAATGAAAACTGTACAGGAAGTGGCATAGAGTGTCAGTACCGTAGCTGGGGGCCGGGTAGGGGAAGTGTTGCGTGTTGCCTTGAGACAGACGTGAACCGGGAGAAGCCACGTTGACGGCCATCATTGTACGCTGCTGGTGCACATGTTGTTGTTGCTGCTGGCGTTGGCGCAGGTGGTTGCTGAGGTACTCGTGCTGACGCTGAGCCAATAGCTGAGCGTTGAACGATCCCTGAGGAGACACACATGGCAGGGCTTTATAATTAGCTTTACTCTTATCACAGCACTGCTTCTTCTTTTAAGTCACATCATGTGTTTGGGAATAGCCACTTGTTGCTAGGCATAATTCACAAGATGAACTAAAAAAAGGTGCATTGCCAGTCACACACGTTATTCTGTTGTATGACAAACTAGGGGGGCTGATATCGCCCCCTGGACAGGAAAGACTTAAGATAAACTTTACACAGAATTATGAAAGTATTTAAATGCATGGCCAGTCCAGGGTGTCAGCTGGGTTGGGCTCCAGCCTCCTCCCGCGACCCTAATGAGGATAAGCGGTATAGAAAACGGATGGATGGATGGACAGATATTTAATTCCTCACAGTTCCCAAAGAAGAAGACTGACCTGGTTTGGAACGTTGGACCTGAGAGGTAGATTCATGCTGGACAAGCCACCCATCTGGTTCACCATGGGCTGGCGGTTCTAGAAGCAAACGTGAATAAAAGCAGACATTCATTCATACAAATTGTCTTCTAGCAAACCACATCCAGAGCAAAGATGATTTTCTAGGAATGATTTGAGCGTCGTACCAGCTGGGCCTGCAGTCTGTGCTGCAGCTGCAGCCTCAAGTTGTTGGGCTGTGGAGGCACTACAGGGTTTGGACCACCAGGTCTCACGCCAGCCGATCTGGGCCCAGCACCTGCAGGTATCCTCATCATCGGGGGGTAGCCGCTGACTCTCTGCTGCCCCATGTGGGTGCCAATAGGGGGGCAGAGGTAAGAGCCGTCAAGAGGCATGTCGCCATAGCCCGACTGAGCAGCGTAGTGTTGGCTGTACAGAGGCGGCTTCATGGAGGACGCCGGGTCAGGGGAGCCGAAGAACTGGTCTTGGTCTGATAGAGGACCCTGAGGATAATATTAGCTATATAAACATTTTCTTTCATGTTGTTGTCACATTGGGTTTGTGGTGCTCTGATCAATCGGCCACCAATCGGTGTTGGCCGATATCAGTGAAAAAGGACGGTATCAACATCGGCTGATACTTGCTTTAAAGCGCTAATCCCCCCCGCCGATCAGGTCCACCCCCACTGCAGCAGTCAGAACAAGAACATCTGCCATGTGGGGGACTTCCAGTCTTTATGAGAGTGACATAAGTTTTGCACACTGCAAAACATGCCTCAAAAATGTCTCACCGGGGTGGCGCATTGAAAAGCTTGGCAGGGTGTAGGGACTTTGAGGCTCGCAATGTGATCATCCATCAGGGATGCCTCGATCCCAACCTGCTGTACTTGCAAGTGTGGGCAACATTTGCATGAACTACGCCTCAGTGCGCATTTGGGAGCATGCAGACGCAATGTAGCACTTTTAGTGCAGGAGGAACTTTTTTGTGTGCATCGGACTCCGGATGATGCGTGACGCACAACGAGTGTGACGCGTGACGACTATTTGAAATGGACATTGTGCACACTTATACCACATTGATATTGTATCTCCTCTCTGGGCAGCGGGAGTCAGCTGCATCTGCGCTTCAGAAGGCAGCAGATGCGGCCTGATGAACCCAGCAGGTGGATGAACCTGCTTTTCAATCAGGTTCTCAGGTTTTCACTTAATCATGTGAGAAGACTACAAATACAGTGCATCCGGAAAGTGTTCACAGCGCTTCACTTTTTCTACATTTTGTCATGTTACAGCCTCATTCCAAACTGAATTAAATTAATTTCTTACCTCAAAATTCTACACAAAATACTCCATTATGACAATGTGAAAAAAGTTTTTTTTGACATGTTTTGAATTTATTAAAAATAGAAAACAAAAAAATCACATTTACATAAGTATTCACAGCCTTTGCCATGAAGCTCAAAATTGAGCTCAGGTGCATCTTCTTTTCCACTGATCATCCTTGAGATCTTTCTACAGCTTAATTGGAGTCCACCTGCAGTAAATTCAGTTGATTGGACATGATTTGGAAATATAATAACTGTCTATATAAGGTCCCACAGTTGACTGTGCATGTCAGAGCACAAACACCAAGCATGAAGTCAAAAGAACTGTCTGTAGACCTGCGAGACAGGATTGTCTTGAGGCACAAATCTGGGGAAGGATACAGAAAAATGTCTGCTGCTTTGAAGGTCCCAATGAGCACAGTGGCCTCCATTATTCGTAAATGGAAGACGTTTGGAACCACCAGGACTCTTCCTAGAGCTGGCCAGCCTTCTAAACTGAGCGATCGGGGAAGAAGGGCCTTAGTCAGGGAGGTGACCAAGGCCCCGATGGTCACTCTGTCAGAGCTCCAGCGTTCCTCTGTGGAGAGAGGAGAGCCTTCCAGAAGGACAACCATCTCTGCAGCAATCCACCAATCAGGCCTGTATGGTAGAGTGGCCAGACGAAAGCCACTCCTTAGTAAAAGGAACATGGCAGCCCGTCTGGAATTTGCCAAAAAGCACCTGAATGACTCTCAGACCATGAGAAACAAAATTCTCTGGTCTGATGAGACAAAGATTGAACTCTTTGGTGTGTATGCCAGGCGCCATGTTTGGAGGAAACCAGGCACTGCTCATCACCAGGCCAATACCATCCCTACAGTGAAGCATGGTGGTGGCAGCATCATGCTGTGGGGATGTTTTTCAGCAGCAGGAACTGGCAGACTAGTCAGGATAGAAGGAAAAATGAATGCAGCAATATATAGAGATATCCTGGATGAAAACCTGCTCCAGAGCGCTCTTGACCTCAGTAGAGTGGTCATGTACATTGACCATATAGACAGTAGACATTAGCACACAGCCAAGATCTCAAAAGATTGGCTTCAGAACCACTCCGTGAATGTCCTGGAGTGGCCCAGCCAGAGTCCAGACTTGAATCCGATCGAACATCTCTGGAGAGATCTGAAAATGGCTGTGCACAGACGTCTCCCATCCAACCTAATGGAGCTTGAGACTTATTGCAAAGAAGAATGGGCAAAACTGCCTAAAGATAGGTGTGCTAAACTTGTGGGATCATATTCAAAAAGACTTGAGGCTGTAATTGCTGCCAAAGGTGGATCAACAAAGTATTAAGCAAAGGCTGTGAATACTTACGTAAATGTGATTTTTTTGTTTTCTATTTTTAATAAATTCAAAACATGTCAAAAAAAACCTTTTTTCACATTGTCATAATGGAGTATTTTGTGTAGAATTTTGAGGTAAGAGATTAATTTAATTCAGTTTGGAATGAGGCTGTAACATGACAAAATGTAAAAAAAGTGAAGCGCTGTGAATACTTTCCGGATGCACTGTACATGCATTGGGAAATAGAAAGGGTGACTTGTGGATACCAGCATTTTGTTCATGATCATTGGCTTTGTTTGGCTTGAAATAAGCTTCGTAAAAGTAGCTTTCACAAGAAAAAACCTTGGTGAGCCCTATTATAGCCAGTAGTACTTTAAACATTTTGAAACATCCCGGTATCGGTATCGGGATCGGGATCGGCAGCATAAAATCCTGATTGCAACGTCCCGAGTTGAGTCACAAACACAAATGTGCCATTTCCTTACCTCCGTCCTTGAGGTACCCCACAACTGTGCTTAGTACCTCAACAGTAGGTATTACTTAAAGTGGTATTATTTTGGCTGCCTTTCAGTACGTGCCAAAGTAATACAATACTACACAACTCACCTGCCCAGCCAGTGTGGGGATCCCTAACATCTTGTCAAGTTCTTCCAGTCCCTCATAGTCCTTTAGCACTGAGCACAGCTGGTTCAGAAGGGTTCCTTCATCCGCTGAACCCTCGAGCCCAACCCCACAGCAGCCCATCCCGTCTTCCTGAGGGAAGCCGTATGGCGACCTGCGATTCAGAGCAAAGTGTCACAGGTTAGTCATAAGGAGAATACAGCGATTGAGTCATGAGTTGAAAACATAACAAAATCATACCAAAAGTCAAGGAACTACTACCTAACCTGCTTTGGTTTCCATAGTGATACATCATCATCCTGTCAGGCCACGGAGCCGTATGATTGGACGGTGTGTGCTGCTGAGCGTAGGTGGAGTTAACCATCTCTATTTCTGATGGACAAAAGCAAAATATTGAAGAAGATACAAAATAAACCTTTGCTTATCTAATGGTGCTTTGCCCTCACCGCCGCCCATGTTCTGCATGTTGACCATGGACTTGGATGGGGGCACACCGCCGCCCCTCGATGGTATAGCACTGTTTATGTTGGAGACCATACGGCCCGGTCTGACACCTTGGACCATGACTGGTGCTGGGGTGGTCCCGGCAGGCCCCTGTGGGCTCCATTCACGCTGCAGGGAGCCCCGTACTGCCCCCCCACCCAACATGGCTGATGAGCACATAAGAGTATATCAGTTTATGCTAATGTGTAATAGTTATTTCAAGTTGTGTGTTTTTAGCGTCCTCACCATTGTGGTTGTTAGCTGTGCCTGCATAGCTTCCCACCATGCCTTGCTGCTGCTGTAGTAAAGAGTAGGGGTTGTTCCTGTGCTGCGTGGGGAGGGGCCTGGTGGGACCAGGGGCCATAGCACCATCGAGAGACAGGCTTCTCGCAGGAGGTGGGGGGTCAGCCCTGGTGCCACCTGTAGTTGTTGGACGGTATCAGTGGAGCATATAAAATAAATTGCCCCAATGCAAGCAGACCATAACAAAAACAACCACACAATCTGATGTACCTGCAGTGGAGGGGAAGGCGAGCTGCTGAAGAGGTGGGCTGCTGTGGCCGCTGTCCATCATCTGCAAGATGTCGCCGATGATGCTCTGCTTGTCCATGGAGAAGCCGGGCGCCGCAGAGGAAGAGGAGGCTGAAGCGGGGATCGGGCCTTGGGAAGGAGGATGCTGGGGGAACAGCTGCTGCTGGCCACCACCCTGAAGATCCTCCAGAAGCTCCTCCAGCTCATTGGTCTGAGAGCAGCCGATGCAGGAAACAGCGTAATATATAAATAAATAAATAGCTTAACATTTATTTACATTCTAAATTTAAAATGTACATTTACAAATAAAAAAACAGGTAAACTATTTATCAAGTTGAGTTTCACTGGTGTGAAACATTTGTTTTTGTTTTTTTCCAAATGACACAGAAACGCATGCTTACTTCCTGCGGCCATTTAGCTGATGAATTAAATAGGTGCTAAAAATACACTGTTGGCTCCAATAATGAAGTCATGTGTGATGTACAGTGAGTTGTACGGTCACAGCTCTATTTAGGGCATGCTTTATTCCCAACCTTTCCTCAATGCACTTCTGTGTGTGTGTGTGTGTTTTGGTTGCAGATGCTTCAAGCCTGCAGGCTACAAATTACAGCTTTGCATGTTTAAGTACTGTACTTGCGTTACAGACAGACAAGTAATAAGTGCAGTTGCACACACATACATACACACACACAAAAACACACACAAAGCATACTGTAGCTGTGACTTGCAGTCAGCTTGTTCTATTTAACGTAACATGATATGATGTGTTGCTGGTGCAAACATGCCATGTGTAATGATCAGCTTGTCAAGTTAATATTCTCTTGTGTTCCTTTCTCCACCCTCTTTTAAGCAGCTGGCAAGGTTATCTCTGCAGATGTCAGTCATGAGAGCTCGTTAATAGGAGCTGTTAAATGAGCCCACACATCAACTTGTCAAACCACACTTTTTCAGGAGAACTTTTTTTTTTTAATGGCAAGCTAATCGAGCAGGGGTCTTCAATTAAAATTAAGTAAGGTTTGTTTTTGCTATTTTTTTCAGAGAAGGTTTGGACGTTATTTTGCCTTAAAATGTGTCAAAGAGACAAGCTCATATAAATATCAAATGTATTGGAACCCCTACATCAGGGGGCCCGGTGAACTGTTGGGGGGGGCCCTGCCAATTTGTCTTACTTAGCATGCAATGTGAATATGCTTGTATGCTTCACTGTTCTCCATTTTGTTGCATTTTCTGGTTTTAGTTTTGAGTTCAGATTGACAGTACAGTTAAATTCATGGATATTATCAGATATTATTAACTGCCCTACACTTTCACACCTAAATTGCATTTAAATGAACACAGGACCAAATGTCAGAAGAATGAACACATTGGCCATATGAACATATTGGTCTGTCTTTTGACTTTTAAATATTCCATTTTCTCCACCAACCTCTTACTTCCGAGAAAGCCATGGTTCTATTCAAAGATTAGCGGCATAGGAAATGTATGTATGCCTCGTTCCCCGCAAGTAAACAAAACATTTCATTGGCTTATTTTTGAATGACGTCTCTGCATTTGCTGTCACATTTGCTGACCCATAATAACTGAGGTAACTACGGCCGCAAATTGCAGCTGTGATCGGTCCTCGAGCATGAGAATATGTACAAGTCAACACTCACTGACCTGGTCAGCCATGTTGTAACCTGCATCCGGTTTCTCCTTCTTGATGTTGGGCAGCTTTGGAGCGTCAATGGTCTCCATCTTGATGGCTTTATCCAGGATGCCGTTATCATCACGATCCAGCAGGTAACGGAGTAAAACGTTGTCCTTCTTTTTGGGGCTCTCCAAATCCTGTTTGAGTCCTAGCTCACCCAGGGCGGCCATGTTGTCGTCCGTGGCAGAATCAGAGCCGGGGGGCTCTTTCCCAGTGGCCTCAGCTGTCAGCTTGGCCAGCTCCACGGGTGAGCTGCTGTTCTGCAACAACCTGTGCAAAATTTTGTGTTTCTCCTGCAGCGAGGTGGAGTGGTTGTTGGGTCCCACCCCTAAACACCCACTGACCCCTAAGCCAGCCAGGTCTTTACAGTTCTGCTCGTCCCCTTGGGGAGACGAGCAGGGATCCGGGGGTTCCAATTTAGTGGTGAGGAGCTGGAGCAATTGGGTGTGGCCTTTGGTGCTCAGAAGGCGGTCTGGGGTGTCACCCAGCTCACCCACACTTCTCTTTCCTTCAAAGCTGTCGGGGTCCTCATCCTTTGCCTGGACCAGCTTGCACTCCTGGTTTTGGGGTGACAAGTCCTGCTGCTCCACAAAAGTTCCAAGCAAGTCTGCCTCTAAACTGAGATGGTCCTTGTCCTGACTGCTGGGAAGAGGGCTGTGCAGAGGGCTGTGCGGGCCAGGAGCTTTACTGTCAGGAGAGTTCGGATGCTGGGCCTCACTGAGGCCCTGCGAAGGTCTGTGGCCCTGGCTGAGGGCCTGCAGGGCACCAAGAGCATTGCTACTGAAGCTGTGGATGTTTGCCGTGCTGCTGCAGACGGACACAGGCGAGTGGAGGCCATCAGCAGGTGAGAAAGAAGCAGAGAGGTGTTGGTGCATTTGGGGGCTGCTACTGCTGCTGCTCGCTAGCATACTGGGGCTGTGGCGATGGCGAGGGGATAAAATGGCACCCTGGCCCCCCGAGGTGACGCTGGGGCTTCCCTGCGGGGCTAAGGGGCTGCCCATCTTGAGCGCCTGGCTGTTTCCCTGCGGCGTGGGGGCTCGGCTAAAGCCGCACACAGACGTGGTGAACTGGTTGGTGAGGACGTCCGGGCAGGTGCCGCTCAGGGTGACTGGCTTGGCCCCCAGGCAGGCGGTCACAGCCATGGCGCTCATGTTCTCCCTAAAACAAACACACTTGAGGTGAAGACGTGTGTGTGTGTGTGTAAGTGGCTGGTGGACCACACAATGTGAATTTCCCGTGAGTGTTTGCGACACACATCTATCTATACTGGAGTCAGTTGCAGAAGAACAGGTTCTGACATTTAATAAAATACGTAAATGCTTCCTTCAGGCATGGTTGTTAAATAACTTTTTAAATGAGTGCTGACATTATTCCGCAGGCGGAGCATAGACTTAATGTAGAGCTGGAGTTGAATGTGTTCAATGTGAAACTAGCATTAATGCTAAAAGGATGAAAGGTAGGATAAGAGGTTTGCCACTCCATCATCATGATTCATTTTGCGTGAATGTGGGAGTTTATTACCACGCTATAGCGTGATTTATTCGTAAAGTCACTTTGTGATCTTGTGACCATTGCAGAAGGTCTAGAAGTGACTTTGGATCATAAACGGTCCTTTATGCAATAATATCTGCAGCACATTTTACAGACTGGAGCTTAATTTTCAGTCAAGGCTTTGAGGACATGTGAGGAGCAAACAACATGAACATTGGTCTTACTGTAAGGTGGAAGTAAACATGCAGTAATTATACGGGGTGGAATGATTCATGGATATATCGATTCATATATTCCTATGATCCAACTAGATTGATCTGTGTCCAGTATAGTTTCAGGACGACATAGCGATCTATCATCATTGGAAAGGAAATCAAATTGACTGAATCTATACTAAATAAAACAACATAAAACATTGTAAAGATGATTTTTAGGTTTTTTTGCACTTTTAATGATAGACAACAAACTCGTGTAAGTTGATTATTGATGCCTGTTGAGTGAGGTGCATGAATGACGTCAGTTACAGTGGGTTATAGTGTGGTTGCTTGGAGCTGACACGTGGAGTTTTTGTCCTGTAAAGAGTAACTCTAGACACCCTACACCTCAGAAGCCTCAGTCTGCCTATGATGTCATTGCCACGCTTTATACCGGATTTCAACGTATACAGTATACTTTATATTTATATGGTGTCAAGAAGTTAAGTTTAACTTTAAGCCTTTCAAGCTCATGGATCGGACAGTGACGTCTACATGAAATGATACTTGACTTTCTGATGATGAAAACAATGTGAATGGCTACCCTGTTGACTTTTACAACAAATGCCACAGCCTAGGTTATGATATATTTTGTAGTACGGTTGTACTTGACAAGGTCTGTGGGTCCATCACAGCTTGACTCAATGTTAAAGCAATGGGAAACAAAGGTACTATTTCCCGGAATGAAATATGCTCAAACGTTTTTAATACTCGGGATAAAGAAGTATCAAAGGTATCAAATTAAAGTTCAAGTCATGTAGATCAGATACACTAGATTGTTAGTTTACTTGTTTGTTTTATATCCATAATTAATTTATACCTGATGCCATTCCAAAAACAAACATGAATCTAGGAAACTTCACCTGCACTGTTGGGTATCCAGGTGTTTATTTCACAGTCAGACTGGTTGAATTTAAAAACTTATTGAATCCTTTTGGATCGTATCCTTCTATATGAACCAATATCGTCCTTGAATTGTATCAGCAACCATGAATCGTTATGAAAACTAATCTACACCCCTTGTAATTATACAGAAGTCTTGACGCTTATCCAGGTTGTAGGAACAATAAATAAGAACGCCACTTTTACGTGGTCATTAGTTGTTACCTCTGCAGGATGTGCAGCGATAAGTAGAACTGCGGCTCGTTGGTGGCTGGCGACCTGACCAGTTTGCTTTTGGTGTGAGCTGACACCACGGCGCCGTCCGACAGCGAGAAGCGATACAGGGGGCTGAGGGCCTGGCCATTCGTCAACACTGCAAAGATGAAGATGAAGTTGAGATATAACAAGTGAATAAAACATCAGCACAACCAGTTTTCCTCACCTTCTTGCTGGTGTCTCTTGGCGAAGGACATGTCGCCGTCATTCTGCAGGTGGAACCTCTGGATGCAGCGCCGTACCAGGTCGTCCCACCCCAGCTTCATGGAGGCCCGTAACAGGCTGGTGTCCAAAGATGTGATCTTACCTGGGACAATAAAATTTAAAATCCAGATGAATTGTATCAATTTGTCTTCATTTCAAATGTGGTGCATCACAGCTTGCACACACCTTGAAGGTCCTGGCGGGTTGTGAAGCTCTCGTACGAGGCCATGGCAGCTCTCTCCTTCACAGGAACTCTTCTGGCCACGCAGATGAGACAGGATTGCAGATCTGTATGTTGAAGGAACAAAGTATGAACAAAATATGAACAATGCGGCATTCGTGCAGACACCTTTTACGGCAACAAGATCTGCGGAAGTTTTTTTCTAACAACTTGGCAAGCAGTGGGAAAACTGGACCAGCGGTGACCTTATTCACCTTGAAAGACAGCAGTTACATGCAAGAACTATACATGCTGGCCTAAATCTGTCCTCCAGACCTCCAGCTGTCCAAGGAGACATCAGCACAATATCTGCTCATCAGATATCTAAAATTAGCACGTCAGACACTTTCTTTTCCCTCGCGTGTGTGTGTGTGTGTGTGTGTATGTGTGTGTGTGTGCATGCATGCGTGCGCATGTGTGTGAGACAAGACGGGAGGCTGACGAGGTGTCGTACACTAATTAGCCTTTCCCAGAGAATGGGAGGACACGCAGAGAGAGTGGTGATGAAAGGGGAACGAGACACGAGAGAATGCGGGGAAGGGGGGGGCTGGGGGTGTGGCAGTGAGAGTGATGTGGAATGAAGATGGAGACGAGAACAGAGGCTGGATGGCAACCTGGACTAGTAAAGCCAGAGAGGAGAGAATCCACAAAAGGAACAACATAAACCAACAGATTGAGAAAGATGAAACTGATCACATGACCATGTGATGTGTAAAAGACATTCATACACTGGCGTACTTCGAGTACCTTCTCCCTCCTCCCTCATGGACTTGGGCTCGGAGACAGCGAAACACTGCATGGTCTCATACTTCTGCTGGGACGCTTCCTGCTGCTCTGACACCTGCCGCACGTCACCGTCCGTGTGCGGGTTAACCAGCATGCGACAGGTGAAGGTGTGACTGTTCCTGCTCGCAGAATTGCCGCTATGATGATTGACTGGACAAAAGAAAACAAAAAAGGAGCAACAATGCATGCATATTTAATAGATTGATCAGCTCTCATTGTGTAAGATTTTGTGAGAATCCTCTAAATTAGGGATGAAACATTTTCCACCATATAATTATATATATATATTATTATTAATAAACTTTGTGCACTTTGTCTCCCAAGCACAAGGCAGGCTCTTCTGGTGGACCGCCCAAATCCCTCCTCTTCCTCCTCCACTTCCCTACCCTTCATTCCTTTATGGAAGCACCCCATGGTATGCATCATGCTCGATGGCATGGAATCTTATCGCATCATCCTTGACGGCATCCCTTGGAAATCCACCGAGCGGAGGAGACGTCAACCTTTGAGCGGTAACACTGGTTCACCTCAATGCTCATGTAAGATAGAAGCTCCTGTTTTTGGGATACTTTGGCCTGCTGCCCTCTTAAATTCTTGAAGGCACAATAGTGTGAGTCAGTAACATAGATAATAGTTATGCCAATGCCGGAAGTAATGCCATGTTAACAAATACAACTTTGCATCGACAGTATGTTCTCGTTTGTCAAGGAATGTTTTTTTTTTTAAATCTGCATGACATTAGCATCGTTTGCTCTCTCTCAGCGTGGCCGACTGGTTTGACAACTTTGAAGGTTGATCATGACAAAATGACCAATCAAGCTAAAAGTTCAGGTCCCTGATGCGGCAGAAATGCTTTGTTTACTCGATACATAAAACAGAGCTAATCTAGTCTCCAATACAGCGAATCCTCACAACTTGCCTGCAATTTCCGGCTAGCCCTAACTGATGAAGTTAAATTATTTTCCGTACTCACCGAGGCTTTTGGGCAGAAGGTTCTTGATGAACTCTGCGTGATCGCCAACATGCAGCACGCTGTACACGCTGGTGTTCATCAGCTCCTCCTGCTGGTAGAGCAGATACTGGCTGACGTTCTCCGACACAAACACGATGTTGCCCTCCATGTTGACCACAAAGAAGAACCCGTCCAGCGCCTTCGAACCAGGAAATAAACAAGGTCAGGTTTCTCTTTTACCAAAAAAAACATCTTGAAGGATTATCATTCTGTCTTAACTACATCTAGTACACTGGTAAGTGTAATGGAACACACGTGAACATCTAGTAACATGCAAGGTGAAGACCACACTCGCGTAGTGTCCTTGAGAGCAGTGGTGTCCAAAGTGCAGAGCCCGGGAGCCATTTACAGCCTACAGCTCAATATTTATTACCCCTTAGCATATTGCAAAAATCAAATCACTTCATTATTGGGATATATGTATTATTAGATAGTACACTCAGGGCCACTGGTCAAATTGGGGACTTGTATTAAAAATATTTATTTTTAATTTTATCAGAAGACCCCCCCATGTGCCCTGTGATTGGCTGGCCACCAGTCCAGGGTGCACCCCGCCTCTCGTCTGAAGTCAGCTGGGATAGGCTCCAGCATACCCCCGGGACCCTCATGAGGATAAGCGGTATAGTGGATGGATGCTTTGTCACAAATAACCTAAATATTGTCCCCTTCCACTCACCCCACTCTAGTGAAAAGAAAATAGAATAAAGAAGAAAGCTGAGGGCGAGATTCAGGCGGCATTGTGGCCGCTGACGTTTATAAATAGCACAGTAGCACTTGTGCGCGGTCCCTTATCTTCCAATCTGCTTTTCAGGGAGGTATTAATACTTCGCCGGGTCCATGTTGTACGTCACAACAGTGACGCCAGAGGAACTGCTATCTCGCCGAGCGTGACTCCATTTAGAAACAGGAAAGCTGCCACCAACACTGATCACATCCAGCATGTCACTGAAACTGTGACAGAAACTACTGTGCTGTGCCTGAGTTGGGTGTGAGAATGTGACGTCTGCGTGGCATTCACAACCCACACGTGTGATCCTGTGCTATGAATCCTCATCACGTGCTCACAGTGATTGGACCACTTACCTCCAGCATCATGGGCCCCAGAGTATCCTTATCAATGACACCATGCCCTGTGGACGAGATGTCGGCCTTCTGTACTTCTTCTGTGTCGGCCACTGGGGCTTTTTCTGGAAAAAGAAGTCAAAGGAAACCTTTGTGATGAACCTATTCACAAATTGGAAGCATGCTAGATAAATGTGAGCAATCAGGATTCAAAAGTGATTCAGTGGCAGCCAGGTCACTGACAAGTAATCACCCATTTCACTCAAAGGCCACATAAAACTTCCATACTTCTGGTGTCAAATGTAGAAGTTACTAGTTGAAGTGTGTTCACACCCTGTTAGTGGTAGGCAAGACACATCAATGATGTGGCAAATGGCATGTCCAATGCTCACAGCGCGAGACTGTACCCTCATTCAACAAATTAAAGTTTGTGGAAAAACTGCTCTTTTTTTCCCCTCCAGCACACCCTCGCCCCCGATGGCCAGGAAACACTCGTGCCATTTTAACATGCTCCTCCAGAGATGAACTGCTCTGCTTGGATCATCATGTGGCTCATGCTAACTGACGCCTTGTGCTTAGCTGTGAGACAAGTCGTCTGCCTTCGAGGAGGAGGAGGGGTGGGGGGTGTCGCTAATGTGCAGTGCTTCCCTCACACACACACGCATTCGCACATGCACACCCCTGGCTGTGCTGCTGGGACGATAAGCCTTCGATGGCCCCATTAGGCCACATAGCTGGCATTCCTGGTGTGGGACCAGAGCTAAATGTCGGTGTGATGGCCATGCTGATTAGAAGGTGTTGTTTAATGGCTTTTTAACTCACTTGGACACTTTGGGACCTAACATGAAATAAAGTACTTGCAGAAAGCGCCCTGATGCTGCACGCCACACAAAGCTAACAAATCCTATCTGAAAATCTGCCCTTGTATTTGCAATGTGTTCATTTGGAGTCTTCTTCTAGCTCAATGACTGTAGGAGCAAAAGGAACAGAGAGGAAGACGGCAATGTGAAGTAAAAGAGGGACAAAGAGGATGAGGAGGAAAGGAAGCTGATGGCTGCTTGCTAGATTATGCAGATTTTGGATGACCATTACGTCACAGTGGAGATGTTACATAAAAGCCTCCTGTCTCATCACCATAATTTCTGTCATTAGAGTGTCAAACACAAACATACTAGCGCACACACACACGCACGCACCTTGCTCTTTGATCTGCCGGATCTGCTTCACCGTCTCCTTGAGGATGGCACACTTGTCAGGCTTCACATTCAGGTCGTCCATGTCATTGATGTTGGCGAAGATCAGCTCGGCCAGCTCCTCGATGTACTTGTTTTCCTGCTCCCGGTTCCTCCTCTCCATGCTTCTCTTGGGGCTGCAAGACAGAATGAGAGGAACTTTCACACCAGAAAAACTAATCGCTACCTTCTTGACACACTCATTGTGTATTTATAACCTATACATCTGGGGGCTAGAAACTTTAAGGATTAGGCTGGGCCCCATCAAGCATTCACTCCATCCGGTTCGTTTCAACCAGACTTAACAAATACTGCAAGGTAATGGTAATGGTAATGGTAATGGTTTCATTTCATTTGAACATGCATCAGATTCCTGCTTTCCATAATAAAGTTTTTTTTGTTTTGTTTTTTTAATAATGTACCTCGTATCGAAGTAGGAGGTGATATGAGCATCCAATGCCATAATGGGTACCATAGTAAGTGTCAATATAGTGATATATATAGCACATCATGACTGGTTCAAGACTCTTCATCCTTGTATTTAGCAAACATCAACTGCTTGTATTGTTTCTTTCATTCGCTCATCGAGGCATGCTGGGAGCAGGCATACTCCCTTTCGGCTTCCCAGCAAGCATTGGCGTACTTGTTACGTAGTAAAAAGTTGCTACGGCATTTAGCTATTATTCCTAATAGAAGTGGTTGTCTGTGTGTGTTTACTTACCTGCAACATGTTGTGCTGTCATAGTGTTTCTAGTTAGTGTTCAAACTCGTGACCCCTCCCCTGTTCATGCTACTGTGTGACAAGGTTACTGCCAGTTCGCTATTGGCTTGTGTTTGCCTTACAAGTGCTTCTGAACCCTCTCTCCGAAATATGGTCCACAAGTTTGACACCCGCGCTACTACTAATAGACGGCGGTAATATGCATTCCAAACTGGCTGTAGACCAAACAGATGAAGGAACATTGGTAGTATTGGTGGTATTGTAGTAGACATTTGTAGTGACAATGATTGCCTCACCTGGGCCCGAGCAGGTCTGACGGACAGTCTTTCCTCTTCTGGGACTCCCCACCTCTGCCGAGCTCCGGGGTGGAATGCCCCCCGCCGCAACTCATCTTCAGTAGATATCAGCACCTGCATGGACAGAAAAGGTTGACCAAAACACTCAAACGATTCTGAGGTTGAAAGACCAAAATTTGGTTGGAAAAAACTAAAACTAATAGAGGGTGTGATTGTCACGTATCATCAAAGATGACTCATGAAGTCAACACAGCCTTGCAATATAATATGCTTACAGACAGTATGTGGGAGGTCTTGTGGGAATGCAGCAAGTGTCAATCATTACTTCAGCTAGTAACAGAGGAACCAATATTGCCTCATGTGTGCAAACAATGTCTTCAAATGAAGTGATTGGTTGAAATTTAAAATGATTAGAAAAGAGAGAAATAATGTCATGGTGATTTTTCAATAAAACGGTAATCACAAAGGTAATGGAGAACCTCTGGTTAAGGCGCAGGCTAGAGGAGCGTGGGCCTTTAAGGCTCCCCGAGCGACCACGGCGTCACCTGACTGTTACATAAGAGGAGGGCTGTGGGGTTAATGCTGAGAGGAGGAAGTAAGAAAAGAGGAATGAAGGAGAGAGAGGAAGGGACGGGGTAAGGAAGAGAAAAAACTAAACATGGAAAGGGAGATGGGTGATGGAGATTAAGAGAAAGGCCTTGGTCTGAGTAGGAAACAGACATAAAGCGGGTGTAAGTGCAAATGTTGTCACGAAAGACAAAAACAGGAGGGTCATCTGTCACTCTTGATGAATCATTTGGCCTTTTTTATGGGGGAGTGTGGCCTCGCTATTGGAGGAGAGAAAAGGATGCAGTAGATGAAATGATGCAGGAAAAGTAAGGACAGAAGAGAGGATTTTGTAGAACTGAGGGTAGAAGTGGGAATGGAGGCAAGGATGTAGGAGGTGAGGTACTAAGGGGACAAGGTGAAAGTGAGAAAGTGGAGGAGAGGTCATAAAAATAAGAAAAGGTCATAAATTAAATTCAAGTCAGAGTACTTTTACCCACCACAGCTATGAAAACATTTGAAGTCTCACATTAGAAATCGCTGGATTTATACTATATGTGGGCAAGTGACACAAATTACATATTTTTCTCACATGACCCATATTTGTCTTGGATCCATAATATCGTCAGATTGGTATCACGCCTTGATTGTAGAGTAGGTGAATTAGAAATCAGGACAGGAGTGAGACATCTGTCAGATAATAGTATGCTGCTACCTTGACTACAACATGACTTAAAGGCAAATCCAGACACACCACTACCGAGGGCAGCAGTGGGCAAACCTTTTGTCCCGCAGGCCACATTGAGTTTAAAAAACATCACAGGGGGGTCCAGCTAGACAACATATTACAAAACATCTAGAATTCTAACAGTCCACCTGAAAAAAATAGCTTTGCAAAACCGTTTGCCATTATTTGGAAACGTCCAGCAGGCTTAACGGGCTGTAAATGGCCCGCGGGCCATACTTTACCCATGTCTGACATGGGGGAACAGGCGGTGTGATATGTGTCGAATAGAACACGACGAATGCAGGCGGCCGTGTTGAGCCCAATACTAATGCAATGAAGGGAGACATTTCAAAACAATCTTGAGGCGGGAGGCAGGATGTGCCTGCGGGATCAACATTGCCATTAAGGAATTAAAGCTAAAGAACAAGCTGCTGGAGTGGGCATCGTTGTGACTGTGCCTCATTTTCGTTTTTCTGCCAAACCACATACAATACAGTGGTATGTTAGGATCATGGTTACTGCATGTATGAAGTTGACTCATAAAACCAATATTGTGAAAATATAACTGCCAAATGACAACCACTTAAATTGTGTCTACATATGACATATTTAATAGGTCATTGGACAGTGACAATATTCAGTCATGACCTTTAATGGAAGAGTATGAGGACTCATTTGTAAGTGTGCAAAGACGTCAACAGTAACACAAACGTGTGTAATTTTCACGCCTGCAGTCCTTCATGGGATGGCAGTGTCATCTTTCATTTACGCAGCAGCCATCTTTCAGGTGTTCAGCTTTAAGTCGTACTGCTGTAGTCTCTACTTCCTAGTGTGGCCTAGGTGAGGAGGCAGGTGTCTCCTTACAGCCAGACAGACAGGATGGGGGGAGGAGAGAGGCAAAAAGAAGAAGGACAAGAATAAGAAGAAAAATAGGAAGAAAAATAATAACTAAAAGAAATGATGCTCAAAGCGCTTTGAAATAAAAATTTTGAATGAACACAGGAACCGTTTGGAGGCTGAAGCTCGCCTAAAACACTGTCTAAAAGTAAGAAAGTAACACTAAATTGGCAGTTTGAGCTCAAATCAGGAATTGAACCATCCATGTCTGGATCCAACCGACAATTAGGGTAGCAGGAGAGTATGCCAAATAAGTCCAGTCCAATCTCTCATCATGGTTTGCGGCAATGCTCTTTAAATGGTTGTTAATATTGCGTGTTTCATGTTGTGTATTTATTTGATTTCTTGTCATTCCATGTACATCTACATGTATTTAGTTTTTTTATTCATTCTATGTACATAAGTAAATACAGAGTGTATATAAATACAATTTGTGTATTTACTTAGTATTTGTTCTCTTCTATTTATCTGACACCATGACTATAGTTTGTGTTCTGTGCAGTTGTCCCCCCCTTCCCCCTTCTGCTTGACCTGTGATTGGCAAACACTTCAGTTCTCCAGCCACTTTGTCAATTGTCTGTTAGCCCTAGTTATAAAAAGGAGCCTACTCCAGTAGGCTTAGAGCAAAAGGTGGTCATTGCTACGGACGTAGGTAATGCCTTTTTTCCAAAATCAAAGATATATATATTTTTTTAACGTCAGTTTACCATCTTCGTTCAACCATGGCCTCTAAATAATTGATAGGTGCCAGTGATGAGATTACAGTGACTTATGTCTGATGTAATGTCATTTAATGTCATTTTGGACTTGATCTTAGGACCTCCAGATTACAAAGCTGCTCTACTAGCTGAGCTGTACATCGTCCAGAAAACCAAGCACAATATGCGCAATAGTAAGGTCCGCCAAATAATTCTAGTGTGAGTTCCCATCATATACAGTAAAGTCTCGTTATATCGATATCGGTTATAACGAATTACTACTTATTACGATACTATTTTCATTTCCCAGCAAATTTCTAGTCTTTTATGATATAATTAGTTCCGTTAGTACGATACCCGGTTATTATGATAATCCGGTTACTACGATGCCCTTTTCATCTTCTGCCAGCCAATTTGGTCTGCTTATATCGATACAAAAGCAGCTTAAATCAATCTTTGCTTAAGGATTTCAATACCAAAAATGAACACGGCGAACGGCTGCTTCCAGTCAACTTTATTTTTCACACTTCCACCACCAGAGCACAGCACACACACCGATTCCCGCACTTCCTGGTTCACTTTTCATGCTCAACCCGCCCCACATAGCTGGCCAAACACATGCCTGCAACAAAAGAACCAACTGACATAGCATACACACCTATTCCAACGAAGACACAAGCGTTGCAAAGTGTTATGGAATTACTTAGTAGATGGTTAGAGGTTACTTAGAGTTGAGAGAAAATGCATCAGATTGTTTAGAAATGTTCAACAATATTGAATCGTTTGTGTTAAAAGGTGAAAAGAGGAAGCAGAAGAAGATGGAAGATTTTTTCAAAGTACGTATTGCAGAATAAGTACAATAATAGTAATGTAAACGTTGCAGTTTTTGTTTTCCATACATGTACTCATACATGTACTGAGTTGCAAGAGTGCGTTATGAAAATAATAAATGTTGAAAAAAATGTGACCCATCTGACTTTAACCGAATTGTGTTATGTATATGAATGCAATCATTTTTTGCAACAATGTTTATGGTTTTGTCTGCTGAAGCGTGAGGATTTTGCATTGGTTGAATTTTAGAAAAGAAATAGTCATTAAAAATGCATTGAAGCGCCGAAGAACTGGAGTCTGAGGCGGAGTGTCGAATTTGGGAGAAAACTTTATTTTTCTTGCCAACATTAACTTGCACTCTCTTGCTACGTAAAGGCATGAAAGCCACAACAGGAAGCGGAAAACCCCCGTCCCTCGCGCCTACCCCTCCGGATAGCAACACCTTCCCTATCGATAGTTCCGGGGTGAATTATGTCCTGGTAACCTATCACTACAGCGTAAGTTTATTTTTATTTACTGTAGTACAAAATTTATTGTAGTACAAAAGCATGCTAGATACGCAATCCATGAAGTCAAGGAGAAAATTACATGCCATATCAAAGATCCGCCCACTTTTAATGCAGTTCGGCGCAGGATCGGATATATGGATAGTCCGGTTATATCGGTATTTTTTCCGACTCCCGAGAATATCGATATAATGAGACTTTACTGTAATTAGTTATATAATTTACTTTTTTCCATTCATGGTGTATTGGTAGATGTGCTATGTATTTACTTACAGTTACTGTTATACCTTTTGTTCATCTAACACCTTGGCCCAAGTGACCTGAACATTTTGATGTTGGATTTGTTTGAATTGGTAAAGAAATGGACAAAAAATGAGGTGGAGTAAGAAGAAGTTGTAAGAACCGGAGAAGTAAATAGATAAAAAAATGTCCGACAACAATAACATATGTATTTTCAGCATTCGCACAATAATTGTTGTAACAGTTGTTGTTGTCTTGCAAAAGCAACCAGACGACCTTTGTCCCTCTAAAGGGACACTAAAGTGACACACTTTCCGGGTGAAATGACAATAAGAGTCTGAACAAATGGAGGCTGATGAAGATGTTGGCCCTTCCTTGTGTTGGCGTCTAAGCTTCTGTCAAGGCCACACTTTAAGCCCGCCAACATAAAGGAGATTTAATACCCTGCTGTGGCGGGATTAGGAACACCGGCTTTTACCGTGCACGCCCAGAGACCTGCAACGTTCACATGGTGTGTATGTGTGAAATAATGACAAGACGTCATCAGTGTTTGATGCTGCCGTGATGCTGCTCTCATCCACTGGCTTTATGGTCAGTGACTGTTGCCTGGGACAACAAGCAGCTCTCATTTATCACAGTGAGTGTAGTGGTGAGTATCCCTGCCTGTCATGAGGGAGATCCGTGTTCAATTCCCAGACTGGAAGTGAACGCTTTGGAGGGCTGCAAGTAGAGCCCCTCGGTCAGTCAGTAAGGACTTAATTTGGGGTGTAAAGTGGTGGTCAAAAATGGCAAGTGCTGCTGAGCAAGGCATCAAGCCTTTGGGAGGTATGAGACAGTTAAGTCTCTCGCTTTTTAAATGAAACAAAAGGAGAGCACTGACAGAGAGCAGACCTCCAAGGCCAAACAATAATGTCAGATAGCGGTAGATTTCCTCCTTGCAATCTGAGCAGCTTTTGTAAGAAGAAAGACAGTTTAACCTATTGTAAAGCCGCCGTTAAGAGAAGTTCCAGAAAGAAGAGTCCTGAAGAACTGCACTCCTTTATAATAGATAAGGTAATCATACAAAGAGGTTTCCAACTGCCAAGTTACTACAAGAGACTATCAAGAAGCCATGCTCATAAGGATATGTCTCAAGGATTGCAGTTTCCAACATTAGTATCGGCACAAAGAAGTCTTCTTTACTCCACAAAATATCATAGAAATGAATAAATACTACACTCAAACAAACCAGGAAGTCAGTCGCACACAAACCACCAAACCACATGAAAACATTAACTTGTGCGTTGTGGAGGTAAAAAAAAAAAAAAAACATGTACAAATCTCTGCTCTCTTCACCTGGCAGCAGATCCCTTTCTGCTGAGTCGTTGTCAAAGCTCACAAAGACCCGTAACACCAAAGTGGAAAGCAAACACTTTTGTGTGGGCAGCCAGGAAAGTTACCTTCCAAGCACAGGTTCCGCCTGAAAGCACACACCATCCTCTCGACACGTAAATGCTAAGCTGGGCCACAAGCTGAAAGAGCTCTTAACTTTCTGCATGTGCAACGTCATCTTTCCTTGATCATGGATGCCATCTTGATTGAAAAAATGTAAACGTAACACAGAGTAAAGAGACTGACATGAACCAATACCAGATACCGGTACTGGTCCTTAAAACTAGGGATGTCTGATTATATCAGCCACTGATAATTAATTGGACCGATATCAGCCTGAAAATATCCAGTGGCATGTACCACAAACATTACATCCTTAGAGATTGCAGCAAAATGCAGTTAGTATTGTACCGATTAAACATTCTGTGGGAAAGAAATAATACTTAATAATAATACTAGAGCAACAGAGTAAAATAAGCTTACCAGTTTGGGTTAGTATTCCACATACCATTCTTACTCACAGTGTCTTAAAGAAAGTGCTAAAACATCACAGCATTGGAATAAGTAGATAACAGGAGACAAGACACTACCAACAAATAATGCAGAATAACCAACAACTATGTGAGCTTTAAACATCCACGTTATTAACCATTTACAACAACAGTACAGGAAAGCACGCTGGGAAACAGGAAGCGAGCCCGTATAAATTTTAGGGGCAGTTTCATCCCACACAAATTTTCAAACCCAGAGACAGCACACAAAGCCTGTAGGAAGAAAATTGGGATGCTAATTATTTTCTGCATGCACGCAGGAAAACCTTGCAAGCAGCCTGATCGCAAGGGGAAGGCAGGGAGGGGTGAGTGCGTCAAAAGTTTAAAAGTACATGATGTACATTGGCCAGCTTTACGCTGTGGGTCTCCCTACCTCGGTGGACCCACAGCAGCATAGCGCATCCGACTCTACTGCACCTTGCTCGGCCAAGGTGGGTGGCTTCTCCCAGCCAGCACCACGGTTCTCCCCACCTCCGTGGATGCACGGCAGCATAGCATATGCAACATAAATACCCCTTGCCCGGCCACTGTGAGTGGCTTCTCCTGCTGTACACTCTGATTCTGCCGTAGGAAGCCGGTACATCCATCTTGCAATGGAAGTGAGTGGGCTGCACAAGCCTGATACAATGTACACACAAGTACGCCCCCAGTTAGTGAAACATACCACGGCCTTACATGAAGCACACCTAATGTGAGTAACTCTGACTACCCTACTTCCTCTACATGCTGGCCTTGGTCAACACATTACTCAAAAATTGCATAGCCCGTGTGTGTGGTAACATCTACGTTGGGATGTAACTCCTGCTTTTTAAGTTAATGCCTCTTGTTTATACATTCACAGACGTACATATTTGGGAAACAGTTCAGCAACAAAAGTTAAACGCATTTGATCTTCTCGAATGGTTACTTTAGTGATCCCACACAGCAGTAATAATTCAAGCTACAGAGCATCAGCTATAGACACTTCTGTGTTAAAGAAAAGGAAAGTGAAAGTGAAATTACATGTTGTAAAATGCTCAGAAAGTGAGAAAAATATATCGGCTGCATGCCCGGTTGAAGCAGCTGAAAAGTCTTGACCATCATGAAGGATAAAAATGCTATCATTGAACATGGGAGAGGATCTGCCAGTATGAAATGGACAGTCATAATTAAGCAGTGTAGTGGTCTCATTATTGAGGGATAAAAGTAGGATTGTTTTTTTTTTTGTTCATTTAAGAACAAACTCCGACTTGCACTAAAACACCACTTACAGTGCTGTTGTAGGAACAGAACTCATACACAGACCAAGGATCTCTACCTCGTCCCAGCAGCAAAACATAACTTAATCAACAAAAGTCCGTATTACAATTGAATCAAATATAAAATCATTAAACCATTGTGCTGTTTGAGATACGGTCAGAAGTTACAATGAGGTCATGTTATATGTCAATGTAAACACAAAAAAGCTGTGTAAACACTGGCCAACTTTGTAGCAGCATGACAAAGTGAAAGCACATTTAAAAATATGAAAAGTGTGGGGTCAGAGCACAAACTCCACCTTTAACTCCAACTTAAGCTGATAGGTTTATTGCTGGTGCCTGTGAAAATTAGCATACAGTCGCAGCTGGACAACCTCGGAGGACCCTCGCAGCCGTGCAGAAAAGCCAATGTACACAGGCTAGCCAGCTAGTGGGTGAACAAGTGAAAATAAGCAGCCATGTTGCCTTCCATTTGAACTAAAAATAGACAAAAACAGACTTCAAACAATGATTTTACAATTGTGAAGTTGCCAAAGAGCAGCCTGAGAGCAACAACAACAACACCAGAAGCCATTATTTGACCGGTCAGACCTCAGAGCACTGCTGAGTGTGCACTCTTCATTCAGGCCCTGGAGAGGCCGGCTTCAGCCTGGAACCACAACTCAACTCACCTCAGCCAACACATGGACATGTCCCCATTGAAACCTGAAACATTGTCAACATTATGTCCCCGCGATGCAGCAAACACGACATGACACACACACACACACACACACACACACACACACACACACGACAGTTCAAAGTCCAAGTCAGTCAGACTAAGAAAATCAATCAAGTGTCGGAACATCCAAATATATCGGTCATGCACTAACTACAATTACAGAACATTATTTCTAGCTTAATTTCCCTTTGAAAGATGCAAATCCATTGACACAAACAAATTGTCATTTAAATATATCATTAAAAAGTGTCATGAACAAGTAAAACAACATCCTACAAGCATCTGGACTTTATAAAAATGAGCCAATTTAACATAACATTGCCATATGCATTGACAGAACACAACATAGTGGAATAGAATATGGGAGCGAGAATGACAGAGAGAAAGAGGGAGAAAGAGGGAGAGAGAGACGGGCTTACCGGTGTTTAGATTAAACCAGTCCATGACCAGTCCACAACGAACCAACCATTCCATTACCAGTCTGGCCAACTGGTTTCCTTAACACACACAAACACTCGCAGTCCACGCAGCACTTCACGGCAACACACACCCGCGCTGTGCGTCCACTGCTTTCTCTGTGGGAGACTACCACTGTGCGTGCGTGTGCATGTGCGTGTGCGTGTGTCACCTCCGCTAATGACAGCTGACAAACTACATGCCACAAATCCTCTCGCTCGCTCTCTCCTGTCTGTCCGTCCCCTCCCCCATCGTGTTCACAAGCTCCACCCACAACACACTCCACACTCCTATTAGACACACGTTCATGTCAGCCAGTGAGAGGTAATTCTTCTTCACACGCTGACAACATCTCACATGCTTCTCACGCACAACATGTTAATCATGCTTTATTTTGAAAAACCAACACTTTGACACTAAGGTGTGCTTCCTGGCTGCATGACGACCCAACACTCACTACAAGATAATGGCTTGGTTGAAAACTTGGTTGGCTAGCTTACCGGCGTTGTGCATTGTAAGATGTTTCTGACAAAGATCCAGGATCAGATGTACACATGACTTTCCACAACCTGTTGGCATCCAGCAAAATCTCACCTAATACTACCAGAGAGAGTTGGATCATGACCGACAATAACAAGACAACCTGCTGCGTTTCCCAGACTCAGAGACTCGGATCAGTGTGGTGTCTCTGCATGTCCACAGAGTTCCCACTGTCTTGGTTTCACACATTGACAGTTTCACCAAAAACTTGTGTGGTTTTATTTGTACAGCTGAAGCCGTGTGGAAACGCTCTACGAGCGTTCACCTGCTATGTGGGTGTCTCAGTCATCTTCAGGCCGGATGTCGCATCTCCTCCCTAGTGGGTCACATCCCGTCTCCAGGATTTCTTCCCCAGTCAGAAAAAATGGCTTTGAGAAGATGCCTTTTGAAAGATGAAGATCATGTTGCAGAGTTTTTGAGGTCCTGCACCAAATCACTGAAGAAACTTCACTGCAGGACGTCTACCCCCCCCCCCCCCCCAAAAAAAAATGTAGAACCTATGGCATGTTTTTATGCGACTTTCCACAGCACACATATATGTGACACATTCTAAAAAACTTGCAGAGTAGGGTTGTGTTAAAATTGTCGACTATTCAATGATTTGATTCAAAGAAGCCTGATTTGACTATCAAGCTCACCACTGAATCACATAAAAAGTAATATGATCAACAGTGTACCAGTCTGACTACATGGGGGCTGCCAAGCTTTTTTGTTTGTTTTCATAATAAAATAGCCTATTTTGATATAAAAGCCTAAATTGTGCTAATAAAGAAATTAAAACGATATGTGTGTTACCAGAAGACCGATACTTGCATGGGCAACAAACTAACTTGCACGGTGGGACCCAAACTTGAAATTTTAGGAGCGCAGGCAGAAAATTTAGGAGAGCGCACCAAAATCCCCTTGCAAATTAAATATTCACATTTAATATAATTTTCAATGTATTGCTCAGAATTGATCAATAAATGGCAACTTCTACCACCACTCTGTTTTTGTCTGTAGCTTCTGGAAGGCCTTAAAATACACCTTAAAAGAAAAGCACATTTCATACGTTATGAATGTGGTACACAATTATTTATTATTGCTTCAATATTGACTGTAGAAGAAAAACACAGCTTAAAAAGGGCCTATTGTGCTTTTTCCACATTTCTGTTGCCATCAGAATGTTGTATTCTCGTGTTAAATAATGGCAAAGTTTCAGATAATGATGTTTGGGATGGCCCTGAAAGCTTGCTTTCAGAGAGCTTTTCTTAAAACTGGCTGTTTGTGACGTCACAGGGAGCCAGGTTTCCTTATATGGTCATGTGCTGTAGGCCAGATACGCTCTAGGACTGCCCTCCACACAGCTCTGCTTTGCTCTGTTTATGTTTGTTAGCAATGGGTCCCAGGAAATCTGGGAGTTGGTGATTCCCAGCAAAAGAAAAATACTTTCATCTGTCAATGGCGTTTCACACAGGACTATTTTTGTGAACATGAACGAGAAATATGCACCACACTGTTGCTGAAGGCAGAAGCAGCGCACTGTCGCTCCAAAAGTTACATCACTGTTTTTGTCTTGTCCATTTGTCTTTGTGTATTTATGTCAGGCCTGTCCAGCTGTCCTTTGATATGTATAATTTAAAAATTCATTGATGTATATTTGAGGGTTGATTGGTGTGTGTGTTGACAGGTCACTGTAGTTAAGGACTCCTAATTACATGTATTAAAAGCATTTTAGTACATTTTTAGTAACAAATAAGAAGTGGGCTTTTTGGTGAGCGTCCATATCCAAAACATCTGCTGGTTCTTCCCCTCCTGGAGTGAGTGTTGTTACTGAGTGCACGTGTGGTTTGTTGTGTTATTGTGTGTTTGTGTCGCTCAGTTGGACTCAGCAGGCTGGAGCCACTTTAAGAGGCACCTGCCACCACCAGTACACACTGTTGTTACATGTGTGTGCGTGTTCATGTGCATGACAGCTGATTTTCAGCTCAAAGGCCGACGAGCAGCCCCAGTGCAAACATGACTGTAGTTAGATCCCAGCATTTCCCATACATTCATTTCACATTGTAATGGGACATGTGTTTCCCTTGTGGCAATTATTATTTTTTTGTCTCTCCCACAATGTTATTCCTCTCTTTTACAGACAATGCCACCATCGAGCACCCCCAAACCCACCACGACAAATACAAACTAATAAACATGTTCATCATATTTCTGTGGTAGGTGATATAAATATGCACTGCATGCAGGTTAGTTACATGGCACTTATTTTTCACAGTTCAATACAAGGAATGAGCCAACTATTTTTTTCCGCATTGTCCTCAGTTGCCTGACAGCATGCTTCCTGCAGCACATGAAGCCTGCTGAGTCAGCCTGAATGCATGTTCCTATAAACAACATCGTATGTTCATATTATTCTCCAAGTTTCATCACACCGATAGTTACATTGTGCTTCCTGTTTATGTTGTCTTTCCAACGGTGACTTACTGCAGATACATGTTAAATAAATGTTAGCAGCGCCTCATGTTTCTTTGTTATGAAAATTCTTGAAATCTTCAAGAAATTTCAAGTGTTAAACATTCTTTGTGGTAACTGGAAAATGGAATTGTCTGGTTTAGCTCAATTATCAAGGACAAGTGAATGCTAATTGTAATGCTAACTTATCACAGCCATAGCAGCTAGGCAGTACGACAATTAGGACTAATGCAATGGCAGCAAGGCTGCATCTCGCTTTCTGTCGTCCAGGAACATGCTTGCACTAGCAGGCAGGAAGACGCCACAATTAGCTCTGGCCAAAAGCCTGTTATGCTATTAGCTTGTATTAGCATGGTATCGGCCCGCCGCCTCTGGCTGAGCTCTGCTGTCACAGCTACGGCTAACCAAATTAGTCCTTGTTATGCAAGCTGCTAGACTTGGCTCCCTGTCTGCAGCTTTAACTCCTTGTCATGTCACATGTGTACGTTGGTTGCTGTTACCTCAAGACATTTCAACCAGGAATTTAAGTTGCAGGGTTACTAATTATATGTGGTGTAAGAATTATTGTCAGGCTGATTACATATGGCCAATTCATCGATATCAATGAATATGTAACCGCTATCTTAACTTTTTTTGCTGTGCGGACATTCTGTCGCGCTGTTCTAGTGTCTCTCTCTGTGCTGCTCCCTACCCGAATATGGAGGACCAAAACTGCCAAAATAATAAATAAATAAATAAATAAATAAAAGTGGAAATAAAAACAAAAATGAAAAAAATCAAAAAATTAAATACAAAAAAATAAATATAAATGGAAATAAAAACAAAAATAGATTTTTTTTAATTTTTGAATCTTGTTTATTTTTGTATTTATTTTGCTTTTATTTATTTTTATTTTATTTATTTTTGTTTTTATTTCGATTTGTATTTATTTTTTGTATTTATTTTTTTTTTTCATTTTTGTTTTTATTTTCACTTTTATTTATTTATTTATTTATTATTTTGGCAGTTTTGGTCCTCATAGAAATGCAGAAGGAAAAACTATTCAAATGAGGGGGCGGTCCTAAGTGTGTCTTGGGTTGAACTGTTCGCCTATTGGTTGATCGACATGTGAGTGCGAAAATCGACTATGTATGCCTGCAAACGGCCACAGCAAGAGGAAGTATACATTTACCGGGACAATAATGGCGGGGTCCACCAGGAAGTCGGTGTCCGAGCTTCTCAGGGATGCTGCCAATCGTTTGGATGATTTGGAACGTGGTAAGTATGAAACAGCTGATGTGTTGCGCTTTTACTTAATTCCAGTTCAGGTGTGTTGACTCTTTCTTTACTTTCTGCTTTCACAAGCTTCAACTTCGGACGAATCGGACGGGAGTGGTGTGGTGACTTCCTCTTGCTGTGGCTGTTTGCAGGCATACCTAGTCGATTTTCACACTCACATGTCGATCAACCAATAGGTGAATAGTTCAACCCAAGACACACTTAGGACCGCCCCCTCATTTGAATAGTTTTTCCTTCTGCATTTCTGAGGGCCAAAACTGCCAAAATAATAAATAAATAAATAAATGTGAAAATAAAAACAAAAATGAAAAAAACATCAAAAAATTAAATACAAAAAAATAAATATAAATGGAAATAAAAACAAAAATAAAAAAATATATACATAAATAAATACATAAATAAATAAATAAAAGCAAAAATAAATACAAAAATAAAAAACAAGATTCAAAAATTACAAAAAAAATTATTTTTGTTTTTATTTCCATTTATATTTATTTTTTTGTATTTAATTTTTTCATTTTTGTTTTTATTTCCACTTTTATTTATTTATTATTTTGCCAGTTTTGGTCCTCCATACCCAAATACCTGGTCCCTCCCCCCGCACACAGGCGGACCAGCGAGGTGGCGCTCTTTCTTCCTCATTCACTCGGCTGCAGCAGAGAAACGGTGAAACAAACTACATTTTTTTTTTACACCATATGATCTGTGACTTTGTAAAACAATATAACCCTATAATTTAGTGCCACATTGTCAGGGCCCATCAAGGAGAACATTCTGATTTTTTTCATTCACATTTTAGAGAGCGTATCATAGTGTTTTAACATTGTGTACGCTGTGAGAAATAAATAGAAATACAACAGTTTATTGACATGTCCACCACTAGCTAAGACTATAAAACAGTATTTTAAAGTGAAACTAGATAATAATAATAATACATTTTATTTGTATAGCGCTTTTCTGAGTACTCAAAGACGCTTTACAGTAGAGAAAAAGAAATAAAAAAAGCGTTGAATAAAAGATGCATAAAAATATAATATCCATACATTCATTCAGAGCTAAAAGGGAGGCGGGCACAGCAGTCAGGTATAAAAAGTTAGACATTAAAACGGATTTAAACAGGTGGGTTTTTAGTTTTTTTTTTGAAGGAGGGAAGGTCGGGGCAAGCACAGAGTGAATGGGGCAAAGAGTTCCAGAGGGTGGGGGCAGCGATGGAGAAGGCTCTGTCTCCCCAGGTTCGGAGCTTGGTTTTACAGAGGAGTGCCAGGAGGTTGGAGTCTGAGGAGCGAAGGGGACGCGGGGGATTGTGTGGATGGAGGAGGTCTGTGAGATATGGGGGGTCAGATCGTGGAGAGCTTTGTAGGTGAATGCAATGCCTGGAGACATGAATGCGTGTGAATGTCTGAGCCTGATGGCAGGGAAAACAAAAAATACTCATTTGTTGAGAAATGTAGAAGACACATTGATTAAATACAAAGTGAAGCAAATATTAGCAATAGGTGGTATGTAGCGAGGACAAAAAAAAGCATAGAAGACTAAAAAACTTAGTAAGAGCCGTATGAATGCATGTCATGATAATAAAAAAATCTACTGTATATCGTGGTCATAGTAAAGGAAATTAGGAGCACAGGAGTTACACAGCCGATTTGTTCGCAATTGGCCCATCACTATTTTAGGAGGGGGACCTGGGGGAATCGTCAGAGAAAAAGACCCACACAGCATGCGGCAGACCAAAACAAATGAATTCCCCAAAGACTTGAGCAATCTGTCGTGGGTAAAGTCTGAATCGGTAGAGGAATGTACAATGCAAATGGTGGAAGTTTGGAAAATGGCCCATTCATTTTCAAAGGCAACCATGTCGCCACAAATAGATTGCAGTCCTGTGGGAAACACTGACATTGCTGCACTTTAAAATGGTAGGCTCATCCACATCTTCAACTATGTACTAACAGGAAGAAGAAACTTGAGCAAGCTCACCACAGAACTCCGGTCTCACAGAAGGGGGCAGGGTAAACACAGAGTCAGAAAAGCACACTGACATGTTGCAATCCTTTTCAAAGTTCACCGTGTGGCTGCTGAGAAGAGCAAATAATCCTAAAAGAGTTGAAAATATCACGAGTCCACCCATGACAGATAACATATCCACGGGAGTCCGATGGCATCAGTCACGTAGGCAAACCTTCACATTCTCCAAAGTAACAAAACAGCAAACACTGATAGGACCCTGAGTGCTTTGCTATGAAATAACAAGCTCATTATGCTGGCCAATCCACTATGACAACAGTATGTCAATGACAATGCACGCCATACTGTCATGAGCTGTGTTGTCACTCTGCTGCCGCCTGTCTGCTCTCCCTTGTAGTGCACGTGGCCCTGCAGAGGAAAAGCTGCCAGCCACACCTGCTGCCAATTAGTGCCAGTCCCCTTCTTCAGTTGACTGCAGGCAATAGTAGTTTCTCAAACACACAGCCCGCAGGCCAAATGTGGCCCGCAGGACACGAGTTTGAGGCCCCCGCCTTGATATGAAAGTTTAATGTTAGTGCGGCCCGCGCAAGTTTGATATGGATGCTGTATGGTATCATGTACCCAGAAAAAATTATTATGTTTGATTAATGTTCATGTTAAAGGTTAAATAACTGTTAATAGTTATCCTCCCTATCCGTGTGGAAGTGGTACGTTTTTGGCTATTTAAGTTTAAAGAAAACTTTAAGGCTACCGTTTAGGTTGCTAGCTCTCTAGTTTGCAAGTTAGCATGTGTCTCAAGACCCTGCAGTTGCGCAATATGTTGTAAATAAAAAGAGTATAAATGTGACTATAGTCGTGTTTTGTCATGTCTACAGGGCTCTAATAATGCTTTGTTCATTTTAATCTGAAAAAAATAATTTGTCTGCCCACCAATTATGTGTTTTTTTTAAGTTTTTATTATTTGCCGTTGTATTATTATTATATTTATTTATTTATTACGGATCGATTTTTTTAAATTCTTTATTTGTTTATTTATTTTTCATCTTATTTTGTGTAGAAAAATAAAAAGTAAGATATTTGAAAACAGTGGAATGTTTTATCAGAGCTTTTCTTGTAGAAAATCGAAACCAGAGCAAAGTTTATTAATTTTTCAGTTTTTAATAAATGCGTTTTTTTGGGGTTTTTTTTTTGGAAAACCTGATGCGGCCAAGTCTCGCCCAGACCCTAGCTCCAGTGGCCCCCAAGTAAATTGAGTTTGAGACCCCTGCCTTAGATAAAATACAGAGCCAGTTTTGTTTGTCTCTTTTGGCTTTTTCCCAATTTCAGTATCGCTACTAATAATACTAATAATAATTAATTATTAATTAATGTTTAATTCATTATTAATACTAATAATTAAGGTGGATGCATCTTGCCTGGGTTTGCCGGCCAGTCGGCCGGCCTATCGTCTTCTGTGGGGACTTTTTGCCACTCTTTAATAACTTCATTCTGGCCTGAGCACATCAACAGCAGTGCAAGCCCAGAACCACACACATATCCCCAACTCAAACACTCTCTTGTCAGCCTGTCTTGGGAACAACACCTCCCCGCCATCACCAGACAACAGGTGCATTCACTGACACTCCGAAAATCACAACAGTATCCTCGTTTGGGTGCATGTGTGGTCAATGTAATTAAAGGAGACACTATGTAGCACTTATAACACAGGAGGAACTTTCGTTGTGTGATGAGCTACGGATGACATGTGATGCGCAAACCTGCTTTTCATTCAGGTTTTCAGTTAATGATGTGAGAAGACTAGAAATAAATGAATTGTTAAATACAAAAGGTGAGTTATGGATACCAGCATTTTGTTCTGGTAAAACAGGTATATTGGCTTTGGCTTGAAATAAACTGAAAAGAAATGTTACAAAAATCAGTAGCCCTTGGCCATTTTCATTTTGTAAAAGTAGCTCTCATAAGAAAAAACCTTGGTGACCCCTAATATAGCCAGTAGTACATGTAAATATTGACTACATGTACAGTATGTGATAGGTATTGGTATTGACCAATTTCCCTCATGGATTACTACATCAGTGCTTGCAAAACTGCTGCTCAGTCAAACGTAACGAGCATAAATACAGGTCGGTTATTAAAGACCAAACATGTGCACTACAACATCATCTGGAACAGTTCCCAATCAATAAGTATCTAGTATAGTCACATGACAAAATATAAAACATTGTTAGTAAAATACATCTACGCACCAGGGATGTGAATTTCTACACCTCAGTCAACCAATGTGGACATAACTTTGTAGAACAGTTTTGCTGTGATCAACCAGAAAAAACAAAAGTAGTGATGTCACTGTGAGAGAACCTGAAGTCTGAAACGTGACATGGGTCAACACTCCTGATTCCGAAAGCCGCTAGCAGATTATCAATGGCAAGACATTGAAACTGAAATATGATTGGCCAAAAAATATTTGACACACATCTATAACCATCAAAGGCCTTTATGGAACTGGCTTGAGATTAAAAACAGCTTTTCAACCAGAAAATATACCACCACCAGCTTGTGGTTTCAAAAAAAAGATTGTACAAAAAGAACTGCATTTGTCATCACTTCAGTTGCAGCTGATTAAGATGGCTGTCCGTCATGGCTGTCAGTCTCAGCCGTCAAATCAAATAGTTTTTATTTTGAAATAGCTCACCGGAAATGTGACAGGCTCGTGTGTAATGTCTTTGATGTTGGATGAATTGCGGTGGATGTCGAACCGCACATGGCAGTTGAAAAGCACCAGTTTAATCTTTTGAATTAAAGAAACATCGAAGCACAATTAAAGATCGTAAAGCATGTACGACTTGTGACTAGTAATTTACTTTTAAGCCACAAAAATAATGGTCAACTATGGTGCTTCAAATCCGACTAAATGCTCCTTTATTCCATTTTCACTAATAAAATAAACGTTTCATACATACAGTTGTTCGTGGCAGGTTAAGGCTATGTCTTACCAAAAAGGTCTAAAATGTTTTTACATTAAGAAGTGTCACAAAAAAACAGACCGTCACGACAAACACTCGCACTGCCCATTACTTCAACTTCACCTTTAAATGTCGAATTGAAGGCCAAACTCAAAGTAACTTTCTTGTCCTGACAAGCTTACATCAAACAACATCTGGTTTTTCGGGATGTCTGAGCAGATCAATTCAACAGCAAAGACACGTAAATGAAACCTGTCACTTTTTGACAGTCGCTAGCTTGATGAAAACAGGCACCAGCTCATGCCCGCTAGCAAACACTAGAAACTAGGAAAACCTTTGATTAAATTTAGCCAACTTCACCATGACGTGTTGTATAAATGTTATGAGGACACTTGTTGTTCACCATTCATCATAGAGCTCAGTACAAAATGCACCGTAGCGTGGAACAACATCGACGAACAGACGGCCATTAAATATATTACACCGAGTCTGTAGGTCGGTGATAAAGGCGGGAGCTGACCGGAAACTTACCAGACGGTTGAGCGACTGAGGGATAAAATGAGCAGAGAGGAAGAAGGTGTCTCCTCTTTGTGGACCGGCTCCGCCATGTTGGTGAGGTCAACCGTGCTCACAACCTGCCGTTTATCTCCTAGCAGCGATTAAAAACACACACCTCTCCCCCACTTCACACTTTCACCTCCTCTTCGTGCTCATGTCAGAACCACTTGAAACATAAACTTAACCGCCCTATTTTTACACACTATGCATGATATATACTGACGGGCCACATCATTAGGTACAGCAACTAGTGAGGTCCAACAACCTGATGTGAAATATGCTTTTTCTCTCTTCTTTTAGATCAGGGTACATACTTTTTTCAGAGAGGGTTGCATACGGAAAAGAAGAATGTGGCTGTGGGAACTTTGATACATTTTTTCATGAAAGACGTACATCATCTTTCAACTTCTTAGCTGCACATTATAGCCGAAGCAAATGCAAATAAATCATAAATATCTTATCAAAACTGAATATGATTTAGATTTTATGCCACGGGCCAATAAAACTGTGGGCCACATCTCCTTTTCTAAAAAGGTCTGATTCAATCCTCCTTATTGATACACTTGCAGGCCAAGTTTCTCCAAGTTTAGAGGCCAACATGTCTGATCGCCATAGTTACCAGTGACCTTCAACCTCTCTTGTTCTGGCACACAAGTAGATTTTTGACTGCCAAGTTATTGTTCAACTTTTGTGAACTTGTCCAACAACTATTGTACTTGTGTCTGTACTGTACTGTCTGTGTCGGACTGGTGGTTCTCAGTCATCCAGGTCACGGTGATCCGCAAAGGTTGAATGGAAGCAACTGGACTCTTCTCGTTTGTTGAAGATGTTTCAGTTTTAGCCTAAAAGGGTTCTTCTTGACATTGAGGACAAACCTACCCACACAGACCGGTACCTGCTCTTAAGACTCCCATCATCAATTAGACCCCAAGCCAGGGGTTATCAGACACCTCAAGAACAGAGCATAGAAGATCCCACCACTGACAACAGAAGACAGAAGGAACTGCGGGTTTCCTAACTGGTGGTCCTTTGTCAAATCCGCCAGGAGAAGAAGGGGCTCTACACCCAAGCCTGAGGATTGAAACAGGAAGCCAAGTGTGGTGGTCTTTTACGTGACTGGTTCGTCAGAAACATATGGGTACATTTCAAACCCACAAACACCCTACGACCAACGCTGGTTCACCCCAAAGACAAAATCCAGAGCAGAAACCTCACAAATGTTGTTTATGCATTGCAGTGTAGTGAGGAGTGCAATAACCTCTACATTGGAGAGACCAAACAACCCTGATACAAATGCATAGCACAACATAGGAGAGCAGTTAATTTCCTTCTCAAAAAGAAGAGACATTCCTTTGAGGACAACAAAGTCTCCATTCTGAATAGGCAGGATCGCTGCTTTGAAAGCAATATGAAAGGAGGCGGTATCATCTGTTTACAACAATGTCCTAATATCTAGCCCCTGAAGACTATCTCATTCCACAGGAATAGTGGCCACTAAGGCCACCGGTCGTTCATCAGCCTCGCCCGGCAGGAAACCCCACACTAAAAGAAATGATACTGCAGAAGCCTTGTTGTAGTTAGAATGTTGTATTCTTGTGTTAAACGATGGCAACTTTTGAGATAATGAGGTTTGAACCCTGAAAGAAGTTTGGGTTGGCTCAAAACGCTTGGTTTCAAAAGGCATGGTAAAACTGCCCCCAGAGGAGCGGACTTCCTTATATGGGCGTGGCTGCAAGCCAGATAAGCTCTCTGCCCTCCTTTAATCTGTGCTCCTCGGTTTACGGTACTTGCTAGTAGAGGTCTACACGGCTGTGCTTTTCCTTGGCCGCATGACAGCCACAGCCGTCCACAGCCGTGGTGAGATTTGAGTGAATTCGAGATTTGAGAATTAAATTACCTCTTTTCAGCTCAAGATAGTATAAATTGTGTGAAAAAGATGATATAAGGAGACATTAGTGTTGACACCAACTGAGACATTTGTGAAGAACTATCATGGAAAACAAAAAGTCTCGAGTTTTCCATAGCCGTGGCCACAGCCATGGCCACGTTCTTGAGATTTCTTCAGCCCGCCCCGCCCCGCCCCGTTAGCCGAGGAATCCGGCCAGCCGTGGGGCCAGCCGCTCCGTGTAGACCTCTACTTGCTAGTAATAGCTCTTAAGGGAAAGACACATTTTTTTCCAATTCCTAAAGACGCCACCATCAAGCACAAGTGGTTGGAGTTCCCGATTCCCTACCAGCAAAAGAAATGCATTTTAATCTGTCAACGGTAATTCACACTGGGCTGTTTTGCCAACAAGGGCCACTATGCAGCTGGACTAGCCCACAAACTTGCTGAAGACTTGCCAATGTTGCTTGGTCGTGTGGAAGAGTGAGAAGAGCAAGCATTAAGTCATTTATCAATGTCCTAAATGTTTATTTTGTGTAGGTCATGAAGCTTGCTTGTGTTTGCTTGCTTGCATTTCCCTCCACGATGCTGTAGACAACCTAATGCTAAAGCTACTTACCATTGAGAGATGACTTAAAGTAACCTCTTTCCTTGAGGACTGTCCAGTCCAATGCATATGGTTGTATGTTAAAAGACCACATTTTAAAAAGATACATCGCTGTTTCTTATCAACTCCTATTCCGTTCGCAGCTAGCGGCACAAACCGGAAGGCCTATTATGCACTCACGAGTGTGACCAACCACAGCGGAGTGGGCGTGCCTGCAGGCTGAATAGGTGCCGATTCTGGAAGAACTAGAAAGGGTTGTGTGCGGATTATCGCATGAAGCTACTCTATTGGAGTCCATAAGTCAATACAAAGGGCGGAAAAATGAGCATAATAGGTCCCCATTAGGGATTCACACTCATATTCACACTTGTTAGACTATTTAAGTCTACAATTAACCCAACATGCATTTTTTTGGAATGTGGGAGGAAGTGACAGTACCCACAATATCCATACGCTAATGGAGATTTGAACCAGGATCTCCTGACTACAAGTCCGGAGTTGTTGGCCAAAGAATAACATATGACAGGATAATACATGCACGCTTTTGTCTAATGGTGGTTGTGGATGCTTGAAATGAACGTAACACAACCTTGCAGTCTGGATCTCCTCCAGCTCCTTTACCGACCGTTGTGTTGCAACACGGAGTTTGATTCATGCACTTCTTCATTATGAAGCAGGGAGGAGTAAAGTCACCTCAGTCCAGGGAGTGTTTAGTGTAAAAAAAGACACGCATGCAACCTCAACACTTCAGCCCAAAGTCCTCTTACAGCAGTGGTGTCCAAAGTGCCGGCCTGAGGCTATTTTCACGCCACAGGTTGTTTTTTAATGGCCCTCGTGTGAAAATGAAATGATCCTAGGATATAGTACTAGATATTACACCTATTTCCACCTATTTGCTTTGTCACATACAACATGAAGCTAAAATGTGCATGTTTTGTTTAATAGCTTAGCATAAGTGGATTGTTTTAGCTTCTTTAGTGTACTAAATGTATCACAGTGGCCTCACATCATTTAATCTTTCTGTCTGCAACCTTTGCTGGAAACAGATTTACATAGCTGTCAAACATCATGAAGATAGTTCAATTCATTTAAATTTTTATTATTTTTATACAGGACACTCATGTTGAAACTGCTGTAGCTTCCTTTGATTGCTTCGGTTGTCATTTTTAGGAACCAATATACAGTATAAACACCCATTGGGATCAACTATAACTAATATGTACATCTTGCTACATTAAATTTAATACAAGTACTACCCCCGAAGACAGCTGGGATAGGCTCCAGCACGCCCGTGAATGAATGAATGAGTACTGATTGTAACACTGAAATTACAATTCTTATGCTGACGCGTTGGATAAAACACTAAAATGTTTATTATGAACACCCACTGAAATTATCAAACACATTGATTTGAAAATATGTTTTAGTGAATTTTTTTTTTTTAAATCAGGCACATTCTGATCACTTTCAGTCATGAGAAATCCATCACAAGTTGCTCCTCCATGTGCTGATCTGTGATGTTTCAGTCACTGAGGGGCAAAACAATACTTCATAATAGTACAAGTACAAATCGTAGAATAGAGTAGTCTGTTGTCAACTCACCTTGTCTGATCTTTCCTTCTTTCTCCATTTTTTTTAAGTGATGCAGCAGGTTCACATTGGCTGCTTGATGCAGATACTCAGGAGTGTCCTGCACAGTGAATAAGGAACAGTTCAAATCTATTGAACTATGTATATGAGAAAATATAGCATATGGACAACAGTGTTTTGTTGTGTGACCTTGTAGACAATCTTGACAAGCTGCATGGAGGAGAAAGACTTTCCCGCTCCGGCTTTAATGGCCTCCAGGATCTGTTGTTCTCGCTGGTCCCGATGGCTGATGTAATGTTGGATCTTTGAACCAGCGTCCTGAACCACCGGACCGTGACCTGCACACAGCAGAGCTTCCCTCATCTGACCTCAACTTCCTGAACCCGGATCCTAATGTAAAACCTAAACATGTGTCCTTTAAGAAATTAAGTAAAGAACAGATTTTTTGATTGCCTATTTTTAATGTGTTTTTAATTTTTATTTTTTACTTATGTCTGTTTACGTTTAGCATTTGTATTGTTTAACAGGGTTTTTTTTTCGTCCTCAACTGGCCCTCCGTGAATAAATAAAGGATGAATGGATGAATGTCCTGGTCTATTTATCCATGCTATAGTCACTGAGAAATAAAAGACAAAGTCCTTGTTTCCACTCACCAGGATAGATGAGGTCGGCTTGGACCTCAAGCAGTATCTTCAGTGACTTCATGTAGTCGTGGAGGTCCTCAAAGACAGCCGTGCCTTCTCCCAGGATGCAATCTCCTGAGAAGATCGCTTGCTCCTCCTCCAGGAAGAGCGCCATGTGGTCATCTGTGTGGCCTGGCGTGAAAACAACCCTGAGATAAAAAAATTAAAATAACGTGTTAACATCTCCTCACTTTATTTTGACCTTTTAACTTCCAACATCTCAGCTGACTTCAGCGTTGCTCCCTCCGTCTGGACTATATCGCCATCCTTCAAGTATGTGTACTTGATGTTTTCACATGTCTCCTGAAGCTGGCTGGAGCGAGGAAGTTTCCCAACTCTGACATCACAACCTGGCAACACACAAACATGATATGTGGTAATTACTTTTGAACTATTACAATAGCATTATTGTTATCAAATTATTAAGGGGGATTAACGGGGACCTATTATGATCATTTTCGGCCTTTTGTTTTGAGATGTGGTCTCCTATAGAGCAGCTACACACAATTACCAGCACAGAAAGCTGTCCAAATCTTCCAGAATCTGTTTTAATTTATTCCACTCTGGGCATGCCCATTCCGCTGTGATTGGTCCCACTCCTAAGTGCTTCCAAGGACTTCCGGACTACTGTAGAACCCCACTTTCTAATTTTGTTGATAATAAATGAATAAACCCTTTTGGAGATCTACTTGAAACGTGTTTAGGAGCTACTGGTTGGAGACCCCTGACTTGCCGTGTAAAGAGTGGCAATGTGGGTTTAAAAAACTTGAGTAGACCAATAACTGTGGTGGAAAAAGGCTATTAACAATTCCAGACATTGTTGAGTTTGTAATTTGCACCCCGCGATGTACACCATAATGCTACACAGACAACCGCTTAATTACACACTGATAAATTATTACTCACAGCTCATGATTCTGACTCAACATGACCAATTAACGTTGGAAAGCCATCGGACTTCTGCAACAGTCTGTCGTATAGTCCAGCTTCGCCCATGCTAAGCCTACAGCTTATAGCGGGGCACGCCCATATAAGGAAGCCCGACTAACTTTGACGTGATGTTAGCAAAACATCACTGAAACTGATCGTTCAGAGCCATCCCAAACTTCTTTCAGGCCTCAATTCCAAACGCACAGACCTCATTATGTCAAACTTTGGCATTGTTTAACACGATAATACAACGTTTCAGTAAAGTCAGAAAAGCGGAAAAAGCCCTCACCAGTGATGTCTCTGCAGATGTCCCCCACGCCGCCTGTGTGGTCATGGTGCCAGTGAGTGACCAGGATCTCTTGAATGCTGGTGTTGAACTTCCTCAGGGCCTCCTTCAGAGTGCTGATGTATTCAGGGACAGCAGGCTCACCAGTGTCTATGAGCACCCGTCTGGGGAAAATACAAATAAGATGATGTGGACTGATACTATGTTCATAATTTACAGGCCTGTAAGTACATTGAACATTACTCCCACCACATTGAATACAGACGTATTTTCCTATACATATTTTCATAGAAGAAATTATACCTTAATCATTGCTGTTAATCATTTTGGTGCATTTAATAAACACCCCAAACACGATGGTATAATGATTCTATGTATCTGCCATATGCATATGTTAAAAATACGCGTAGTGGTTTCTGATACAGTCGAGCAAACCTAAACTTTGTTAAAAATCAATGTCGCGTATTGTACATAAACACGTGAATAAATAATCCTCTCTTAAAAGTTAACATTGGACGACACGTTCTTCTTATCCAAATGCTTATCATCTGTGATAAACTCTTTTGAAATGAGAAAAGCAACATGTCTGACATGTCCTGCATGTCACCTGTCCCCGGTGCCGACCAGGTAGGTATTCGTTCCCTGCAGCGTCATGGGTCCAGGATTACAGCCCAAAACCCGAATTACGCGGCAAGACAGCTGCTCTATACGCGGAATTACTGCAGCCATAACGGGGACTGAACAGAAGAAACGGCACAAAAAGAAGCACAGAACAAATGGGTAAAAGGGCAACTGACTTGCAGGAAGTTAAAACGACCAGGAAGAAATCCGGAAATGGCGCGCGGCAATGTTTACTTCCTTTGCCAGGTTGCCTTCAAAATAAAGGTTCTGACTGAGCCTCAGGATAATATCCTACAAGTGAGAAATTAAAGAAAAATAGAGAAAAAAAAGTCTATCGATGTATTGTTATTGCAGCTACAAATATAACCCCCTCTAACTGTTAGATGATACCGTGCTGTGGCACAGACTATACACGTGATGGCGCTATTGTCTGTAATATTTATCTAATGGAGTCATCCAGCTAGCGCTCCATCTAGCCGTATCTACAGTGTACTGTATATTTATATATCTGCCAGCCCAAACACAACACAAGGCATTCCATCACGTTTAGCAGTCATTTCTCTTAATGTCTTGTTTGATAGTTGTCCAAATTAATGTTCCACTCCTACCTAATGTCTTGTGTGCGTGTGTGTGTGTGTGGGGGGGGGGGGGGGGGGGCATTATTTCTCTAAATGAAATAGGTGCTGACATCTGAGCAGCGGAAGACACCCCCCCCCCCACCTCTCTTTGTAATTACACAACATAATGGCGGTGCAGTCGGCCCGTAATCTCCCATTAGAATCATTCTCGGCTGCCTCCACTGGCTTCTAATTCAATATAAATGCAAATGACCGGGGGCGGTGGATGGGGGGGGGGGGGTGGGTACAGGAACAGTGTTATGGAGTGCACGACACACCCTTACTGTTTACAATACATACTGTTGGTTCCCACAATGAGGGTGAGGGGGTCTCAATGCTTCGTACCAAAACTGACTGGACCTGCTAACATGGACTCAAAAAATACTAGAGAAGCTTTAGGACTTGGATCTTTAGCTTGTTTAATTTGAGAAGGAAGGCCATAAAACCACATGTGGATAGGAATCCATGTTTTCCTTGGGGTTTTCTTGAGGTGATGCTGAACTTGTAGAGCAGGGGTGCTCATTAAGTCGATTGCGATCTACCGGTCGATCGCGGAGGTGGTACTGGTCGATGGCGGCGTGACATTAAAAAAATATCATCCTAGCATCAATGCCGTCACTTGATTGATATACAGGGCAGCCATTCAGATGACAACTGAATGTTGCCCTTCGGGTGACCAATCAAATCAAAAACGTCTCTAAGTGCAGCAGAACTTACGATGTCAGCCTATCATCCATCCCCGTTACTTGATTGACATACAGGACAACCAATCAGATGACAACTGAATTTTGACCTTTAGGTCACCGCTCATGCGTAAACAACGATGCAAAGTGCTAAGCTAGTCGGCGAATTGTGTCAGATTTTAAGCCCTCGCTAAAGTTTATGGTCACTAAAATGAATGAAGGAGCTGGACCAAGTAAAAAGGCAAAAACATATCACTTCCATACGGAATGGGAGGTGGACTTTTGTTTCACAATGTCTTTTTCGAAGTGCGTTTGCCTGGCTAACCTGGCTATCAGCAGCTACTGTCCAGACTATGCATCCCTGGCTGATTCAATTCAGTGCAAGTCATCAAAGTAAACTCAGGTAATTACAAAAAATGTTAATAGTTAATTATGTGTGTTTTGCAATATTGGCTCATTTGGTTATGTAAGGTACATCAACATACATTGTACGTACAAATAATCCTCAATACATTTGAAAATAAATAGATGTTTTGCATTTTTGTAGTGGGTAGATCATTTTGACTCGGTCATTTTAAAAGTAGCTCGCATGCTGAAAAAGTGTGAGCACCCCTGTTGTAGAGGAACCATGTGGACGAGAAGGTTATGTGGGTGTTATGACAAGGATGAACCAGCAGGGGTCGCGGGCCTTGTGGTGGTGACCTAAGGCCCACAGTCAGCTGCCAGCCTGTTCTAAAAATATCTCAAATGGCGCCACTTACCAGTGTATTTCTTTGGATGCTATTCTTGTTTACATCACACTTACATCTAAACTGGAAATGCCTGTATAAAAAAAATGTTTCATATAAATGATCTCTGACCTAGTAATGTTCAAAAGTCTGTATTGTGTACATGACCAAAACATAGCGTTTGTGCGGATCATAAAAACTGGTGAAAAGAAGCTAGTGGGCTCAGCAAAAATGAGTTGTTACACTCACTTTGTAACTCTTATGTCAGATGTACAATTTGCTACATTTAAGTATGCTGGAAAATACTGAAAACAAAACAGTGCCTTAAATGACATGATGTCTGTGAACACAACACCTCATTGCTCATAATAGTATGGTTTAAAGTGTGAATTGTTATTATTAAAGACACTAATGTTAGACAAATACATGTTTAGACTTGTGTGGTATACCTTGTAGCTTGATTGACATATTCAGTTCATTTGGAGCTGTCAATACTTACATTCATTCATTCATTCATTTTCTACCTCTTTTCCTCACAAGGGGGTGCTGGAGCCTATCCCAGCTGTCTTCGTGCGAGAGGCAGGGTACACCCTGTACTGGTGGCCAGCCAATCACAGGGCACATATAGACAAACAACCATTCACACTCACATTCATACCTATGGACAATTTGGAGTGGCCAATTAACCTAGCATGTTTTTGGGATGTGGGAGGAAACCGGAGTACCCGGAGAAAACCCACGCATGCACAGGGAGAACATGCAAACTCCACACAGAGATGGCCGAGGGTGGAATTGAACCCTGGTCTACTAACTGTGAGGTCTGCGTGCTAACCACTCAACCGCCATGCTGCCCTCAATACTTACAAATATATATAATCCTGTCCTGTCTTTTACTGTATCATTCTGTTAAATACTGTTAATTCTGTTTAAATACGGTACAAATTGGCTTATTTCAGACATAGTTGCTCATGGTGATTAACTATGATTAATTAATTTGAAAACTGATTAATCTAATTAAAATTTGACAGCCCTAAATAATACACACAACAAGAAAAACAAATAATTTCTTTGTAAAAATAAACACCGAGGATAACTAAAGATATCAAGCTCACAGCACTAGTATCAAAACGATACAGATATTACCCTCTGTATCGATACTATCAATATTTGGATGGATCCACACCCCCCACCTCCTGTGTCCATCTTCACTGTAATGTTGTTGCCAGCTCAGGCAGAAAGATGACCACAACTCCAACCCGATTCTTCCTCTCCAGCTCAGTGTTCTCTTTTCATTCTCCTGTTTGAATCCCGGAGAAATGAATGTCCAGATAAGACGCCGACCTTTTGGCCCTGCTGATGGAAACATTTTCTGTCTTTCTTTGGGAAAGGCACCATATCATCAGAATTCCTTTACTGGTCACTTTTAAAGAGGTACAAGCGAAACAATGCAATCATCCATCCACACATACATATAACCCATACTGTACAATAAGATGGGGGTCGGGGGGGTTAGACAGCACAGGATGGTTGACCAACAAAGGAGGGAGAGGAAAGGGAACAAGAGGATAAGGGAGGGAAAAAGACAATTCCAAACTAAGCTCCTATGGAGGAGTACAGTGTGGGACTAAGTATACACGAGCACTTTATCAACATGAACACAAGACTTGCACCAGGGGGTGGGGAAGGGGAGTAGAGGTGTTCCCAGCCACAGCCAATGGAGCCATAGGTGGCATGAGCCAATTGGCGTCCATCCAGCACCCGGGCATATAGCGGCAAAGGCGTTGGAGGAGGGATGCGAGTGTCCTTGGACACGTGAGTGTGCAGCCCTGAAGAAGTTCCTCCAACGGGGGCCCGAGCTGAGAGCCTCGGTTCACAGAGTGTCTTTGCGATCACACAGCAGCGGCCGTGGAGACGCCTGTGATGGAACCTCTGGCAGAGACAACAAACAACAGGTGGCCGTGAAGAATAGCCCCGCTGCAGCAATCTCTTGGGGGCCGAATTGCTGTTGAGCCGCGACCTTGGATCGGCTGAGAGATCAGAGGCCGAAATGCAGACAAAGTTGTTTGTTTGACTTAGTGAGTAGCTGCATTCCAATAGACGTACACTTGGCTACACAAGTGTACACTTGTGATTCACCGTCACAGTCCGACTTTTTAGCTGTAGCCAACATATCAGTCGGACGGGCAACCGTTGGGCAATGCATAAGGCAATCGGGGGGGGGGGGGGCATATCCCAGGTGTGCTTGATTGGCATTGTGCTTGATCAGGTCATTTTTGGGGATGCTTTCTGTTATTTATGGCATTAAGTACTTCATTTTGTTTGACTTGCCAGAGTGCTACCTTTCCCTGCTCGGTATTTCCTTTTTACACTTTAGTTACGTGCCATCTTACTATGGACACCTTTGGGAGTGTCCTGAGAGTTCTGAATAGATAATGACCTCCACGAAAGAAGACTTGTCCAACTGTACATCACGTGTACCTGGAAGGGGAACATTCTTTAAGGGCACACAGGTTGATCAGTTCCATTATTTTGATTTGGACAGCAGTGCAGAGAGAGACTCTTAAAGTATGAGACAGGAATAAAAGGAGATATATGGTAATGGTAATGGTAATGGTAATGGTTTTATTTCATTTGAACATGCATCAGATTACAATTGAGTGCATCCCATAATCAGTTCCCAGTTCCACATGTCCAAAAGGAGTAGGAAGAAGCAAAGCTTATTAAATCCTACCCCTCCATCTGGTACTTTTACAATCACTAACTGTTACATTTGTTCACTTCCTGCTTTCCTAATATAATTTAAGTTTATTTTTAATTTTTCCTTTATTTATTATTTATTTTATTTTTGTATGTATGTATTTATTTATTTTTTGTCACGTACCAAAGTAGGAGGTGATATGAGCATCCAATGCCATAATGGGTACCATAGTAAGTGTCAATATAGTGATATATATAGCACATCATGACACTACAGGAACAAAGCAGTAAAGATCAGGGAGGAGATGGGAAGGATGCAACCACATTTGTCGGGAGCCAGCAGAAGAACATGCCCGGTATTTTAGAAGAACATATTATTGAAGTCATTTGGCGTTAAATATGGAACTTTTACTCCTTCCGTTTCTCTTCTGTCTTCTGCGATTAGCCTTTGTGACATCAACATGTTGAATCAATGTGTGTGTGTGTGTGTGTGCGTGTGTGTACGTGTGCACGGACTCAATCAGCTGTGCAAGGAACCCCTCCCCAACACAGCGTGACGGACCCTGATCGCACCGATTGGCCTCCCCGCCTCCATCCCGCCGCTCCCTCATTGGCTGGTGTGCGAGGAGGCGGCTGTTTGAGGCTGTTGCTAAGATCCTGTTGCTAAGACCACCGCTGTTGCTAGGAGATGTGTGATGCATTATGGATGCTTGCTGCTAGGAGCCAATCTGAAATGCTGATGAGCGGACCGCGGCTGCGTCTCTTTGTGTCCATCACAGTGGAGACCGTAGACAAATACTGCGTCTCAAAAGCAATACTTCAGTAAGTACACTTTAATGAAGTATACTGTGTACCCAGTGTACTTATAGTTACGGAATACGCCCATTTTGACAGTGTAGTGTAGCTGATGAGGCACTGACTCCTTTGGAGTTTTTTATGTTGATACACGTTAACCAAAAAAGAGAATAATTCACTTTTGTTAAAAACTTTTATTCAGATACTTTGGAACGTTGGTTAGCATCATTAATTCATTCCAAGTTTGACACAAACCGAAATGAACGCTAACCAAAGAAATAATGGAAATCCAATTAATCTGTTCCACAATGCCCAAAATGTTTATAGCAAACATATATTTTTACAGTATAGTCCCAATTATACTTTTACGTGCAGAAAACAATTCAAAATGCATGTAAATACATAGAAATGGTGAATGAACGGCAAAAACAAAGATTTAAGGTGCGAAGCTTGACGTGACTGCTCCCACAGACACAATGAGACAGGAGGATTTTGTCACCTCAATGACCCAGAATGAAGCTAAAGTGGGCGTGGAACGACACCCAAATGTCAATACTAGCAACAGCAGGTCTTCATGCGCTGATATCAATTCTTAAATCAAAATATTTATACTTTCAATACGTCTGTCATTTGAGGTCATGTTTGTCTGAAACATTTGTGTGTTTCAGACAAACGTTTCAACACAAAGCGGAGAACGTTTCCGTTAATGAGGTTTGCGCATTTGGACGTGAACCCTGAAAGAAGTTTGGGACGGCTCAAAACGCTCGGTTTCAAAAGGCGTGGTAAAAATGCCCCTTTGTGATGTCACAGAGGGGCGGACATCCTTATATGGGCGTGGCTATATGCCACCAAGCTCTGTTCCTCTGTTTACTGGCTAGCAAAGCTACATTTGTTTACAATTCCTGACAATGCCACCATCAGGCACAAGTGGTTGGAGTTCCTCATTCCCTACCAGCAAAAGAAATATATTTTTAATGTTAATATTTGAATCTTTTTCGTATGCACAGGACTGTTTTTTGTTTGCAGCTGGACTAGCCGGCATCTTTCCAACGTTACTTGGTTGTGTGGACTCAGAAAGCAATGCTAAAATGTTAAAACTACTTACCATTGAGAGATGTCTTGAAGTAACCGCTTTTCATGAGAAACTTCGGACTGTATGTAAGGTAAATATTTGGCTTCTTACTTTGTTCTTCTTTCCCACTCAATGTGAAAACTAAATACATTGTAGACTCACCAGTTAGCTCGTTTGTGGCTAAGTGGCAGCCGTCCTTTGTGTCTCTGCAGTGAATCTGTAAACAAAGAGTAATAGAAGCGTAAAGGCAACTATAGGGGTGTTATTTCATTTCAACAGGGTTCTAATGATAGCCATAAATGATAAACAGGTTTTCAACGCTATAACTACAAAAATTTGCATTTATTAATATGAAATCCTGTTTTGCAGAAATGGACTTGTGGTCACTCTAGAGCCACTTATCCACGGTCAACGAGGGACGATTGTAGCTTCATGTTCAGTTGTTCAATAAGGCATAAAAACATGAGATAATGTTGCTCACTTCTTATGAGACCACTCCTAAAGCTCCGTTTGACTTGTCCACATACAAACACTGACGCAGAGTTTCTTGAAAATGTCCACTCTGAGAAGAAATCCCTGAGAAGTGCTCCATCAACTCACGGCGGTGGTCCATGTTGACACATCCGCATCACACGCTGCTCCTGCTAATTGTCCTGCTAGCATTCACCTGCCAGTCCTCTGCAATTATGCAAATCAGGCCTTTTGTGGAAAAGCAATTTTTCTATGCAAATGCTTCAATTCCCAGTGAGGCCGGTGTGCTTATAAAGGCGCTAATGCTGACTGACGGCCCGTCATATTGGGGTCGCCGCACGTGACGCCGCCCGCCAAAATGATCAGCGGAACGCCAGAAGTGTCCCAGCAGTAGACGCCGACTGTAATCCAATTGAGATGGCGGCCATGACACCTGCAGATGTGAGGGCCCATGCTGATTTAATCATCACATTTCTCCACAAATAAATTGTTTTATGTCTCTTGAGCAGTGAAGACATTAGGCCAGGAGTGACGCTGTACCTATTTACAGTAAATATAACAACAAACTACAAGTTTAAGCATTTTGGGGCCATTCTAAAATCACAAAGAAAAAAGTTAAATTGTTGATACAAATAACACCAATAATAATACACTGTGTCCAGCTATAACACAAATACCTCAACAAACTTGTACTTTTTCCAACTACTGAACGCTTTCACAAGCTCAAGCTCCCTTAAATTGCATTTGACTTAAATCCACATTTACACAATTAAAACTCTCATTCAAGGAAAGAAATGAACAGCAGTTTATAGCCACCAAGTAACGTTAGCTTATTAGATCCTATACATCCCATAATGTGGCATACATAAAGTCAGGCTACAATGCCATACCTTTACTTTTGGCTCCATTCCCCTCTTCTTTCTAAATTGTGCGGCTGATGGCTTTGACTTTGTCTTTTCTATGATTTGTTTACACAAATTAACAGCACTATGATCATCATCTCCGACATTCACGACTAGCACCCAAGGCTAAACCAACTCATATTCACTCACAAATTATTTCACATTTTCAAAGTGGTCTGCAAAATAATTAATATAATATTAACAATTTCAATTGATTTTTTTGGGAGCAATTACTGTTGTAAGTTCCATTTTTACCTTATAATTAAGCTGAGGGCGGAGGTCCAGGGACACCCCAACCCCCTAGCAAAACTTGCATGGTTTCATCCACATCATGAGCATGAGTAAATAGCTGGTATTTTCCTCTCCACGACGCCCCCTGCAGCACCAATTGCATTGCCATGCATGAACCGCCAGTCCAAAAGAGCAGCTTTAAAACATATAATTAGTGTTTTTACAAAAAGATAAGTACTCAAAGATCAAGGGTCTTGAATGACGTTTACAATACAACTTTATTGACAAGATGTTGACACCAGTAGAACAAAACAAACCAAAGCTGCATGGTTTTCTGTACAATGTATTGATGCGTGTGTGTGTAGCCTTTTAGAACAAGTTGCACACCGAATAAACAGGTAAAGATTCAAAGAGTTAATTGCTGAATGCTTCTTTGAATCCTTATCATAGAATCTTTGATGAAGCTCATATATACGATTTGACTATTTGCTTGATAAATAGCCATGCACAAGTTAGCACCAGAAAAAAATAACGTTTAAAAAAAATCACTGTGCTGCGCTAAAACCAAAGCAACCAACTGAAAACCTGTTGTAGTAACGGCAATAATGAAAAACAGCCAAGGTTTCATGTTAAAAATGTTCATTTTCATCTTCACTTACACAAAAACACCTCATGCTGAAAACAATGACCACAAATATCTGTACAACTATTAGCAGGTTTGTGAGTGTGGAAGTGAAGACTTGAACACTTCATAAGATAGTAACTAGTCCATCAACACCTTTGACATCAAAAACTTTCAACGAAAGTGGCTATACATGCAGAAACCTGGATTAAAAGCAAGCGAGTTCCTGCTACTGGACTGTACATGTCCAAGTTAGCCTTCAATGCTACATAGAAGAAGAAGTACTAGAGTACCAAAACACTGTGGACTTCAGCAGAACCTTTAAAACAACCTGCTCCTAATGTGTGGTTCTTATTTATTGCTCCCTGGGGGGCCATTCTGTGTCTTTATCGCCACACTATTGATTTTGAAGCACACAAAAGGCCGCCATGTTGGATTGATGTGCAACGTAAGGATGGAAATGTCACAGAACTAAGAATCAAACATGATCCGTACATAAAGAGTCAGCTGAGACGCTAAGCCTACGTCACAACGGGACAGGTTGTTTGGCTTTGCCATTTTTGGCGTTCCCCAAATTGCTGTTTTTTTTCTTTCTTCGTGCTCGGCGTTTCTCGCATTTCTTTGCACGTAGATTCGCCGCAGGAGCTCGTATGACCGATTGTGATCTAAGCTTAAATGGAATATTTGCCACTAGCTTCTTTTATTGTCCCGATGAACATATTTTACTCAATAAAACTATGACAATTTGACTTTTTGCAGCTTTTTAGAAGCAAATGTGGAAAGAAAAACACGGTCTTAACAGCCATTTAATATGTGAACATCATTCAGAGAGTAGACGACATGACGACAATTTCTCTGCTCACCACAAGGAGGAGAAATGGACCAAAGAGGAAGATGATACAAAGAACCCAAGAGGAGCGGCCAGAGGATTTTAAAGTACAAAAGACAGGAAGGATGAGCCAGGAAGCGAACTTGTAGTCCTTCATCCTTTCTACTGAGGAAGAGCTTTTAAGATGGCGTTCACTTCTTCTGCAACCGTCGTCAAGGCAAACTCGAACTGATCCTGCAGAGAGAGCAAACACACGTATGAGACGCCCCCGATCGAGTCCTGGTGGCTGGTGTGAAGAACCAAGGTGTGTAGAGAAGCTGAGGGGGCTGCTGGTGCAACATCTTGATTCCACGGCTCTCCGCTGCTTCCCTCTGAGGGAATCATGACAGCAGCTTGCATTGCTGAGGAAACACGCTTTAATAAAACGCCGGATCGATAATGCCCCTTGTGTCGCACATCCTCCTTCTTATGATATTGACTCTCCTGCCTGACGCAGCAGCAATCAGCACCTCACTGATAGAGACGCTCACACATGGTTTTAGCAAGAAAACCAATACAGATGTTATATTATCATGCTAAAACATCTGAATAGTACTCGGCGATTATTTTGTTATTTAGGAAGTTAGACCTGAGATAAGCTGAGATAAGATGTTGCCTTAATGGCTGTCAGTTAGCAACATGCTACCAAGCCGAGTGGAACATCCCTTCAGGCCCCAGTGGAGTACATAAAAAGTGAAGGTCACGACCTGTCTGGACACAAAAGTGATCATGAATTCAAAGTAATTAGTAATATTAAAAACATTGAATCGAATATTTGACATTTTTCCAACTGTGGTTGGAGTCATAAATACAACGTGATCATCGTCTTTGGAAAAGTCTATTTTCTCCAATGGATCTGATGAGATGGGGCACCTAATGAAGTGCCCAGTCTGCATCTACGAGTAACAAAGGTCTACATTGTCAGTGGGATCTCAATCACACCAGAGGAAGCAAAGTCTGAGGACTCGAACGCGGACACTTTAATCACCGTGGCTGAGGTATCTGGGGTAGTCAAACCTCCTCAGTGGCAAAGTTCTGGGGGTTGATGAGTTTTACCCTCAATTCTTCCCGTTGAGGGATGTCTTGGCTGACACGTCTCAGTCCACATGGACTGGAAGACCGCATTGTGGTCCCCCTTTTCAAGAAGGGTGACCGGAGGGTTTGTTCCAACTACAGGAGGAAACACTCCTCCGCCTCCCTGGGAAAGTCTATTCCAGGGTGCTGGAGAAAAGGCTACGACCGTTAGCCAAACCTCGGCTAAAGGAGACCGTGTGGTTTTCATCCCGGTTGCAGAACACTGGACCAGATGTACACCCTTGCAAGAGTACTCAAGCGGTCAACATATGCTTTGTGGACTTGGAAAAGGCACTGGACTGTGTGCCTTGCAGTGTCCTGTGGGGGTGCTACGGGATTGGGGGCAGCTACCATGTGCCATTCGGTTCTTGTACAACTGGAGCAGGACCCTGGTGATCGTCGGCCTCCGCCAAGGCTGCCCTTTGTCACCAATTCACTTCAGAATTTTCAGAGACAGAATTTTTAGGCACAGCCAAGGCGTCAAGGGAGTCCAGTTCGGGGGTCTAAGAATCTCGTCTCTGCTATTTGCAGGCAAGGTCCTGATGACTTGATCAGGCTGTGACTTTCAGCGTTTCATTGTTTACTGGGGAGGTTTACATACTGGGGAGGTTTACATCTGAGTGGGAAGCTTCTGGGATGAGACAGCATCCAGACCATGGTTCTCACTCGGAAAACTGTGGATTGCTCCTTCCGGGTTGGGAACGAGGTCATTCCGCAGGTAGAGGAGAGTTAAAGTACAGTATCTTGGGGTCTTGGTGCATGGATTGGTGCAGTGTCTGCAGTAATGCGGTCGCTGTGCCGGACCATCGTGGTGAAAAACACCTGAGCCAGAAGGCGATTTATGTTCCCATCCTCACCGATGGTCATGAGCTATGGGTTGTGACCGGAAGAACAAGATGGCGGATACAAGCAAGTGGCTGGACTCACAAGAGAGAGAGGTGAGGAGTTCAGCCATGCGGGAAGGGCTCAGATCCTTGTGAGGATCCTTGGGCTCCTTGGGCATCTGGTATGGATGCCTCCTGGACTCCTCCCTGGTGTGGTGTTCTGGGAATGCACAGCCGGGAAAAGGCCCCGGGGCAGACCTAGGACACGCTGGAGGGATTATGTCTCACAGCTGGCCTGGGAACGCCTTGGTGTCCTTTCGGTGGAGCTGGAGGAGGTGGCCGGGGACCGGGAAGTCTGGGTTTTCCTAGTCTACTGCTGCCCCCACGACCCGGATACGGATAAGCAAAGGAAAATGGATGGATGGATGGAGTATCAATGAAGTAGTCTACCTTGGTCTGCACCATGCCTGGCCTCTGGTCTCTCAGGTGTTCCAGCGTTGCTGCTATATCAATCTCCTTGGCGCCTACACGCACACGCACACACACACACACACGCACACACACACAGGAAGAAAAAAAGGAAATTGCGTTGGATGGAGTTCAAAACTCCAGACAAAATCTGTCAATCTTCCGTCTCGGCAACAAGATGGCTCCACTTCTACACGCACACGAGCGTACACATGTGAGCAGCTGCAGGATGGCGTTTTGTTGGCTGGATGCGAGTGGATGGAGTGGATGAGAAGAGAAGCTTTTTCTTGTGTGAAGGACAATCAGAGGCTGCCCTGCTTGTGATGTTACTCATTAGAACGTTGATGACGTTCATCCTGACGTTTGTTGATCTTTCAACGTCCTCATGTTTCACAACTACGTCTTTCCAGGACTCAAAGTGCAGATTGACTGAATGCTGCTAGACATGAAGGTTATGATGTATTTGGAAGTGCTTTCATCTCCATGATGGCTTCAAAGCAGGGCTATTCAGCTGGTGGAGTGCAGGTCAAAACTTGATAACATTTTGCAGCAGGTTCCTAAAAGGATCTTTGACTTGAAAACATCAGAAGACTCCTGTGATGGAGAGCAGTGATTCTTAACCATAGAAAACTTGGGCCTCAAGCACCAAGCACCCTCAAGCCTCAAGCGCCACCTATAGGGCCGCAAAAAACATTTGAGTTTAGCACCAGTGTGCCGCGAGGGCCGTGGGACTGCGTAGTAGCTTATCAACTGAAGACGCCAGCGAGAGGCTAGCCGCTATGCTACTGTATGTTAACCATGAGACATTCAGGTACAGTGCCGCCTCCGAACAGGTGGTGGCGGTAATGTGCCAGTTGGTTGTTTAACAAGTTCACAGAAGATCAGAAGACATTCAACTACAACTAGCAATGGATACATTTTTGAAACTGAAAAATGAAGACTAATGTGGTGCCGGTCCCCGCCAAAAGACGACATTTTTACCTATTTTTACATACTTCATAAAGTATGGCTTTGTAAATGGAGGCAGGTTTTAGCTTGTTAGCTTGTTAAACTGTGAATGGTTTTGATTTATTATTGAAACCAAATGAATCACACAACGATGAGCCAATTCAAGAAACAATACAAGCAGTTGATGTTTGCTAAATATAAGGATGAAGAGTCTTGAACCAGTCATGATGTGCTATATATATCACTATATTGACACTTACTATGGTACCCATTATGGCATTGGATGCTCATATCACCGAGTACTTTGGTACGAGGTACATTACTAAAAAAAACTAAAACAAAAAAACAACCTTAAACTGTATTATGGAAAGCAGGAAGTGAACAAATGTAACAGTTAGTGATTGTAAAAGTACCAGATGGAGGGGTAGGATTTAATAAGCTTTGCTTCTTCCTACTCCTTTTGGACATGTGGAACTGGGAACTGATTATGGGATGCACTCAATTGTAATCTGATGCATGTTTAAATTAAATTATATCATTACCATTACCAGTGAATGAGATCAATGAAATCTATACAATGTTAATATTTAATGGGCCACTATGCTCTGGAAAAATCGGGCTTCAACATCAAAAAGGTTAAGAACCGCTGATGTTGAGGACCTTTGACTAGCTTAAAATAAGATTTTCTCCAATTATTGAGGTACAAATATGAAGGTCTTACATTTGACATTCCAGTCAAGTACAGATTTTCTAAAAAAAAAAATAATCAAAAATTTTGTTCCAGTTTTTGTACACGGTCTGTGTTTATGTATAATAGTACACATAACTAACTCGTCTGTTTGTCCAGTGAAATCGCCAACCCAAGCAAAGCACCGTTCATGCATTTTTGATTGTGACTGTTAAGAATTGTGACTAAGAACCCCAACTAAGCCAATGGTCCAAAGCACCTCCACCTCCACGCTTCACAGTAGTTCTGGTCTTCTTAGGATCCAACTCAGCATTCTTTCTCCCAAACATGACGGGTGCAGTTGATACCAAAAACGTCTTTTATTAAACGTCTATGTTTTGCACATAGACCAGCAGGGGGGGCCCATACGACCGCTTGTGACCTCGGCTTCATGCGTACTACCTCATTAGCATTTTCTTAGCATCCAATCAGATCCATCAGTACACTTCTCACAGCTATTAGGGGGATTACATGCTCTATGAGCATTGCTATGATATGCTGTGATGTGTATTAACCAGTTATATGGTGTGACTCAGTTGGCGCACTTGTGTACTTACACTTAAGTCTTACACTTGAGTGCTTAAGTTTCACTTAAGTCTTACACTTGAGTGCTTAAGTTTGGTGTAAGTGTAGTGCAGTGCACTCAAAATAGTCCAACTGGTACGTGTGCAGTGACGGACACTTCGCACCCTTGTTGTACAATCAAGAAGGTTTTTTAAGTGACATAATCTCTCAGCAATCACTGGGACGTTTGCACTTGTGGAAGGAAGAAAAAGTATTTGTGTGGAGAAGAAAAGATGGATCCCGTCATTAGGATGACATGTTGATGACACTTTTACAGTCGGTTGTGCGTGGGAATGTAAAAAGAATCCGTCGGGAGCAGAAAGATGTGGGAGCGTCTGACAAAAGCACACAAAGACGGGGAGAAGAAAAAAGGAACATTTCATTTACGTTCACTGGTCTCTTCTTCTCTTCTATCCAAATGTATGAAATCCCAAAAAGAAAGAAGAAAGAAGTGAAAAGAAGCCTGGTTCCTTTTTAAGTGTTTTGCTGGTGACAAATAAAGACGATTGAACATGAAGTGCTCCTTCAACAAGCTGGCCACCATTGTGCTCTCGCTGATAAACCTCCTCAGGCCTCCCTCACGTCTCCATGGAGGAGGAGGAGGAGGAGGAGGAGGAGGAGGGAGAACCAGCAAACAAAGAGGAAACCCTCAGAGGCGAGGGTCCGGGTTACTGGCTGGAAAAAAAAGATGGTGAAATGAAATGGAAGGATGATGAAAAGCCGGCCACCACTCCAAGGGTTTCACTCCATTCTTAAAGATAAAAAGGAGGGAGTGATGGGAGTGATGGAGGTGTAAAAAAGAATGGGGGGGTTACATTAGAATGAATCGAAGGAGAAAAAAAACGTGAGAACCACAAAAATACGTCCTGAATCCAACACAACAGGTTTTGGGGGCAATTCTCCCCAAAAGACGATTGACACAAAAGAAACATGTCAATGTAGGTGGTGTGGGGGGGGGGGGGGGGGGGGGGGGTGGGTGGATACTAGAAGGGGATAGGAGGGTGGGATGGAAACTATTGATTTTGTCTCTGTGGTATTACATTTCAGGAAGTGGTATATTTCAGGAAGTGGTATATTTCAGGAAGTGGTATTATATTTCAGGAAGTGGTATTATATTTCAGGAATTGGTATTACATTTCAGGAAGTGGTATTGTATTTCAGGAAGTGGTATTATATTTCAGGAAGTGGTATTTTATTTCAGGAAGTGGTATTGTATTTCAGGAAGTGGTATTTTATTTCAGGAAGTGGTATTATATTTCAGGAATTGGTATTACATTTCAGGAAGTGGTATTACATTTCAGGAAGTGGTATTGTATTTCAGGAAGTGGTATTATATTTCAGGAAGTGGTATTTTATTTCAGGAAGTGGTATTGTATTTCAGGAAGTGGTATTTTATTTCAGGAAGTGGTATCGTATTTCAGGAAGTGGTATTATATTTCAGAAAGTGGTATTATATTTCAGGAAGTGGTATTATATTTCAGGAAGTGGTATTATATTTCAGGAAGTGGTATTTTATTTCAGGAAGTGGTATTATATTTCAGGAAGTGGTATTATATTTCAGGAAGTGGTATTTTATTTCAGGAAGTGGTATTATATTTCAGGAAGTGGTATTTTACCTGCCCACACAGTACAAAAGAACATAGGATCATGAACTCAAACTCGATCTATCTCGCTCACGGTGCGATCAACACAAACACAGGGCATGATAGGAAGCCCCCGACACACAGAGGGGTCTCCAACAGGCACCACTGTAGCTAGAACCGCCACTGGCTGTCCATGAGGAAAAATCCATCACGCAGGAATTCTATCGAAATGCAGTAGCAGGGAAAGCATAGACAGATGCCATGGACTGGCCACAACCAGGAAGGGAATTGGGTGCTGATGGTTGGTCGGTAATAACTTTCAATGGGTTGTCCCACAACCTGCAACCAAAGGCCTCTAATGGACACCATATTGGAATGGAGGTGACTGGAGCCAACCAACATGTCAGCAACTCAACATATTTCATATTCCATATTCCATTTGGGTTTCCAGACGGATTCAACAGGGGCGTCCAAAATACTTGATTTTATGAACATGTAGTTTAAAAAAGCTTTCAGTAGAAGCTGAGATGTGGACTTGAACTGTATAGTTCAGCATTTGGACTCGTTTAGAGTTCAGTTCATTTAAAAATGAAAGACTGAAACACTGACCTTGCTTTTAAAGAAAATATCCATCCCTGCCTAAAACTGTTTAAATTGTTACAAACCTCATCTGAACGAGTTCAAGTTCTTTATTCACAAATACGTTGCCTTTCGTTCAACATTCTTAGAAAATGAACGGCTTCAAAGAATACGTCCTTTTGAACTTGTTCATGATTAGACACTTATCCATCAGTTAAAGTTGATTAATCACTGATAACTATCACAAATATTACAACTAATCGAGTTGTGCAGTCCAGTTAATTATGCAGTACATTATTATCAGTGCTTCCAATACAATCATGTATTCATTTATTTGGCCTGTCTGTGAATGAAACTTGGCTACACTACAACTCCATAAAGCAGAATATTGTATCTCTTCTTCTTTACACACCTTAAATGATCTGCCAAAGAATAAGATGTAGCAGGAGGGATCAGTGTTGCCAACTTAGTGACCAATGCTTTCGCGAATATTCTCCCCCCTCTACATTCGCTTTCTGAAAAGAGTGATTAGCAACAAATCCACTGGCTTTTTATTGGATTGTTTTGGAGGCTTGTGAGCACAAACACACAATGGTGGTTTCATTTCAAGGTCAACAAACGTGTATTCAGCAGGAAACACACAGTGAAGCCACGCTTGTGAAGGTGAACGTGTGCGATGCAGTCGCCGTGACTACTCGGCATCCAACGACATCATTAAAGAGTGCTTATGATGCGGGCCAGTAATTACAGTAATTATCTTAAAGTGCTCCTCACGCGCTGATGACACTTAAGATGAAAGCGCTGGCGGTCAGTTCATTTAAAGACTTTGTCCAAGTTTCTTTCAGTGTCTCTCCTCTCGCTGTTTGGGTATGAATGAAAAAGGACACATTCACCGGCGCTAATTACGTCTGGACTGATGAAGTGCACAGATTAAATCAAATATAATGACTTTTTTTCCTTTGGCTCAGAGGCAAAGAATACAACTGATTGGGTGTGTTTGTGTTAATTAGATATGAATTGCAAATTGACTTTTAACTTCGAATGCTCCGATCAGGGTTTCATTCTGCTGATTGCGATACCCATCACCCATTAGAGAATCACACCAAGGGGTGTCGTAGAAGGGCCTAAATTAAGGCCAATGCTAAGGTCCACTGACTGTCAGGGGCCCCAAAAATTGGTAATTATTACCAAATAAAAATGACTGAAACTTACAGACGATGACATGCCTTCTTTTAAAAGAGTTTGGATATGACAGTGTACCGTATTTTCTGGACTATAAGTCGCACAAGGCCAAAAATGCATAATTAGGTAGAAAAAAACATACATAAGTCGCACTGGCGTATAAGTCGCATTTTTTGCGGGTAATTTTTTTTCCAAACTACTTGACCAAAACAGACATTACGTCCTCTTGGAAGGCAAGTTGTAACAATAAAAGAATAGAGAACAGGCTGAATAGGTGTAAGATATGCTAACACAATGGTTATTCAGCTACACCAAAAATAAACAAGAACAGAAAAGTTGTCCATTGTTTATATAACAAACACTTTTTTCATTTATAAGTCGCTCTGGAGTATAAGTCGCAGGAACAGCCAACCTATGAAAAAAAGTGTGACTTATAGTCCGGAAAACGGTAGTTAACAATAACGATGAGTTAACAATAATGACAGACAGAAAGTAGTTTTCCGAGCTTACCTTTAGCCATCTTGTTGAGGACCATGTCGATGAGGATGTACGTCCCGGCCCTTCCAGCACCGTCACTGTTAGGGAACACACACGGTGGGGATACAGAAAAAGAACCAGAGAGAATTATGTGTGTTTGATAAAACTATAAATAATAATAACAGGGTTCTTACAGATTTTGCATTTCAAAATTCCAGATTTCTTCCAGACTCAATAAAAACATCCTAGCATAATAGGCATATGATCTATATACAGATCATACGTATATACGGTGCATCCGGAAAGTATTCACAGCGCTTCACTTTTTCTACATTTTGTCATGTTACAGCCTCATTCCAAACTGAATTAAATTAATCTCTTACCTCAAAATTCTACACAAAATACTCCATTATGACAATGTGAAAAAAGTTTTTTTTGACATGTTTAGAATTTATTAAAAATAGAAAACAAAAAAATCACATTTACATAAGTATTCACAGCCTTTGCTTAATACTTTGTTGATCCACCTTTGGCAGCAATTACAGCCTCAAGTCTTTTTGAATATGATCCCACAAGTTTAGCACACCTATCTTTAGGCAGTTTTGTCCATTCTTCTTTGCAATAAGTCTCAAGCTCCATCAGGTTGGATGGGAGACGTCTGTGCACAGCCATTTTCAGATCTCTCCAGAGATGTTCGATCGGATTCAAGTCTGGACTCCGGCTGGGCCACTCCAGGACATTCACGGAGTGGTTCTGAAGCCAATCTTTTGAGATCTTGGCTGTGTGCTTCGGGTCGTTGTCCTGCTGAAAAATTAACTTTCGCCCCAGCCTGAGGTCAAGAGCGCTCTGGAGCAGGTTTTCATCCAGGATATCTCTATACATTGCTGCATTCATTTTTCCTTCTATCCTGACTAGTCTGCCAATTCCTGCTGCTGAAAAACATCCCCACAGCATGATGCTGCCACCACCATGCTTCACTGTAGGGATGGTATTGGCCTGGTGATGAGCAGTGCCTGGTTTCCTCCAAACATGGCGCCTGGCATTCACACCAAAGAGTTCAATCTTTGTCTCATCAGACCAGAGAATTTTGTTTCTCATGGTCTGAGAGTCATTCAGGTGCTTTTTGGCAAATTCCAGACGGGCTGCCATGTTCCTTTTACTAAGGAGTGGCTTTCGTCTGGCCACTCTACCATACAGGCCTGATTGGTGAATTGCTGCAGAGATGGTTGTCCTTCTGGAAGGCTCTCCTCTCTCCACAGAGGAACGCTGGAGCTCTGACAGAGTGACCATCGGGGCCTTGGTCACCTCCCTGACTAAGGCCCTTCTTCCCCGATCGCTCAGTTTAGAAGGCCGGCCAGCTCTAGGAAGAGTCCTGGTGGTTCCAAACGTCTTCCATTTACGAATAATGGAGGCCACTGTGCTCATTGGGACCTTCAAAGCAGCAGAAATGTTTCTGTATCCTTCCCCAGATTTGTGCCTCAAGACAATCCTGTCTCGCAGGTCTACAGACAGTTCTTTTGACTTCATGCTTGGTGTTTGTGCTCTGACATGCACAGTCAACTGTGGGACCTTATATAGACAGTTATTATATTTCCAAATCACGTCCAATCAACTGAATTTACTGCAGGTGGACTCCAATTAAGCTGTAGAAAGATCTCAAGGATGATCAGTGGAAAAAAGATGCACCTGAGCTCAATTTTGAGCTTCATGTCAAAGGCTGTGAATACTTATGTAAATGTGATTTTTTGGTTTTCTATTTTTAATAAATTCAAAACATGTCAAAAAAACCTTTTTTCACATTGTCATAATGGAGTATTTTGTGTAGAATTTTGAGGTAAGAGATTAATTTAATACAGTTTGGAATGAGGCTGTAACATGACAAAATGTAGAAAAAGTGAAGCGCTGTGAATACTTTCCGGTTGCACTGTATGCAACCTGACCGTTCAGTCTGCAAGCGTGTCGCATACATATCGGATTTATGTCGTCATATGAATGAGGCCTGAGTCGCATTTGAAAAAAATCGGAATTGTGCTGTTTACACTGACATAAAAATATCAGAAAAAAAGAAGTTGACCTGCAGTGTGAATGTAGCCGAGGGCAGGGGTGTCCAAAGTGCAGCACATGGGCCATTTGCGGCTTCTTTTTTTTGAAAAATAAAGTTCAACCAAAAAACTCAGCAAAAGGCGAAACAGAAGCTGAAATGTTGATAATCATAACTAATAAAAGAAAGCTTTCTTAGCCTTTTTAAAGAATTTAAAAAATACATCAAAATATCAAAGTGGCCACATGCATCCTTTGATTTGCAGGATGCAGCCCTCGGTGGAAAGAAACTGGACACCCCTGGTCTCGGGCCCAATTAATTGACCTACTCAATTAATCAAGGTTCAGATGAAGCAGTTAAAAGTGGATGGTTCCAGCCCGAGTACCATGTAAAAAGTGAATGGGCTTAATTGTTGAATATGTATGTCATTTCCAGGCGATTCTAGCTAGGTATTGTGCGCTATATATGTGTACCCTTACAAGCGGCTTACAATAACAGATTGATCTTTGTTTTTTTAGCCATTCATAGTTTATAGTTTTTATAGTAATAGTCTTGGGAATATTCATATTTTTCCACACTACTTCAGACATGGAAAGGTGTAAAGTGTCATTTTTGAACATTAATTTACCTCACACGCGCCACATATTTATTTACATTTTAGTTTAAAATATTATTGGTTATTATGTTGCTGACAATTCTAAACAATTATCATCAACAAAGAGGCAGAAGAATTGACTATTATTTTTAAAGGTACTATTTTTGTAACATCTACAAGAAAGACTCAGAAGGTTTAAAAGGGAAACATCACAGAGGTTGGCATTCAAAATTAAGTGAAAAATGAAAATGCTGAATTGTGATGAATTATTTGGAATTTTTCATGGACCACAAACTGAATGTCCCTCATAAAAGCACAGATCTCCCCAAGGCCCAACTATTGTAATTTGGGTAAGAACTACACCTCGATAACATGGACACCTATCTTTGCGCTTCACGCCCCATGCATGAAGATGAAGGTAAACGTTATCAACCAGGCGGTGACTTGCCTGCAGTGCACGATGATGGGACAGGAGCGTCCGCGGTAACACTTGTTCACCTTCCTGCAACACACAACAACACACAAGGAGGATCTTTCAGCATTTGTAACCGGGAAGAACTGTCTCATGAAGTCCGATTAAAACCTTAAATTGAGTTTGGCGTATCTGAACCCGAAGGTGACATCAAACAGGAAGTGGGCTAATGTAAGCCGGAAGCAGAGAGCTCCATCATCTCTCATTCTCTTTGAAGGAGACACCTCGACAATATTCAACATCGACATTCTCTGTGATCCATTAAACATTAGTCACGCTTCTTTTATTCCTCCATGGACTCAAAGGTGCCATTAAAATTCCCTCCTAAGAGTCCTCACCTCTAACATCCTTCCCTCGCACACTCACAGGCCACTTCATTAGGTACACAACACAATATTAAGGTACACTGCATTTAGTTGCCAAACACTTTTCTCATGGGGAGGTGGTGTTTGATGGTGGGGGGTGGCGAGGGGAGGGGGTGAGGCGCGATGTGTCAGTCTCAGTCTCCCTCTCCACCCCCACACTTTTATCCTACACCCTACACTACAAGTCAGAGCTCAGTGTAGACAGTCAAAAGTCACGTTACCATGGAAACAGCCGGCAGAGGGAATCTGGGAGGGTGCACAGAGGGAGGGGTGAAGAAACAGGAGGGCGGCAACACCCTGCCTCAGATTCTGACTTGACGAGAGCAACACAATGAAGATGGACAAGGACTCAAAGCCAGGAATCATGACTTCCACAAATGAAGCAACAGTCTCTCGTGGGCAGGCTGATGGACTCCCTGCTCATCCCGCTCCATGTGGACGTCATATTTGGAGGCTTGTTGTGGGAAAGGGAGAAGGAAAGGTAGTGGGCGGGGCTAAAGCAAACCATAAGCAAGCAAAAAGGAGGGAGGTCACCTCAGGTCAGCAGAAGCAGAGAAGAAGGCGAAGAGGCGGGGTCAGGGGCGGGGGGGGTGTCAAAGGAGCTGGGGTGTGGGTGCGGGTGCGGGTTAGGGGTGGGGTGATGGGTCGTGGGGTCCATGCGGCCCCTCGGTTGCAGAATCACAGTCTCCAATGATCACTTTTGTGACTATGCAACTGCGCTTATATTACTAGCTGCAACATCACAAAAATGACACTGGCAACCGCTAGTTAGCTGGGAAAAGAGGAAGTGGGGGGGCAAGGTTAGAACACAAACATGCCGTCATGGGCGGAAGTAGGCAACCAAAAGAGGATGGCTTGTTTCCCCGGTAACTATGGTGACAGGTATGGACTCCTTGAGAGCACAGCGACTGGTCAGCTGACACGTTTACCGACCACACGGACGTCACGGTTGGTGTTTGTTTGTTTGGCGTCGTCTGGGCTCCCTACCTGCGGAAGTCCAGGAGGGTCCGGCTGGTCTCTGGGATGTTCTGGTTGAGCCAGGTCAGGAAATGGAACTGAGTGACGGTCCGTGTCTCGTTTGTCTGCATGTTCTTCAAGTAGAAGCTACGAACCAGGAAGTCATCACACCAGATGTGTTCTGACACCAGATTGACCTGCAAGGCAAACACCATTAGCAGCAATTTAACGACTTAACTAATTAGCAGTAACTTGGGTCTCCAAATGTTTTCCACTGAGGGTCACCTACGGAAACATTTAAGGATGGCTTGCATCATGGATTGTAACATTTCATCTAACATGTTTTATGCCAACATGTAGCATCTTGTAACGCTTTGGAACATGTTGTAACACGTGTTGAAACAGGAGCTGTAACATGAAGCGTGTGTAACTAGGGCTGGCAATCGATTAAAATATTTGATCGCGATTAATCACATTTGTCTAAAGTTAACTCAGAATTAATTGCATTTGATCGCAGATAGAAATATGTTTATAAAAAGTAGAGGCCTTTGTGGCAAACGACTCAATGTGCAACTGCAACCATAATTACATCAAATTTGATGAAATTTCGACGTGAGTAATATTTCAACAATGCAATGGCAATATATGTAATATGCCAACAATGATAACAACACATGGCTGGGCCGGTGATGGTGATGACACATCTGCATCTCTTTTAAAGGAATCTTTCAATGTTACCTTTTCATGTTATATTCATTCATTCATTCATTCATTCATTCATTCATTTTCTACCGCTTATGCTCACAGGGGTCGCGGGGCTGCTGGAGCCTATTCCAGCTGTCTTGGGCCGGAGGTGGAGTACACCCTGGACTGGTGGCCAGCCAATCACAGGGCATATATAGACAAACAACCATTCACACTCACATTCATACCTATGGACAATTTGGAGTGGCCAATTAACCTAGCATGTTTTTGGAATGCGCTAACCACTGACCCGCCATGCAGCCCTTCATGTTATACTGCATAGTATATTTTGTCATACTATACAGTATGTTTGATGCTGAAAGCTATCAAATGATGGCATTTTTACGACATATTAGATTATCATACTCATGTCAACATGTCAAAAATGTACATAGTGTTATTGGTTACACATTAGTTTGGCACCTGCAAAGCCAGGTGAAAACAACACGCTATGTGATGCAAAACTAACTTCATGAGGGCACATGTCTGGTCATTACACCAACGATGCTCTATGCTAACGAGGCAGCTAATGTCGGTGTTAAGTTGCAAAACATTGGCCAACACAGCTCGCACCCTTGGTTTTTGTAACATGTAACGTGTTGTAACATATGAGATGTAACATGGGTTGTAAAGTGTAACATTTTGCAATATACAGGTATTTGTCAAATAGGCTGCAACAGCCAACGTGTTGTAATGTCTTGTACACACGTTACAGCACTGTAACACATGTTACAGCACCAAAAAGGCCACACAGACGCTCCCTAAGACCCGAACCACCTCAGGAATATACTGCAAGATGGACCATTGATGTTGGCACTGCTAGTTCCCCGATACCCCAGAGGAATGCAAGGCGGCCATATTGTACATGGCCATCGTACCTCGTAGATGTGGTAGAGGTTGGAACCCTCGTCGGGCCAATAGTGGTAGCACTGCTTAACTCCGCTCTCCACCAGAGGTGTCAACATGACGATGACCACGCAGCCGTTCTCCCAAACCATCTGCAAAGAAAAGTCTTGGTTCCTCAGATGTCCTTCTCGGGGGGGGGGGTCAAACCTGCTCCAATATCTGTGACAGCCTACCTGCCAGAAGTCGGCCACAGTAGATGGCAGTGGGCCTTGCGTGGCGATGTAGGCGGGGTTCCTGGGGTCGTGGTCCATCTGCAGGGAACACAAACGGGGAGACGCCATTGATGCCTGGTGGCTGTCGGCATTGCAGGATATATGCAAAATAAGCGTCTCACCGTCATGTGATCAGTGCTCGCATGAGCATACACAATGTTGGCATATGTAGTGTGCCTAGTCTCCCAACTGGGTGCTCCTTGGTGAGCGACATTTCCTGTCAACTTCCCCGTGACGGAAATTGCCAAGGGACGGCGTGGGTGTGCGGACATGACGCACACGTTGGCGAGTGGGTGACTTACGCTCCCGCCTATTACCATGCAAATTTGTACACTAAACGTAATTATTGGCGAGACCAATTTAGCTCAGAGGCAATTCCAAAGCCAAGACGGATCATTTCTGAGCTTTCTTTCTGCCCACAAAATTACCTTTAATGGTGCACTGTTCCCTTTATGAGGCTCCAACCAGAATGCATTGCCAATCAACTTCTGATTGTTGCGCAATAAGACGCACCAAGAACCCAGTCAGTCACATACAAAAGAATATGAAATCATCCGACCCCTGGACACTTCATTAGGTACAGAGCTCACTAATTAAAAATGAAAGCTAATAAAGCTCACTTTTGATTGGCACTGTAACAATATGCATGCAATTAATATGATGCATCTATTTGTGCATGTGACAGTGACACACACACTATATTGTCTGCAGTATTGTTGCTGTTGTGCCTTGAGGGAAACAAGTGAGTATAATTCTCAACACGGGTTCTTTTCCCACTGCTTCCTGCAAGCTGATTGGGTCCCAGTGAGCAAAAAGGGCCCTGTCAGCGCACCGTGAGAGTAAACAAAACAATTTGGATCACATTAGCATCAGCCAAGGTCAAAAACAATCATTTCCCAAGACTCTGTGGATCAATTTGCTTTTGTGAAACATTTGACGCCAACACTCGCCCGCGGTCTTGGATCCATGCAACCATCATGAATATTCACGTGCCACCACGTACGCACACCGGTACATCGCCACATACACTGAAAGCTGCAGGGAGTGTGTGTGTGTGTGTTGTGTGAGTGTACGTACAATGGGGCTGGCGTTGATGTAGTCAGAGTTGCCTTGACTGTTTTCCAGCCTCAGGGTGATTCTTGAATGATCATCTACAAACAAAAATGGTGGAAGTCAGTGCAGTGTATGAAGACACCATGCTATTTCACTGATGAGCATTGATGACATTTCTCTCCGTAATTCATGTGCCTCACATTAAATTCTTTACAGGAAGTGACATCACCCTCGTTTACCCGTATTTAGATTAAGTTAACAGTACAATGCTGTGTCTCAAATGGAATCATGACCATTTGAGTTGATCCAGGCATCCATTAATACTTTTTGTCTGGTAAAATTACAAATTTATTACAATATTCTGACTTTCTAATTGTAATTTTATTGTTAACAGTCGGCCCTCCTCACATTGAATTTTGACGCTTTACTCCACCACAATTTTTCAACAATATATTAACAAATCATGCTGGTTGGTGGTTGAATACATTCTCAGTAAGCGTAATATATTTAAGCAAATTGTACATATTTTTTTGTCTACATTAAGCATTTTCAAGCATAACAATGACCAAATAAACAAACTAAAACACACAAACTATACACTGTATTGATGATTGAAATTGTGAATGTAGTATTCTACGTTAGTCATGAGGTGTCAGTAATTATTCGCTGAGACGATCACCAGACTTGATCGCCGGAATTACAGGCTTTTATTGCAGGCTTAAATTATCTAATTATCTAATAATAATAATAAGATAATAATCATATCTATAACATGCTGCGGTTATAACATAATTTTTTGCCCGCAACCCATTCCGCTCCTCTTGCACCAGAATACATTTACTGGGACACCACATCAGCATTTTTTTTAGTTTTATTTATATCTTTATGGGGTAATACAAGTGCTAATATGACTATATGAGTATTCTGTCTATAATGTTTAAAATGTCCGTAAACAGATTGTCTATGCCATATGTACTCAATTTATGTATTCAATTTATAAAGAAGGAATCCTACTTGTCTGGAACCAATTAACCGAGATAAATGAGAGATTATTGTATGTATTGTATGTATTTCGTTAGTAATCATGTACTCAAGATGTCTGTTGCATACCACGGCTTGTTTTTTATTGTCCTGTGCCATATTGTGGGAATAACATTTAAAAAACAAAACAACAACAAGTAAAAAATACAGGATATTTTTCCAATCTACATTGGATTGGTTTCCAAACTAAAAATATCAAAATGCCCCCACACCCTTTAATATTTCAGTGTGCTGACCTTAGGAGGGAATGTTTGGTACAGTGAGGGGTAACTACCGTTGTAGTAATGTTTGGTACAGTGAGGGGTAACTACCGTTGTAGTAATGTTCGGTACAGTGAGGGGTAACTACCGTTGTAGTAATGTTTGGTACAGTGAGGGGTAACTACCGTTATAGTAATGTTTGGTACAGTGAGGGGTAACTACCGTTGTAGTAATGTTTGATACAGTGAGGGGTAACTACCGTTGTAGTAATGTTTGGTACAGTGAGGGGTAACTACCGTTGTAGTAATGTTCGGTACAGTGAGGGGTAACTACCGTTGTAGTAATGTTCGGTACAGTGAGGGGTAACTACCGTTGTAGTAATGTTTGGTACAGTGAGGGGTAACTACTGTTGTAGTAATGTTTGATACAGTGAGGGGTAACTACCGTTGTAGTAATGTTCGGTACAGTGAGGGGTGACTACCGTTGTAGTAATGTTTGACATCCCTAGCTAGGTCTATTGGGGACGAGACACAAGTCTCCACGTTGGCTTCCTCTGGTTGGTTGGTGGCCTTTTCAGGTCTCTCATAATCCTGGCCAAACGTTTCTGACATTTTCCCTGCAAACCCGACGGCCCTTTTGTAATAAGAAGTAGAAATTAATCCTAATAAACTGCTGACAATCTGCTTTCATTAAGCCCGCCGGACAGAACTTTTGAAACGGACTTATTTCTGCAGACGCTGTGTGATATGAATCATTGACGAGGTCCGTGCAGGAGAGCTTTAATAGAAGCCTCATTTGGAGTCTACTGCTGCGGTTTGTGTGAAAGTGATGTATTACCTCCTGAATGATGATGAGCTACTCATGTTACACCAACATATCATCAACTAATGATGTTCCTTGGAGAGCTACAAGACATAGGAGATGTTGTCCTACAGGCCACCACAGCAGCAGAGCGGTTCTTCTTGGCGTTGCCGTCCTTCAGGCCCACCGTGCTGGCGTTGGGTTCCGCCTGGTAGGCACACAACGCCTCCCACTCCTTCTCCAGGCGGTTCTTGTTCTTCAGGTGATCCTCCATGTAGGACTGGAGGACACAGAGCAAACGTGAAGTCAGGGGACCAGTGACTTGTACTCACAGAAGATCAGAACTTTATTATTTGAGTCAGACGTAATCAAACAATCAATCAGAGGCCACCAGCTTGGATTAGGAATTGGCCACCGTGAAAGGAAGCGAGCTGCAGTCTGATGTTTGTCAGCATGCATCCAAATATGAAACGGATGAGGGAAACAAACGAGCTGCTGGAATCATTTAAATGCAGCTAATTATTCATAGATGCACTTACAAATAGACTTAAAATGATTGCTTTCAAGTCCATTTGTCATGAAGAATTATGTTCATTTAAAACCAGGATACTTTCACACTACTATGTATAGTACCACAGAAGGGACCGAAAGTGCTACGACACTTCAGTTGTGATTACAGCTCTATTGTAAATGTTATGCAAGTCAATATGAAGATAATAGCAAAATGCTAACTTGCAAACAGTTAGCATGAAGTTATATTGTGTTTTTTTTTTATCACATGCTATGTAAATCTCTGCAATTTAATATGAGGATAACGGCAAAAATGATGACATGCTAACATTTTGCATGCTCGCAAGTAGCAAGCTGGCGCTGGCTACTGAAAGCGGTATTGCAGTTTTATTGTGATCTTTACGCACTGTTGCCAACTTTTCAGTAAGAATAGTACCTATTGGCTGTCCTAGAGGTCATTACAAGTGGCTTTGTATATAATTTACATATCATGTAAATGACTGTTTTTGCATCAACCTACCGCTATATGAAGATATATATATATATATACGGTATATCGTATCATAAACCTCACTGACATTCCCGTCCTTAATCCCAAAACCTTGGGATGCAGCCCAGACTCTACCTCCAGTTGGTCAGTGAGTTTGAGACACATAATGCTGGATAAATGTCCCCAATGTAACAGTATGCTAATGGGAAAAATTCTAACATGCTAACAGTTACCATGCTACCAAGTAGCAAGATGCTACCAAAAGTGTTTTCTATCATGCTATTTAAATCTTGATAATTTAATATGAGGATAATTACAAAAATGTTAACATGCTAACAATTAGCATGCTAGCACCGTGCAAGTGATTTTGTCTTGGAGATTATTAAAGTATTGAATTATGTAGCGAAAGTACCAAGACAGTTGTAAAGCGTTCTAGTGTCACATTAAAGGAAATATTTTGTACTTCCAACATTTCTGTTTTCTTTGTGGTCCCTCCTGATTGTTGAAATTGAATTACTGGAACATATCAAACAATCTAACATCTTTTTAAACTCACTGCATCACTCGACAACTCCCCACCGCCGCCCCTACCACCCGCCCCCACTCTAATGCCAGAGTAATAAGGTTCTGTGGCAGTCTAAAGGGATTATTGCAATCCAATCAGGAGGTGCTGAGATCACCATGTGTCGTCCAAACACTGAATAATCCCTTTCCAGCTTGGTGGGGGGGGGGGGCTTATGGCCGCTGTAAGACCAATGAAATAAGGTGCAATAGGATGCCATTGTGGCTCTATGGAAGAAAACGCAGACACATTCAAACTTTGACCCCAGCACATTGCTGAATTGGCCATCAGACGTGTTTGTTGCTATGAGGTTACCTGCTACTCCCCAGCGGAGGAGTTTTACAGGCCACTTCCTGCCAGTTTGTTATGTTTTATGCAGGATGACAGACAGTCTTTGACAGACAGACAGCCAATGATCAACAACCTCAATTGTTAACGTTCATTGCTGACATTTGTACAACTTCAGCTGGGTAGGAGTCACCGTGCGTACTTGACCCGCCGACCTGTGAGCGTGACAGATCGCGTCCCAGCTGGACGCACGGCGGAGAGAAGCACAAACAAAGTGGCCGCTAATCTGGATGGAGTATAATCTCTAACACTTGCTTGGCCTGCAACAAAGGACAAGATAATGTGCTTTATATAGAGAGTCCACTAATCCTCTTAAGACACAGGTGGAGAGGATGTGGGAAGGGGGCGGAGTCACATGGGACCCCGTAATACATTAACATAGATAAGACGGTGAAAGCTGCTTCCACGCAAATTAAAAGCAGCGGATGGATGACGACATGGAAGTCATCATCTTGGGAATAAAGCGTGTTTTTTTCTTTTTAGGAGCAGCAGTGAGGCGGGAACTCATCAGCGGGTAACATTATTTTTAGTTTTGTTTATCACTCAACGTCACCTCGCTGGCAAAGCGAAAAAAGATGCTGACAGGAAAAGGACAATTTTAAGTAAATAAATACAAGATATGAGACGTATGATGGAAAATATTTTACTATTTAATAAAAAACAAATGAAAAGAATATGCTAAACATGCATATACAATCAGTGTGTCTGATGGACAAATGCAGGCAGCACAGCAGACTGCAGTGTGATCACGCTTCTACAGTAACAGCATAGACTCATATACCCAACATGCATTGCAATTGCTCATCCATGTTCATAATAGAAAGCACTAAAATGTAGGGTTGGGTATCGTTTCAATTTGAGCGATTCCTGTTCAGATTCGTCATTCAATTCTGATTTCTTTCAGAGGTAGGGTCATAAAAAGTTGAAATGAGGTCGCAAACAAAAGTTCTTGGATTAAATGTCTGTGACCGTTTTAAGAATGACTTATTAATTACCATGAAATAACAGGGTCATTAATAACCAATATGTATCAAACCGTTGGACATGTACATAAATATTTACAACACTCTTTATCGAGGAGTACACGTTCAAAAATTATTTGAATTTTTAAAAAGCTTATGAAAAAATAATGGCACATATCCCGTTTATGTGCTGGTGAATGTCTTATGATGCTAACTTTACCATGTTAGTGAATGCCTACTAACCTGCATGGTTTGAGTTAGAATAAACGTATCACTTTTAAAACAAACTCTCTTCAATGCAGTCGTAATTTATTGACGACTCATTTATTGAATATGTTACCTGATTTTCTTAAAAAAACGGGGTGAAAAGTCCAGTGTAGCGCATCATAAACAGGCGCTCTCTGTAAACTGTGAATCCGGAGGCGTTTAATCCTCTTGGTGCATCCTCCTTTGCACTTTGCTCATTCAAACTAGTCAAGCTAGCTAGCGCCTTCGCCTTCGCCTTCGCCTTCGCCTTCGCCTTCGCCTTCGCCTTCGCCTTCACCTTCACCTTCGCATCCTGTCCATGGATGAACACAAATGCTTCCTGATGCGTCTTCTTGTTTGGTGGTATGCCACTGGCTAATCACCCAACATACACACCAAAAGTTACAAAACTTAACGATTTCGGCAGAATTGGAATGTCAGAACGCAACTCTACTAAAAAGGCTCTAAAATAATCCAGTCAAAATGTTGACGTATTGTTTCATGAATGCGATCACTCCTCCACATGATACAACAAACATATGATAAATTGTAAACGTGACCAGGCAGAGACAGAAATGGCGAGTGAATAAGATAAATAAAACATGGCTTTTTAGTTTGTTTGGTAATGGTAATGGTAATGGTAATGGTAATGGTAATGGTAATGGTAATGGTAATGGTAATGTAATGGTAATGGTTTAATTTCATTTCAACATGCATCATATTCCAATTGAGTGCATCCCATAATCAGTTCACAGTTCCACATGTCCAAAAGGAGTAGGAAGAAGCAAAGCTTATTAAATCCTACCCCTCCATCTGGTACTTTTACAATCACTAATTGTTACATTTGTTCACTTCCTGCTTTCCATAATACAGTTTAAGGTTTTTTTTTCTATTTTTTTTTATTTAATTAATAACCATGTAGCAACCTGGATAAGCTCCTGCTGCCTTGCAACCTTCAGCAGGATAAAATGTGGAAAATAGATGGACAGCTGAGTCCTGTTTTCTAAGAAAAGTGTTGTTAAATGACCTCCGTTATGATCTGGTGCTAGACAGTGGATCCTCACATATTCACCATTCAGCATTTGCAACAGAGGGTGACACAGGAGTGGATTTTGTAACAAATCTTGTACCACCCCAATCTGGTGAAATGACTCCCACTATCATTCTCCTCTCATTCAATATTTCTTTCACTGCTGTACAGCTCCCATGTTTTTTGTTACCCTTTGGTCAATACTGTATATTGATTTTGATTTGATCTTCACTGCACGTCACCTGTTTATTGTTGTGTTGTGCGTCGTGACTCCATAGTGGGTGAAGAGTTCTACTGCATAAACACTGTGGAACACACACACAACAACAAGGCGACAGCGCACAGTGATTCGACGGAAGGGAAAGTAACGCCGAGAAGGTCTGATTTTTCAGAGGAGGCATTTTTGTGATGCAAATGTGTTGCTCTTTTGAACGCACATTGTTTTGAGAAGACACACTCTATTTAATTGGCCTACCAACTGACAGGAAGCATGTTCCTCACACAGAAATGAAGTGTGGGTAAGTGACTGGAAAATAACAGGCACCCATCACTCACTAACAATGGGAACACCAACTTGGGCTGGATTGCACGTGTGATGCTCCCATCCAATCATGTGATTGGAAATCTCATGACCTTTTATCATTTCGATAGTCATGTGGTGGTACAGAGTGAGACCTCTTCACTGCATACCACACAGAAACAGCTATGTGTATGGCAGGATATGACTTTGCCGCAGTGACAGTACTGGTTGAAAGCCATCCATTGCACAACTATGGCTGCTGTGTGCAGGTATTTTGAAGTGGATGACAAAAACCTTGCAATCGTGTGCAACCCTGCAAAAAAGTGTGAAATCTGCTAACTTGGGATTTCAAGAGGCGGGAAAGAAGAGGCTGCATTTAACATGGCCAACCTGATACGACACCTCAAAACAAACACCCAACACAATACAACCAGTTTACAAAGGCACCCCAGCCCAAGACAAGGCAGCCCACTCTGCAGGATATTTGAAGAGAAAACATTCCCTACAACAATGAAAAGGTGCAATATATATTTGATTAGTTTACATGCCTGCCTCGTATTTGAAGTTGAGTTGCTGTTTGGTTTTAGTATTTCCTGTTGCACAAAAGTCCACTAAAGCTTCTAAAGTCTGATTGGCTTCTGGCTATCCTGTTCTTTTGTGGTTAGTAACTACACATTTGATACTTTAAACATATTTAATAACCACACCTGGCTTTTCTCCGGGTACTCCGGTTCCCCCCCATTCCAAAAACATGGTTAATTAGCGACTCCAAATTGTCCATAGGAATGAATGTGAGTGTGAATGGTTGTTTGTCTATATGTGCCCTGTGATTGGCTGGCCACCAGTCTAGGGTGCACCCCGCCTCTCGCCCCAAGACAGCTGGGATAGGCTCCAGCACCCCCGCGACCCTCATGAGGATAAGTGGTAGAAAATGAATGAATGAATGTATTTAGTGTGTGAGGCATATATAGAGCTTAAAGCTTGCCTCTATGTATTTATCTTGTTAGTTTACTTTGTCACGAATCACAATTGAAGTTGAATCTAATTGAATTGACCTCACTGCAGCAGCATGATCCAGGCTTATTTGAGACATTCTCATGTGTGTTTTTGCCATTTAGCCCCCACAAATAGCAGATCTACTGTATAGAAAAAAAATACTTGGGAGGGTGTGACATAACGGCCAGGGAAACACTGATTGAAAATGAGGAGACAATTTTAGAAAAGATTACAGAAGAAACATTACTCCTCATTCATCAATACTTCCTATGAATAAATATGTTCTTTAATCCTTCATATTTCAAAGAAAACTAAGGCACTCTCCAATTTGTTCTTATGCGGGATAATGAACACTCAACATGATTTATGCTACGATGCATTTTCAGTGCAGAACTGGGGCTTGCATTTGCTACAGTTATTCTAGTCCTTTAATAATGTAGAAATCATTTCATGCAATTATATATTCATTATTATGATGATGATGTGCCACCAAAATAACAAATAACATCATTTTAATTCCCTATTCATGTGAACATCGTGGTGCTTTCAAAGACATCCAGCAGCAAGTCTCTTTCTGGACATCCACATAAAGTGGTTTATTGTCTGTGTTAGAACTTCAATGTCGTGGAGGCACGGAAAGGAGTCCAAAGAACCAATTAGGTTCCAAAGGAAGACAAAATGTTCTTCATAAGCTAGTAAGACAGCTGAGGTGTTTTCTTACAGGTAGGCGAAAAAAAGACCAGCGAAATGAAAGCCAGCGAACAGAACGAGGACGGCTCGTGGGCGGCTTTAATGGCACGCAGGTTCCTCATTCGTCTCTGGCGAATGGAAAAAGAAGCTCTTTTGATGTTTGGAGTTCGGCATGGCCCTCTGTGGGCAGCGAGAGCAAGTCTGACCTTTAAAAATGCTCCAAATGATAACCCAGAGTGTGAAACCTTTTATAGTGGAGAGGCGACACTGTGGTTATGTAACGTCTACTCCACTGTGGAGTGTTCCCCGTGTGGGAGGACGCAAACCGTCTGGGCCAAAGGTACGCACGGTAAAGCTATCCGAGGTACTGAAAGAACAATGCCTATTTTATTCCAGAAGAGCTCAGACCCGTTTCTGCTTCCAGTAAAATGATGGCGGCCATAGCACAGAGCAAGTGGAACACAAAAGAATACATTTACAACAAATGAATGAATGTTGCATACAGTATACACGTAACCTCGGTTTTTCTACAGTTTTTGTATGATTCTGTTTTGGTCACAAAAAAACGATATGATTTATTTCTTATTATGATGTATTTGTAAACAAACCAGTCTTTTTGCTCTGCACTGCCAAACGGAAAGCAAAGACAAAACACCCTACGTGGTGCTGACTTACTGTCTGGGCCCTTTCATTGTGATTGCTAAATAACCCAACATGGGGCCAAAGAAAATGACAGCAATTTAATAAAGTATTTATGGTAATGGTAATGATAATGGTAATGATAATGGTAATGGTAATGGTTTTATTTCATTTGAACATGCATCAGATTCCAATTGAGTGCATCCTATAATCAGTTCCCAGTTCCACATGTCCAAAAGGAGTAGGAAGAAGCAAAGCTTATTAAATCCTACCCCTCCATCTGGTACTTTTACAATCACTAACTGTTACATTTGTTCACTTCCTGTTTTCCATAATACAGTTTAAGGTTTTTGTTTAATTTTTAAAAAAATGTAACTGTATTATTATTATTAATATATATATATATATATATATATATATATATATATATATATATATATATATATATATATAGTTTAATAACCATGTAGCGACCTGGATAAGCTCCTGCTGCTGTAACTGTAACATTTGTTCACTTCCTGCTTTCATAATACAGTTTAAGGTTTTTTTTTTGTTTTTTTTTTAAATGTACCCCGTCCCGAAGTACTCGGTGTTATGAGCATCCAATGCCATAATGGGTACCATAGTAAGTGTCAATATAGTGATATATATAGCACATCATGACTGGTTCAAGACTCTTCATCCTTGTATTTAGCAAACATCAACTGCTTGTATTGTTTCTTGAATTGGCTCATCGTTTCGTGCTGACTAAGAAACACTATTTGAGTCAATCTGGCCAGGATGTACGAGAAGTCCGCATCAAAAATAAGTTGCATCCATTCATCATTTATGATGATTTCACATTGTTTTCTGCTTGTAAAACTACAATTATTAAGATGTGAACTACATCTGACGTAATGTTGCCTCAAATACCAACCTATATACACACTTTCGATTATTCAGCCATGATGGGATGTCTCGATGCTCAAATGGCGGCGAGCACTTGTGGCGTACCTCTGAGTTAAGTCATTAGCATCCATGCTGCTCTTGAGCACATCAACCACATCGCAGTGTCACCTCGCATGCATGCAAACTGAGGGGGCGGGGCTTGTGGACCGTAGGTGGTTGAAGCGAGCAGCTGTACATCATAATTACTGGGCCGCTTGACAGAAAGACAGAGAGGCTCTCCTCCAGCGGGGAGGCGGTTGAGAAGCGGTGGGCGTAATGAAACATGAAACACAAGACCAGGAGGATTTCCTTGCTTATGGATGCTACACATCAGCAGTTAGCACAGATACAGTATAAAGACTCGTGGTGAGGACACATTTTGGATTAAAGGTAATATGAGAAATTGTACATTATGGATAAAGAGATTCATGTTGCACATTGATTAACATCTAAGGGGGGGCATATTCTTTCTTTTTTGGTCTTGGCACATTGTATGGGAAAAATGAAACAATGCAAAAATTGGCAAGAAAAAGTTGAAGCTGTTTTTTTTATACTTACACAGTATGAAATAAAACTGATCATAAAACTTGACATTATCTCACAACAGGCACACTAATTAGAATAATAACACAGCTACTCTTTAGGCCGTAATCCAGCTAAAATTCAACTCTGAAACCCTGATGTTGCTTCCTGTCCACATGTCCGGAACACATTTCTTCCGACACACAGGTCTTATTTATGCCTTAAATGGCTTATTTACTCTTATAATATATATTATATTAGGTAAAGCTGAGTATAAGAGTGTTATTTTATGTCTAGAGGGTTCTAATAATGTTAAAAACTGTATTATATAATTACAAAAATATTCCATTTACTTACTTCCGAACTTTATTGATTGGTTAGGAACTTCATTTGTGCAGAGGATCAATGCGTGTACAGCTCACATACCCGGCAACACAACAAAATATACCGCATGCAATCAATAAACACAAACAGTTGACCGTCAATCAACAGTCAAAGTTGGAGAGAAGAGAAGAAAGTCTGCCAGCACAAGAAGTCCATGATAAAAAGGTCATAATAAAAAGAACATATTGGTTAAAAATATACATGTAAAATGAAAGCAATCCCTGGTCGAGTTAAAGGAGCAGTGCGTTCATGAGGCATGTACATATGTACGCATACATACAAATGACATGTACTGTACATATTCATGAGGTATGTACATATGTATGCATACATACAAATGACATGTACTGTACATATTCATGCACACACGAATTGTAAATGTTGATGAGTGACTCCTGTTCGAGTCCGATTATTTTACTGCTCATTGTTAAGATTTAGCTTAATGGCTTGCGATGGATGTTAGACAGTGAATCAAGCTGATATGTTAACGTGGAAAACATGGTTTTCACTGATGATGGTGGGTTCCTGCAGAAGTGGACAACCACTTCCTTAGTTTTTGAAGGGTTGAGATCTTGGCGGTTACGCCTGTACGACTCAGAATGTAGTTGTCCCGGCGTGTTTGTGGTCTCATCAGAATATTTAAAGTGCACCTTGCTTTTCCAACCTATGAATGTATTTAGAATGTTGTTAAACCATGCCAAACTTTCAGTTAATGAGGTTTGTGAAAGAAGTTTGGGATGGCTCAAAACGCTCGGTGTTCCAAAACTGTTCTTTTGTGATGTCACAGCTTCCCTGCCCTCCCCCAAGCTTTGCCTGTCACACGTTATTGGAGTTGGTGATTCCCAACTAGAGAAAATATCTTCATCTGTCAACGGCATTTCACACTGGACTGTTTTTGTGAACGTGAACGTGAAATATCCGCCAAACTGTTGCTGAAGCCAGAAGCAGCATGCTGTCGCTGGGAAAGGTGCATTCATGTGGAGGTGGAGAGAACCGCAGGGCTCACCCATGTCTGGTATTCCCACATAAAAAACGTGTAATAATAACATTTCCACAACCAATGTTGTGCCAAGATTGGTAAACGCGGCACCCTCATGTTCGGCTTCTGAGCTCCACGCCAGGAAGTACTTTGGGCATGTGACTGATCACCGCTGAGTGGTTGTGACCTAAGGTGGTCCGTGGATGTAATAAATTAAAAACAGACAGTTTTGGAGGGAAGCACAAATCCCAGGAAATACAGCTGGAATAGTTGCAGATTCTGGTCTAGAAAGCTTTCTGTGCGGGTTATTGTGTGTAGCTGCTCTATAGGAGCAGCAACACAAAGGGTCAAAAAATGAGCATGATAGGTCCTGAGTCCTGCTTCGGCAGTCATTGATGTACAGAATCTACAAGAGTACTTTGAATGACCTTGTGTAGGAATGGTGCGCTATGCAGTAAATAAACTTGCCTTGCCTCCACATAATGTGTGTCATTTGCCAGGTGTGTCTCAGTCAAGTGTCTCAGTCAAATGTATGGTAGCATTGGTGCACACTTTGGTGACAATATACAATCAGCATCACATCTGGATTATTCTTCATTTGAGCCACTGCTCAAATGCTATAACTGCATTACTGCTGTATAACTGCTATATACTGCATGGGTGGTTTAAACCGTTTACCGACGGTTCCTTACCAGAATCATGTGACCAGTGGAGATGTCCATGTTGGGCTGGGCGGGTTCTTCGCTCCACGATGACAGGCTGCTTCTGGCCGAAGGGCTGACTGCTGCGCCACCATCGCTGAACTGAGACGACACGCTGTTGATCCTAGAGGAGACGGGCTCAGGGCGCTCGACTGGAGGTTTGACGGCCATGCGCTGCCGACACAAGTCCTGGGAGACAGGAGAAGGGGTTAATTTGGCAATGGTCTCGGTCACTTCCTGTTTACTACTCTGTTTTCAGGTGACTTGGTCTGGTCACTGGAGCGGAGCAATGAGGCGGGAAAATGCAATCTGCAATTAACAGCATTCATCAGCCCTGCGTTCACCCCGTGAAGATTATTCATTATGGTTTCCCCATGTTGACCCGAGGGTTCCATTCCCCATGTTGACCTGAGGGTTCCATTCCATCTCTACTTCTATGTTCCCTTTTTGCCTTCTCATAGCTCCGTCTTGCTTGTAGTTGACTTGTAGTTTATATGTTTGTCATTGTCATTTCTCCAGCATCTTCCTAAACTGCCTTGTTATTACTATTAGAGTAATTATATTGTCATTACAATTATAATAGATACATAAATGCATTTGAATAATTCTATTGTTCCTGTCACGCCCTGTGTGGTTTCCCACGTGACAGTTTGTCTATGTTCCCTGTCTGGGCTTTGGTTTCCGTTTTGGACCCTCTTATTTTGTATTGGACTTCCTGTTTTCCCGTGTCTGCCTTGGTTGTCCTGATCTCCCACACCTGTCCCTAATTTGTCCCGTCTATTTAGTTCAGGTGTGTGCTTCTCCCCGCGTGGGATCATTGTTGTTTGTCCGTCTGCTACCTGAGTTGCTTTCCCTTCTGCTGCAATTATTGCTAAAATAAATATTGTTTACCTGCATTTGGTCCTGTTCTCTGCATCCTGGGGTCGAACCGTAAAGCAATGAAGCCCGACCGTGACAGAATGGAAACCAAAGCCCAGACAGGGAACATAGACAAACTGTCACCTGGGAAACCACACAGGGCGTGACAATTCCTCTTATTAAATGATAGTTTGTATAGTTTTTCCACAGCTTTGCCTGTAGCTTTTATGAGGACTTTAGTTTTTATATGATCATAATTTCAGAATGAATAGTTTTGTCTCTCTTTTATACTCTCGTGTCTGTGTGGGGGTCCAAAACCGAGACCGTCACAATTGACATTCCTATCACAGCCATTTAGGTACGAGAACAAAGACACGATCCACCGACACAAATAATATCTACTGTTGCCATGACAACCTGCTAATGTGCTCGGCTGGGCCTCTTAACACGCGTGTGCCCTCATGACCTCCTTTCACCAGTGAAGTAAGCTGCCAAAGCCCCCCAAACAACCCCGCATGCCCTCGTGGGTATCTTGCCAGACCCCCCCCTCCCCCCCGGCGACCCTAAAAGTGAGCGTTGATCACACTGACGGTGGGTGGGTCAGTGCCACCCTAATTGGCAGCGCCACATGGAAACACCACGTGAGGATCAATGCCATGTTAAGATGAAGACAATGAGATAGTTTTCAATAAATGACAAGAGAGTCACTGAGCTTTAGAGTTGCAAGTATGAAGACATAAAAAGATCAATTCCAAGCGGACGACACGGCTGAGTGATTGACTGATGAGCGCCATCATCGCCTGTCCATCAAAATCTCCTCCCTCGCCGTTGACCAATCCCATGTTGGCGTTTGTTTGCAAAGGTTTGATTGACAAGCTTGGGAGCCGAGTAGCACGGAGACCACCGCGTTCTGGGGGAGGTTGGGGACAGGAAGCTGGCGGCAAAGTGGCGTGAATGGAATTTTTTATGCACATGACAAGTGTTTTCATGCTGGTGTGTGTGCAGTATGCACGCCTACAGGGGTGTGTGTTGTTGCTGTGTGCTTAAACAAGATGTACACCGATACCCCCCCCTTCCAAACCCCGCCAACACACACACACACACAGCAGGTGACAAAGAGACGGCGCTAAGACGGGGGAGGGGCAGCGAGTGTGTGACGGCGCCTGTCAAAAAGAGTGCGATGACACTCAAAGATCCTTGGCAGTCTGAGAGAATCTCACAAGCAAAAAAAAAACACAACACTTAAATACTTCAAGTAAAGCAAATATTTTGTGTTTTTTATTTGCATTATCGTCCAGCTCCAATTTTAGTGGTCTCTTGACGACATGCGGGGATGAGAAACTCTCTCTTTCTAGTCCGCGGATGAGGAGCACAATAAAAGCGAGCACTTAGGGGCGCAGCCGGGCTCATTTGAAGAATCAATGCTCACGGGGACGCTCTCATTTAAAAACATGGCAGAGGGAAAAGGTCATGGGGGGACCAGACAAATCTCAATCCAATTCTCTGCTCAAATCGCCACTTAATATTGGATTCTGCAAATTAAATTTCACACTCTCACCTTATCCCAGCCAAAGGATAATTACAGCAGGCGGGGGGAGCAAAAACACCAAACCACAACAACCTGCAGCAGCCTGAGGGCTGGGCAATGTAGCCATATTGTTTTTATGTCAATATTTCTTTTAAGCACCATATCAAAAATAAGCATATCTTTCATATCGATATAGACGGGATTTGATGCGGAGGTCTCATGTTTCAAGATGGCGCCGCCCAATGGCAAGCTAGTTGTGGTGATTTTTAGTGTGTAATGGTGCTTTATTTATTGCTTCCTTTTTGTTTTGTGCCCTGCCAACCCCTTGAGCAAGGGTGCAGCTATGGATGTTCATTCTTTTACGTTTGTAGCTTGCCGCTTGCGCCCTTGTTGACACTCGGGAGCAGCTGTTAGCATCCCTTCGCTACGTCACATGATCAGATATCCCCACGAAATATGGAAGTGGAGAGGCAGCATAGCGGGAGTGAACAGCGAAAAAGACAGTATAAAGGTATTCAAAAATGGCATCAACCATGTTTACCGTCGTCATGGGGAACGCTGATGCCGCTAACCCAGCTAACCCGGCTAACCCGGCTAACCCGGCTACAGAGACATAGAGATCATAAGTGCAGCATGATTGCCCTGAAGATTGAACAGTATATTTAAATTTTTATATACTTTATATACAAAAAATAGAACATACTATTTTATTCCTGTGGCTATTTTTCTCTAATATTGTTTACATTTTAATAAAACTTTGCACAAATATTTGTCTTTGACTTTCAGTTTATGGAAAAAATATCGATATATATTGTAATATCGATATTCTACCTACGTAAATATGTCCGGATATGAGTTTTGGTCCATATCAACCAGCCCTAAGCAGCTTAAAACATAAAATACACCTTTCCACCAATGGCCACCAATCAACACACAGCACTATGCTTAGCTCCGCCCCTTTAGGTATCTTATGTCTGTGCTTGGTACCCAAAAATGAATTCCATAAAGTAATGAATGTATCACAAAAATGAAGGAAAATGAATCAAAGCGTTCAGGTTGTTTGCCGAGTTGATGTCAAGACGAAGCGCAGTAGCGAGCTCCTACCTGGTAGGTGGCAGTAGCATCACTGCTGGTGTCAGCACCCAAGTTGGTGAGCTTCTCCTTGAGCTTGTGGTGCGAGCGATGGCGGAGACAGTAGACCGTGGTGGATGCCAGCAGCACGCCCACGATGCACAGGATGGACACCACGGTGAGGATGAGGAACTTTGTGGACTCAGCCTGGCTATACTTGGTGGGAATCTGGTTGATGTGGTTCCCCTGAAGCACACACGCAAGAAGAAGGAGGCATTGGTTGCTAGTGGATGGTGCAGGACACTTGTATCCATCACAAACACTTGCTTAGGCCGGAAAATAATACCTGGACCGTACCATTCTGCAAATTCGAGAGCCTAAACAAAGCACCCTAACCTGCACTGTTCATGCATTTTTTATTGAGTGTGACGGCTAAATAAGACACCACAGAAAGCTGCAAAAGCCAAAAAGCCCAAAAGGTGACAAGCACTATTGATCTTGACATTTTTCCTCCATAGATTCTACCTTTTTGCTCCTTTTTGTATTGCAGTTTTAGAATGTACTTCAGTTGGACACTCCAACACGAGGCCATTGATCCATCCATCCATTTTGTGTACCACCGGTATACTCACTAATAATCACTAAAAGTATAAATGAAAATAAAACCAACATTTTTTGAGCAGCGACCAAAAGCGTTGAGGAGCAGATGTGATGAAATCCTCAGATGGGAAGAGTTTGGATCAGAACCACTCAGGAGTCATCTTTGGATTCTCCTGGATTAAAGCGCCAAATGTCTGAATATGCCACCAGCAGTCGACGCGGTTGTGGTTCTGGCGCGAGTTTGATGCCACGCCACAATGGAGCAAAGTGTTGTGCTGCAGAGACAAACACTCTCCACGCTGACAAGTTTAATCACGCGCATTTGTTCCACCATCTGGGCACGCCGCGCCACAGAACGCATCGATTCCTGCCCGGCAAAGCATCATGGGAGTCTGGAGCCACGGCGCCTTGGGCAAACAAGCGCAGATGAAAGATTTCTTTTCAAGGCGACAAAATGGACGTACGGTGGGAGGAAGTTTCGTCCTGGAGAACAACGCCGAGGTCGCGCAGGAGGGGGCGGCAAACGGGTCTCATTGAGCGACATAATGAGCCCAACACCGTTTTACGTGACGTGCGCTTCCTGACAATAGGCGACATAATTACACACTGCGTAATGACGGCCGCCTCCAAGAGTTACAAATTGCAGCATCAATAAGAAGACCTCCCACTCCCTAGGGAAAATAATGATCCCCAAAGAAATCACTGGGCTTCTTTGGAGTGATTGTCGTGTCTTTTCACACAATACGTGACATCTATGCAGTTAATCATAGACTGACTCCATGCTTGATGTGACGGGGCTCAGATAGACGCCGCAATTCTTCTTCTGCTAGCGTCAACGCGACGCTTCAAAAGAATTACAGTCTTGATGGGGATATTTTCCTCCTCAGCCGAAGAGAAACAATCAAGTATTGTGTGTGAATGTCACTCAACGTATGAATTAATACACACTTCGGATCGAATACCATCCACGATTCCCATCCCGTCCCTCCCACTTCTACGGATAGCGTATTTCATCTTGAACCAAAATCTCAGCTTGTTCTCAAGCTTACAGAAAGACGGTCTGGTCTGCCTGCTGGGTAAAATGGGAAGGTCTGGTGGGGGGGGGGTCCCTCAGCGGTGGAGGTCACAGAGATTATGGGGGTGGCGGCGTGGGGCGTTAATGGAAACGGTGGCTTTGAAAGCCGATGCCAGCTCTGCCGGTCCCCGCTGGCCGCCTGTCAAACCCTGGGAGGGTTTAGCCTGTGCATGGATTGTTTTGGAATTCTGGTGGGGGCTCAGGCATAGACCCTCCCATCACACACTGCCTCCACCATCGCCACAAAATGACCCCCCCCCCCCCAAGGATTTTCATTCACTGTATTCAGTACCTGATAAAGAATGACCCACCGGGGGGACGACAGTTGTGCACTACATTGTGTGTGTTGGGAGGGGGGGCGAGGGGGGGGGCGCTTTCAAACTTTTTAACGTGGCAAAAACTGGAGGGAAATTTGATCAACTTTAATGTGGAATTGTGACACGCTGTGTGTTAAAGCGTGAAAGCTAAGCATGTAGTGGGTGGGGTCATTAGTCACACATTAGTGATGATTATTTATCACCAGTCTGCCCAGTACCTCGCCCAGTGCCCCCTGGGGCCCACTCCAAGAACAAATACGTTCATTTGTCATCCCGACTCATCTTGTTGTTTTATTACATTAACTTCCATGGAGTCGCCGCTCCACGCCCTCAAGTCATCACGCCTCTCTGGAAGTGGAGCAGCCGAGAGGGGAGACGTGGATAAGCACCAGCGGGGGGTGTGGTGGTGGGGCTGCGGGGATGTCCGACCCACCACACCCTCGCTCTTCATCACACCTGCCCGCCATGTTTGTCTACTGATTCAAACGTTGCAGCCAGCAGCTTCATCAAGTGTGTTCGTTGTCGTATGAGACAGGGGCCCTGGGACAGAGTGTAATATGTGTGCACGTGTGTGAGTGTGTGCACGTGTGTGCACGGTAGGGAGTGGCAGGGAGGGGGTGAATCTATATTCTGTAACAAGAAATGTAAAAAAAAAAAAGTGGCTGCATTGCAGCTGCTGCAGACGTTTACAATGTCTGTCAATCAAACGTGCTCAAGTGAGGGGGCGTGGTCTGTTCCGGGGGAGGTGTGGCCACTTTAACAAGCTCACTCTGTCGAATTTGAACAGTGAGGACACCTGCCTGACATACAAGGAATGTGTTGCCCGAGTCGGTTATGAACATTTTACACACAAACAAAAGAAAAGGCAAAAGTAGCGCTGAAAAAGAGCAGATGTAAATAATGAAAGATTCTTTAATGAATGTAAACAATTGGAAACTATTGTTGAAACTATTGTTGCAACTATTGTCCATCTGCTCCCGCCAACGCTATCGTACTCGCACGTTTCCGTCACACAGAGACCAGCTTGATTATACAAAGAAGCTACGCTTTACCTTTTGCTGACTGGGCCATTAAGTGAAGTTTAAGTGAGTTTATGTATTATGTAGACTTTATCATGCAGCTAAAGGACCTTTCATACTAAAGATGATTCAATCCAATTATTACAAATCTATGATGTACGATGTGTGGTTAAAAGTGCTGTGTGAGACAGGTTGTGCATAAGTTTGTCTGAGAGTGGCAGATGGATTTGCTCAGCTTTAGCTTATTCAGCTGGGGTGAAAAAGGTCAAGGGGTGAAAGGCGCGGGTGGCCATTGTTTTCTTCTGGATGGCAAAAAAAAGTTTTCAAATTTCATTTCTGTTCAGCCTTTATGAACTTTAGCAGATAATAAGTATAAACACAGACAGCATAAAACATGATGATTATTTAAATGTATAATATAATATGGATTATCTTTATACACCCACACACACACACTCTAGCCTACAATACAATTCCACCAATACACAAATGCGGCCGTTGACTAAAAGTCATGAGGTTAGACTAAGGTAAAGGCCTCATGACCCCCCCGCCCCCATCACCACTGTGTATGAGTTATGTTTGATCCTTCAGTTCATGATCAAGAGGATGCATGAAAATGGCCGTAAATGTTGTTTGCTGCCGCCGTGCAAACTTGTATGGAGTCTTAAAATATTCTGCAAGATATTTCTATCATGTTTCAGCAGCAAACATCCCCAAATTACTATAACTCAGCATCAAGCAACATCAGTCCTCTTTTATATTTCAGCATCAAAATTAGATCTCTAGCACGTTTCAGCATGAAACTACATTACGTTTTCTTATGCAAATAACAGCAGTTATACTCAGCAGAAAATATGACATTTCTATCTAGTTCAGCAGGAATTATTCCAAATTGTCAAGCATATTTCTCTCAAATTCTCTCATAGCCAGCAACATCAACCTTTGGTCACATTTCATACAAGTATCAATCATGTTTCAGCAGTAAATAATACCACACTTTCACTTTCTGTCATGTTCCAGCATGAGATAATACATCTTCTATCAATTGATATCATGCTTCACTTCAGCAGCCAATTATCCTACAAAATCCATTTCTAAGTTTCAGCAGCAAATAACACCACATTTACTGTCAACGTCTACCATGTTTCAGCATGGTTAAACATTGATGGAGTTCCAGCATCTTGAGCTGCAAATGAACCACTTCCACATCTGGGACTACGTAAGCGTTGCATGTTGGAATAAAGACGTAATCAAGTCAAAGGTCTACCACTGTGACATCTAGAAAGTCATAAACAGTCAAGTCCTACCACTGGTGCCCATCCCACCGTGGCGGCGTCGGATGCCAACTGGCATCACGGCGTTGGCGCCAGAAGAGGCGAGAGGGAGTCATGTTCCTCTCACCTCCTCATCCTCCTTCTTTTGGCACATTGAAGAAAATGCATGAGGCCATTCTCTCGTTCCCTCCAGTCATTCGGCATGTGCACAGCGAGGCGAGGATGAAGACGAGGATGAAGACGAGGATGAGGACGAGGATGCGGAGACGACAGCAGTCCTCCACTTGGACGCACGAAGAATGGGATGCTTTTATTCACAGAGAGACACTACAAAGTGCAGTGGGGGGCTCCTCCTCCTTATATGCCCCCCTCCCTTCCACCCTCCAATCCCTGCCTGTCCACCACACATGTCACCCCCCCCCCCGTTGCCACGGTGACGGCTCCACACGTTGTCGAAAGGAGGAGGAGGAAAAAGGTGAGAAGGAAAGAAAAGGAGGGAATCTTTCATCGTCATCCCAAAGTGTCAATATGATGTGTACACGTATACTACATATACTACTACTAAGTATCTACAACAAGTATATGGTCACATGAAGGAATGAATGAAGGTCGGTCTGTGCGCTTCTTCCCCATTCTTCATCTTAGCAAGACATTTTGGACAATCGATTATTTTCTGACGACCCTTTTTTGTTCCCAGTGGGAACCTAGAAAGTCTTGCCAGAAGTGTGGATGCCGTTCCAGTGAGAAGGACCCCACGTATTCCTAACTTTTCCCACTATGTAGCTGCCCCAATACGTGTGGACCTGAGACACTTTGGTCCAATATTCTGTCCTTCCTGTGGTGACATAACCACAACCAAGCAAGCATACATTCTTTTATAGAGACAGGTTGCATGATTATGGTTTCACTTCAGATGAATTCAGTCAAATAAAGCATGTAATATTCCAGGAGACACACATCAATCAAAACATGGAACTGATGTGTTTGCTGAAGATGCTGAGAGCAACATCAGACAAACGTCTTGCATTATAGTGTAGCAGGTGTGTGTTACAAACATGAGAACAGGTGGGACAGTCAAATAGGCTCTTACTCTTTACTGTTGGTTCAAATGCATAGTCCGTGTGTGTGTGTGTGTGTGTGTGCGTGTGCTGTTGGGCTTATAGAGAACAATGAAAGACGATGCTGCCTGATGCAGATGACAAGCTCCTTCCTGAAGAGTGTGTGTGCGTGTGTGTCTATGCATGGGGGGGTGGGGCCTCTTCAGTTTATCTTTCTATTCAGCGACCAAGCACCCCCCACCCACCCACCCACCCACCCCTCCATCCTTAACCAAGCCCAAAACCAAACCAGAGACACCCCCACACCTCCTTTTGTGCCCCTTTGTGACAGCTGGAGGTGGCAGCCACTCAAGACACTGCTGTGTATAAGTGTGTGTGCGCTTGTGAATGCGTGTGTGTGCACTTGTGCATGTGTGTATTATAGCTCTTCCTAATAGTCGACCCCCACACAGCCCCTTACGGCTCTGAACAGCAAGAAGAGGATGAGGAGGAGGGACCTTTGAGCGCCAACATTCAATTTCCTGGGAGAACATACAGTAACGCAACCTCATTGTAGCACAAGAAGTACAGCAAAACATCAACGATATTACACAACATAACAAAACTACAATTCTGCAATTATTTTATGACATCTTTCATGGGGAAACACTTCATAGAAACTAGTCAGTGTACCGCTTTTGTAATATAAAGTAGTCAGTGTACAGCTTTTGTAATAGAAACTAGTCAGTGTACAGCTTTTGGTGAATTTAAGGTGTAAATTTAATGTCCCCTGAATTATTGTCCCCCGACTACACCCCAAAGTGAAGTCCAAATTGTGCCCAATTAGTCATTTTGCGAACCTCTGTGTCATGTCACTTGTTTGTGTTCCAGGTTTTCATGGGCAGCAGGTGTGTTAGGTTAGCGGTTAATGGTATACAACGCTACCGTACTGGTCAGTGGAAGTTGAACAAAACAATTGTTCTATATCATGACGTTGTAGGCCACGTGTCAAACCTTGGACGTTGACGTTGCAGCTTTTGTCTCCAACCAGTTTCTTCAGCAGGTGACTTCATTGAAAGATGTGTCGCTCATTAAAATCACCTGCTTTCGTGACCGGCTGGAAAGAAAACCTGCAGTGACACCTCCAACTAAGGCTATGGGAGGAGTTAACATTTCTGTGTTGTCCCATGAAAACATTCATTCATTTTCTACCGCTTTTCCTCATGAGGGTCGCGGGGGTGCTGGAGCCTATCCCAGCTGTCTTCGGGCAAGAGGCGGGGTACACCCTGGACTGGTGGCCAGCCAATCACAGGGCACATATAGACAAACAACCATTCACACTCACATTCATACCTATGGACAATTTGGAGTGGCCAATTAACCTAGCATGTTTTTGGAATGTGGGAGGAAACCGGAGTACCCGGAGAAAACACAAAAACCCACCATGCACGGGGAGAACATGCAAACTCCACACAGAGATGGCCGAGGGTGGAATTGAACCCTGGTCTCCTAGCTGTGAGGTCTGCGCGCTAACCACTCGATCGCCGTGTCGCCTCCATGAAAACATGTCATAAAATATTTGCATTCATGTGATGGAAGCACAGTTTTTTTGTTATTAAGTAGTTTCAAAAGGTGAAAAAAAAAAAGTCAAAGCATATGAACCGTGAAGCAATTTAATAATGTAGATCTTGTCACGTTGCGGCATGTCAGCGTTGCGATACGACCCCAGGATGCAGAGATGGCGACTAAGTGCAGGTAAAAACGCAGCTTTATTTCCGATAAGGCGAATCCCTGGCATACAGCACGACGAAGGCTCAACGCACCAACAAAGGAAGACGCACCCGGCTGAACTAAATACTACAATCAACAATTCCAAACAGGTGCACATAGGAGGGAACGTAAAAGTGGCGGAGGACAGGGCAGACCAACACAGGAAATAATACAAAACAAAAGCACGAAAGCAGAAATAGTTCCTTACAAAGGCTTACAAAGTGAAACATAACAGAACTGTCACACAGGCAACAATGCGGATTGTGACAGATCCAAATCATCCATCCATTTTCTATGCCGCTTACTGGGTTCTGCTGGAGCCTATCCCAGCTGTCTTGGGGCGAGAGGCGGGGTACACCCTGGACTGGTGGCCAGCCAATCACAGGGCACATATAGACAAACAACCATTCACACTCACATTCATACCTATGGACAATTTGGAGTGGCCAATTAACCTAGCATGTTTTTGGAATGTGGGAGGAAACCGGAGTACCCGGAGAAAACCCACGCATGCACGAGGAGAACATGCAAACTCCACACAGAGATGCACAAGCGGATATTGGAAACCAGGTCTTCCTGATCTCCTGACTGTGTGGCCAACACGCTAACCACTGGGCCAAAGTGCGGCCCTTTGGAAAAATATATGATGAGTCACTGGAAGCAAACTCTTGAAACAAAAAAGGCATGTCCCTCTTCCTCCATCAATGGTGCAGTCTGGTCTGCATTGTTGAAATGTACATTTCCTAGTTAGTAAACCAACAAACTCATTTCATAAAAAGTCATACAGAAACAGCAAAGTTTGATTATATATGTATGACGTTAAAAAATAACACAGTAAATATGAGTGGAATTATTGTGGAATTATTCATCACAATGAATGCACAAATTTGACACACAATGAGCCAGCAGGAAAAACACATCATGGAGTTTTGAGATGCTCTGAAACAGGTTTGACAAATATCTATAATATCTGGAATATTGTATGGTGACTCATTCATTGATTCCACACAGTTTAAAGAGTTGTGGGAGTTGCAGCATCCTCGCTATGTTAGCCTGGAACATTTGGAACATTTGGAACATTTGGAAGATGGTCTGATCTCAGTATGATGAGCGGGAATGGGAACGTTCACAGATGAAATACTGTCTCAATACCATCTGAAAATATGCTTCTCAAGTCATGTGTGGTCGGAATTCTGGACTAATTTGAAGTCTTGTGCTGCTTAAAAACACAACAGTATATATGACTTCTATCATGTCATGTGATACAATACGAGCGTGCGTTCCAGCCACTTCCAATTTATTCACTACTTCCAGGTACTGCAATCTTCCGTCGAGTTAACAGTGTTTTTACATAACTAACCACCACCATAAATGATTAGTAGTAACTACCATCATTATTGTATTTGACGTTTTTAGCAAGCATCATGTTTAGGTCATGTGCATGCAACGTGTTAAAACATTAAAAAATGTAGCTGTATTGTTTTGTGACTGTTAACAATAAAAAGTATTTTGTCCATTGTTATATTTTGTCATTGTAATGTTCAAATATCATCTTGTTGTGCTCATTTAATCAATAGTATGTATTATCTAGTTGTTGTATCTACTGTTAAAAGGGACCTAATATGCATTATTTGTCCCTTTTACAAATGATTTTACAAAGCTTTTACAAAGCTACAAACAATACCCCACACACAAAGCTTTCCAGATCTTCCAGAATCTGCACCCATTACAGTTTCCGTGGATTTCCTGCCTGCAAAAACGGTATGTTTTAATTTATCTCACCCAAGGCCTAGCCTCCAGGCACGCCCACTCCGCTGTGGTTGGTCACACTCCCAAGCGCTCCTGAGGACGCCCGGACAGCTGCCGAAACCCCAATTTTGTCGGTATAGGAATTAATAATAAATGTTGATTTATCTTTTTTAAATGTCCACTTTTAACATAGAGCCATATTTGTTGGATCCCGGATCTGATCCAGAAGTAGAGACAGGACAGTCAACTTGTAACACTTCTGTAAAATAGTTAAATGGTTAGGAGCTACTAGTTGGAGACCCCTGACTTACCGTGTATGAACTCAAGGTGTGGTAACGCATGTCCGCATTTACTGAGTGCGGGCAACACTGGCACAACATCGCTAGTGGAAATGTGGTCATTTTTTGCAGGGATATCCGTGTTTAAAATACTCGGTAGACCCACTGATTGTGGTGGAAAAACTCGATTTGCAACTCCAGACATCGGTGAGCTTGTAATTTGCATGCATGCAGGTAACAATCACGCCGCTCCCTGGATGTATACTCTACATATAATTCTACACAGACCACCACTAGTCTATAGTCTATAGTCTTGATATTGACCCGTGTTCACAAAACAGCAGAAATGCTGTTGACTTCTGGCTGATGCTAGCCTGGTACGCCCAAAGACCCCAAAGACCCAAAGAAACATTTCCTACAGGAGCCATTGCTAACTGAGCAAAGCAGAGCTGGATGAGGCCAGGCCTGCAGCGTATCTGAGCATGCCCATATAAGGAAGTCCGGATCGCACTGAGGTCACAAAACACAGACTCTCTGAGACTCTCTGAAACCAAGCGTTCTGAGCCCTACCAAAAAAACTCATTATCTAAAACGTTGGCATCGTTTCACACAAGAATCCAACATTCTAACAACATTTACAGGTCAGAAAAGTGGAGAAAGCATCATAGGTCATTGATTCACGTATTTTCACACGTATGACACGTTCACATCTAAAAATGTGACGTCAAACATTGTCTGTAAAGCTTATGTGATGATGCTTTATATTCACATTATTTCCTATCAGGAAAATCTTGTGAAAGCAACGATTCTGAATGTATTGGTTTCAACCTCTGTTTTGTTCTCGACAGAATGCCTCAGAAGGCCTCAAAAGACCTTCTCCATCATGCCTTTCCTCAGTCGGAATTTTCTAGACGGCGGTCTGTCAGACATAAAGTCTCCACATTATGATCACTCATCATGAAGCCTTCAGAGCACCGCATCCGCGTCCACAAACATGGCCTGAAGCCTCAACGTGATCTCCTAACGGTCGCTGGTGGTCGCGGGCTGAAAAGCTTTTCCCGCTGAGTGCAAGACCACCACACTGACGGTCTTTGTGTCAGCGTGTTAGCGAGCCGCCATTCTGCCGCCCGCGCTCACCCCCCTCAGCTGGGATGGCACCCGGGACAAAAGACGCCTCATGGTACGATACGGTGGCCCCCTTGCACCCCCCAGGGACTCAAATATTCAACGTACAGTGGCAAAGTTCGGGGAACAATGAGGATGACTCTGTGACAAGAAGATAATCAGGCTCTTGGTGAATAGTGTGCAGCGTGAATGTCACAAATATTTTTTCGGGGCGACCCGCACGGAAAAGTTTTCAGGTCAAAACGGCAAAGTATTTTCTCATTTCAGCCTTTCATTCACTTGGAAATGGTCTTCTGGGGGACCTGAAACTATATGGTCTTCTGGGGGACCTGAAACTGTATGGTCTTCTGGGGGACCTGAAACTATATGGTCTTCTGGGGGACCTGAAACTATATGGTCTTCTGGGGGACCTGAAACTGTATGGTCTTCTGGGGGACCTGAAACTATATGGTCTTCTGGGGGACCTGAAACTGTATGGTCTTCTGGGGGACCTGAAACTATATGGTCTTCTGGGGGACCTGAAACTGTATGGTCTTCTGGGGGACCTGAAACTATATGGTCTTCTGGGGGACCTGAAACAATATTTTTTGAAGAGGGAAAAAAATGTGAAAACGTTTGTTGTCTCCATTTGTACGGGCGAACCAATGTTTTACAGATACATTGACACCACAGACCCGTCAAGTCGACATAATACCTGAATATTTCGATATCCAAAACGAATGGTAGCAGTAATTCTTTGTATTCTAGATAAGCCTTGGAATCCATTTGTACATGCGTTCTTCTTCTGAAGTTTGGTGTGTTCTGTCTGTGTATCTGTTTACAGCACCACATGTTGGTGCGCTTTGTGTATTACATCGTGATCCGTTCCTGTATGCATGGGAATTTTTTCAACCCGCCAAAAAAAAAAGAAAAATCCCAAGAACATTCCCGTGCGGACAGGACCTTAATTAGAGCAGAACATGAAGAAAAGATCCTTATCATGTCATTTTATAAGACTAATGTGCCACGTCATTTTATGACTAACTAAGCACATTTATTATCTGATGAACATCCCAAATTAATTTTACTACAAGGACAAAACACACAAAAGGACTAAAAAGAGGTCAAAAGTTACTTTTCATTAAGAATGTAATTGATTGGTCCTTCCCTCTTCTTTGTTGTCCTAACAAGTGCACTGGTAGTTACCTAAAAGATAGAAACGAAAAGACTAGAACAGACTGTAAGACCACCAACGAGAACGAAGAACAAGACCACTAATGGTGCAATCATTTAGAAATGGACAAATACAAAATGACAACATTCATTAGGTAATTAACGAACAATAATTCAATAACAGTAATGGTTTTATGTCATTTGAACATGCATCAGATTACAATTGAGTGCATCCCATAATCAGTTCCCAGTTCCACATGTCCAAAAGGAGTAGGAAGAAGCAAAGCTTATTAAATCCTACCCCTCCATCTGGTACTTTTACAATCAGTAACTGTTACATTTGTTCACTTACTGCTTTCCATAATACAGTTTAAGGTTTTTTTTAAAATAATGTACCTGGTACCAAAGTACTCGGTGATATGAGCATCCAATGCCATAATGGGTACCATAGTAAGTGTCAATATAGTGATATATATAGCACATCATGACTGGTTCAAGACTCTTCATCCTTGTATTTAGCAAACATCAACTGCTTGTATTGTTTCTTGAATTGGCTCATCGTTGTGCATTGTTTGATTTCCTTACTCAATCCATTCCATAGTTTGATTCCACATACTGAAATGCTATGGCTAGCATAACGTAGTCCTAGCATAGAAGTGTTTCAAATGTACTTCTTCCCTGAGATCATATTTCTCCTCTCTTGTAGAGAAGTATTGGATGACATTTTTAGCTAATTGCTTATTTTTAGCCTTATGCATTATTTTAGCTGTTTGAAGATGAACTATATCAGCAAGTTGAAGTATTTGTGATTTTAGAAATAAGGAGTTAGTATTATGAATTATCCTTACTGACCTTTTTTGCAGTACATTTAGCGAGTGAAGATTGCTTTTATAGTTATTAGCCCATATTTCCACACAATAAGTAAGATATGGTAGAACCAGAGAGCAATAAAGAGTGTGGAGTGATTTCTGATTGAGAACAAATTTTGTTCAATATTGAAATATTTCTGGCCACCTTATGTTGTCTATATTTGTAATATGAGGTTTTCAGCTCATATTTTCATCTATTGTGATCCCCAGAAATGTATTTTTCTTCACCCTTTCAATGTCCACACCGAATGGACCAGTGCATCGTCTATAACTGTATTAATAACATCATCCTCGCTCTGGAGCTTCATGCAAGATGTCACCTGGTGCAGCAAGAATGATTGTGAAAAAGGTGAGGGGCCAGCCCAGAATACCAGCTGGTTAATGATGTCAAAGGAGTTGGGAGCTCAGTCAGCAAGAAAAGCATTGCTGTAATGGATGGAGATCCTGCAGAGCCCACAAGAAGACACACGTTTGAACCAACAACCAACACCTGAATGAGTCAGACCAGGTATGGGAGAACGTTATGTGGTCACATACGTACATCAAATGGACTGGACGTTTGAAGGTAGAGAAATGGTGAACAGTGAGCCCAGCGTGGATGCGGAAACATTTTGCTTTGGGAATGGACCAAAATTCCTCCAGAGAGGAACCGCAAGAAACATCTCATCTCTGTGCTTAAGCAGGCTCTCGCCACTGAGTATTTTTAATTGATTGAGATTTACTGAATTATTATATAACCTTTTAACATTCAGTCTCTCTTTGTTCAAATGAACACAGCATTTCAATGATGTATTGTTCTTACTTTCATTCAAATGGAATAGAAAACGCTTGCTTTTCTCCACTGTATGTTCTCTCATGAGGGGCCTGGCATGAATGCACAGGATGCACGTGTAATATTGTTTTCTTATGACCCGCAGAGCAAACCCTACAAAATGTCAGCGACCCTGCCAGCGTAGGAAGGGGTGTTGCCCCCGTGCTCTGTGCAGAATCATTTAGTTCTCCATCCGTCAAAGTCACTTCTTGTTTTCACCGAATCAGTGGCGAGGTCACAATTTTCACAGCAGGATACGAAAGAACTACAATATTTTCCATAAAAAAAACCTGCATAATTATTCATCATTAGCTGCATCCCACCGGTCCTCACTCATGTCATCGCCATGACAACCATCCCCCGCAGCCCAAATCACCCATCCACCCCTCTGATGCTGAAGCCCAGCAGGGACCGCCTCCTCTGCTAAACATGGCTGCCAGACGCGACTGTAGCATGAAAACAGCGCTGCTGCTCAATGACTCTTTGAGCAAAATGAACTTTCCATTTTACTCTTTGCCTCTTTTTGAATACACCAAATATGATCCATCACATGTTAAGAGTGAAAACAAGCTTTCCTCCCATTCCTTGTGGCAGTGGTTTTTTAGTTTTTTACTTTTTACTTGGTTCGTCTTCCCCACTCTATTTGAAACACTTGTTCTCCATTTTATTCTTAACACAGTTAAGATTAAATAAATGGGAGAAGCAAACTAGTAAAAACTGTAGCTTGCTATGCTAACGGCAGGGGTCTCTTATGTTCCTGCAGTGACAATGTGGTGTAAAGAAGTGTAAAGGTGACGACAAGGGTGTTATTTCATGTCTGCAGGCTCCAATTATGTTAAAAACATATTTAGAAAATCATCAACAGGTTTTCTAAGCTTAAAACTAAAATAAATAATCAGCATCATGATTGGGCCACAATAAACGAGGGACAACTTACTATTTCATTGATTTCAATTTGGACTGCCACAAATAGATTTGGCACCACCTGTAGGCCCATTATATATTATATATAAAACATTATAATGCGTACATTACACGCACATTATCTGCCGAAGAATAAGAAGATGTAGAAGGAGAGATCAGTGTTGCAAACTGAGAGACCGTCGCTATATTTAGCAAGTAATCAGAGCCTTTGAGACACTTTTGAAAAAACGACTAGTAACAATTTTACTGTTAGTCTAGAAGACTAAAACACAGAGGCTCTGAAGCGGGTGAGATGTCTCCTGGAATTGAACTGCTTTGGAGTGACAAAGGTATGGGTGTGTGTGTTGAAGTTAAACACAGAATATGATTCTATTTGAAAGAAGATGTGTTCAACTGTGGCATGTATGGCTTTCACTTTAGCATCTCATAGCACCAAACTGTGGTGCGTTTAAGGTGAGAGGATGTATGTAATTATTTTGTGGGCCCCCTCCACCACCTAAAAGCCCTCACAGGCAGCTCTGTCTTGTTTGTGACAAATTGTCATTGAAAAATGATGGGTGTAAACATATTTGTTTCCCCTTTTCATGTCTTTTGTACTCACTATTTGTCTTGGCAAAGTTAGTTGTCTCTTATAGCATCCATTACGGCAGGGGTCTCAAACTCAATTTACTTGGGGGTCACTGGAGCTAGGGTCTGGGTGAGACTGGGCCGCATCAGGTTTAAAAAAAAAAAACAACAAAAAATGCATTTATTAAAAACAGAAAAAGGAATAAACTTTGCTTTGGTTCCAATTTTCTACAATAAAAGCTCTGATAAAACATTCCACTGTTCTCAAATATCTTACTTTTTCTTTTTCTACACAAAATAAGATGAAAAATAAATAAACAAATCAAGAATAAAGAAAATCAATCAATCAGTAATAAATAAATATGATAATAATAAAAGGGCAAATAATAAAAACTTAAGAAACCACATATAGTTGGTGGGTAGACAAATTATTTTTTTCAGATTAAAATGAACAAAGCATTATTAGAGCCCTGTAGACATGACAAAACACGACTATAGTCACATTTATGCTCTTTTTATTTACAACATATTGCGCAACTGCAGGGTCTTGAGACACATGCTAACTCGCAAACTAGAGAGCTAGCGACCTAAACGGTAGCCTTCAAGTTATTTCCTTTAAACTTAAATAGCCAAAAACTTACCACTTCCACACGGATAGGGAGGATAACTATTAACAGTTATTTAACCTTTAACATGAACATTAATCAAACGTAATAATTTTTTCTGGGTACATGATACCATACAGCATCCATATCAAACTTGCGCGGGCCGCACTAACATGAAACTTTCATATCAAGGCGGGGGCCTCAAACTAGGGCCGCGTGTTTGAGACCCCTGCATTACGGTGACATGCAAAAATAATGCTGACATGATTACTAACATTTTAATGATACCTTTTGCAACATTTTGTAGTGAGGCGGCAGAAGAAGTTGCAATAACATCCAGACGTTCAAAATTCATCAAAGTGAGCTGAAAGAAAAAAGCATCTGTGTAACTTCCACTTCTTGGGACAGCAGAGGAATGTTAAATGTGTTACACAGGTGTTGCATCACACAAAAAAAAGCTTTGGAAGTGAAATATCTTTAGTCTGATTCATGTTGTAAACGGAACACATGGCCAGAGATAATAATGTTTATGTTTATACTCTGATACTGTATGTCTTATTTTAGTTAAAGGGGTCCTGTATTACTTTAAAATGATATTTGATCCCCAAGAAGCACTATAGTAGGTTTCTTGGGTGGTGGACATGTCTGTTTTTGTGGTGGTGTGGACACACAACGTCATTCTTGACTAAGGCGTCTTGAGACAAATGAAGACATGCGGTCTTGGATGGAACCAGTTTGGGGAAGCCCAGCAGAAGGAGGAGCTGTGGCAGCGAGCCAGGTTGGTAGCGTGGCCTGTCTGACACCCCCACCCTCACCAGGCAGGCCACACATCCTCTTGCCGTCCCGGCCTTTGCCCCGACGTAAGGTAACCGCTCCAATTTCACACTTTAATTTGGGCTAATGTGAGGCAGGCTGGGCCAATGCTAATGAGCGTGCACGTGCTGGAGGCGAGTGCTCGCCAAGAAGGACCACCAAAACATAATGGCTGGTCTGAGGGCAGAGGGTGGGGCCAGAAGACTGGGGAAGGCTCTTATTATCTTCTTTGTTTATTTTTTTTTATATCTCCCATTAGATTGAGTTCTTACTACCTAAGAAGCGCCGGAACTAGGGACAGCATAGTACCACTTATATCCACATAAACTGCAAAAACATCAGCGAAAAGCTCAGCCAAAGCAATGTTAAAACAAAGGAGGACCATTTGAACCACAATTCCTTAAAAACATCAACCATGTGGGGCGTTTGCACGTACAGTAAAATATGATCCGATCAAACCTCAAAGATAATATAAATGATGTGAGTAGCCCCTTGATTCATTTTGTACATTAAAGATCCACGGTAGTTCAATATGTACTAACTATACTCAATATATACTACTATATACTGTTACCTTTGCCATGTTTCCTTACACTACTGCATATGATCTGCCATCACTTCACATGCAAAGTTCCTGTTTGTTCTCCTCGGTTTGGTCTCATCATTATCAAAAATTATGACCATAAACCCACCACACCCCCGTACCCTGTTCAATGTCTCCGTAGAGCGCATCACCAAGGCGGAGTACCCATCCCGATCCTCACAGCAGCAAGCAGGTACATGGAGGCCACATTGTTTGCTAGTTGAAACGTTCTTTCAAATGGCTGCTCTGATCAAGAAGATTAGCAGCACAAAAAAGCCCCCGCTTCCATCGGCCCGTCCAGGTGAGGGAGTCTCACCATCTAATTGAAGATGCCAGACCACATTCACATGCTGAACAATTGCATAATGTCCCCCTTTGGATTTCGGATTGCACTATTTGAAGTCAGTAATTCATTAAGCCAACCTCTGCTCATCCTGATTTTGGATTGCATTTATGATATTTGTTTGTACCCATTGACCATTTATATTTAAGTCAACATTAATCATGATTTATATCTGATTCCCTTCAAAAACCAAAAGAAATCTAGGAAACTTCACCATCCCTGTCCAGTATCCAATTATTTATTTCACAGTCACACAAAATTTACTGTATGGATTTATCCACCCATTTTCTATGCTGCTTATCCTGACTAGGGTCGCGGGTACGCTGGAGCCTATCCCAGCTGTCTTTGCTGGTGGCCAGCCAATCACAGGGCACATATAAACAAACAACCATTCACACTCACATTCATACCTATGGACAATTGAGTGGCCAATTAACCTAGCATGTTTTTGGAATGGGGGGAGGGAAAAAAACAAGAACCTCCACACTGGGGAGAACATGGGAGAACATGCAAACTCCACACATTCGAACCCAAGTCTTCCTGGTGTCCTGACTGTGTGGCCTACATGCTAACCACTCGTCCACCGTGTTGGGATTGTATCGGTTGGGATCATACGTTCTATATGAAAATCATATCAGCAACCACAAATCGTGACTTGAATCAAATGGTTACTAAAATCGTTACACTTTTTAACAATATTGGAGCCCTGTAGACCTGACCTAGTACCCCTATAGTCCCATTTCCACTCATATTAGCCAATATAGCAGACATATAAGAGTGAATAAGCAATGTAAGACATAAATAAGTTCTCATGTGTGCTGCTATAAATGTGTTGCCCTGGAGAGCTGAGTGGTGGGCAGACAGGATGTGAAGTCCGGGGTTCCGAGTTGATCTTTAGCTTGCCGCAACAGCGGCAGCCTCTGTTTTTATTAGGATTAGGGATTTTTATTTTATAAGTATTTCCCTGATATAATATATTAATAATAATTCAAACCTGCAATAAATGCCTGTTGTTCCAACGATCAACTGTGGTGCTGTGTGACAGTAACATTACTGACACCTAGTAACCAGGTTCACATATCATTCACAGCGTCTTTGAATGCATCTTCTCAATGCCTGAAGGTAAGAACGAAGAAAAAAAGAGGGCGTGTCGTAGTCCTCTCAGGTTTTTGTGAATGTTTATGCCAGGAGTGGAAACTAAGCACTTGTCATTGTCATACATACTCTGGACTGACAGTACGGGTGTTATATTAATATGTTTTGGAAAAACGGCGCGAGTGACTGGATCTTATTTAATGAACCAATATCATCCTTGAATGGTATCAGCAACCACAAATCGAGAATTGAATTGAATCATTACTAAAACCTTACTAAAACCTTAGTGCTTGGATCTAACAATACATTATTTTATTCTCACAATGTGCAGAGGACCAACAACAGGTCCAATAGCAGGCCCAAAATGGTGCGCAGGCCAGACTTTGGCCACCCTGGTGTTGGGTGATATTCACGTGTATATGCCGCCTTAAAAACGGGACATGGCCCCAAAGGACAAAGCGAATAAAGATAAAAGTCCATCAGTATTCATATCTTCGCCCACATCAGGATGAAATGATCAGTTGGCTCAAATCTACAATTGAGTATTATCTTTTTTTCCCCTCTCGATAGCTTGAAGCGAGGTGAGCGCTGCCATGCTAAAGCACAGTGGAATTGCTCTGGAGAACGAATACAAAAAAAAAAGAAAATACAATCTTTTTAGAGCATTGGTGGTCTGATAAAAGCTGCCAAGGTCGGACCTGCGGGAGATTGCAGCCTGTTTGCAGGCTGGAGAGCACTTCGACGGAGGCGGATGGCGGCGGCAACGGCTGCTTTTCAAGGATGCAGGATGAAGATTCTTCTCCTTCACTTTAGCTCTTGGGATTTATCCTTACGAGAACACTTACAAAATGGATGCAGAAACGACCATCCAACCCAACCAAAGCAACCAAACACGACGACAGATGAGGCCAGCTTCAGGTTAACATGACGTTTATATGCATGACGTTTACATGCGAATTACTCCGCGGTTATTAGTGTCGATATACCACATTTTGACACATATCGGCATCTGCCTTTTTCTTTACAAAATTTAAATTCCAATATTTTCACTTTTACTACAAATGAATATTAACTCCAAATATCTGTTATCCTTGACTACTATAAATGGTAAATCAGTATCCCCTGAAAAATCCATATTGGTCGATCGCTAGTGTGAATTCAGACGAATTCAAGACAAAAGAATACATAGTTACATAAGCTCCAATGAGGGTGGATAATGTCACTTTTGTTCATTTCAGTGAACATTTTTCTAAAGATGCAAATATTGGCTATATATTCAATATTGTTCACACAAACCAATGTTCGATAGACCAGTGATTTTCAACCACTGTACCGCGGCACACTAGTGTACCTTGAGAAACCGTCAGGTGTGCCGTGAGGAATTATCCAATATCACTTTTTATTGTTAACATTTATTAATCATCATTTGCAAATATTATGTCAATAGCCATTATGTCAATAGTATACATGGACCCAAATATTCCAATTCACTTTGGTTTATTTGCTCAAACAGAAAGAATTGAACAGGGATGGAATATTCCTTTAACCAATCCGATTGAGGTATCTTGTACCCGCTCAAACGGAAGGTTGTCAGGGTTCGTTCTTCGTGGTGTTTTTCTTCTTCTGTTGTTTATTGGCGGTTGGCAAGCAGCTTTTGTGTGCATTAGCGCCATCTGTGGAACAGAACCCTTCTATACGCCATTCACAAGTCCACTTTTATTAAAAAAGAAAATATATATCTATATAAAACATGTCCTGAGTTTAATTATAAAATATTAGAAAGATTGAATTTGATCTTTTCCTGTTTAAATTGATCCCGGTTGCGTTCTTTCAGCGCATGCTCAGATATGACGTAACACGCAGATCCAGACGTTCTTCACTTTTAAAAATGGAGGCCAGCAATCGGCACTGGACTAAGCAAAGTTTGTTTTTGATTCAAACTAAATTTCAAGACTGGACAGACGAAAAACTGGCAATACAGAGTTATTCCAACAAGTGAAAGAATAACTTGGGGAAGTCGGTATCACGTGATGTTGATGTTTACGTTTTACTGGGCATGCCCTATTGACTATTCTGTTTGATTTTCACGGCGCATGTAGACAAGAGATTGGAATATTCCTTTCTATGGATACCATTGTTTCCCGAAAGGTCATTGGGAGAGAGAAAAAGTGGTGATGTAAAAACGTGGCAACTGTGGAGTGTCTGTGGTGTAAAGACTGGCAGAGCAATGTAATATTGGTCCGTGTGGCAACACCTACCTTGTTCCTCCCATAGACTTATTGATGCACGTGTGAGGTCGTGGTGACATTTTGGAAAATTTTTGGTTAGTGGTGTGCCACAAGATTTTTACAATGTAAAATGTATTCACGAATAAGCACTGTTTGTGCAAATCATGTGCAATACAAGTTATATAAAAAGTGCCATGTACAGTATTTATACATAATGTCTCAACAAATGTCATGAAGAAATTGTGACCAATTTCCCTCTTGCATAACCAGCGCTTTCATTGTGAATTGGTGCTATTTTTTCAGAGACCCTTATTTTGTTGCCATCTGACAGGATGTAACAGTGTTTTGTGCCATTTTGCCTTTGGGCTCAGCTGTGTAGTCTGACGGGGAGACAAAGCTGCATGTTGGAGTTTGCAATACATCAGCGGACATCTTATTTTCACCCTCACTTACACACACTCAGTACAATCCACAGGCCAAACCATAAAATACTGTCATTCCAGACCGTCATCAGTCTTGTGCCAAAATGATTATCGGCAGAAAAGCCCATTCCAATATGAACCCATATGAAATGTTTATGCCAATTTATCGGACATCCGTGCACTTTTTCCCCTTCATTAATGTGTGTCAGGGAGAAGGCTACGTCTACGTCTACGTCTACGTCTACGTCTACGTCTACGTCTACGTCTACGTCTACGTCTACGTCTACGTCTACGTCTACGTCTATGTGTGGTGTGAATGGTTGTTTGTCTATATGTGCCCTGTGATTGGCTGGCCACCAGTCCACGGTGCGCCCCGCCTCTCCCCCAAGGACAGCGAGGATAGGCTCCTAAATGCCCGCAACCCTAGTGAGGATAGGCGGTATAGAAAATGGATGGATGTTTCGCAACCATAGGACAAACACTTATAATTGCAGTGCATCAAAGAAAAGGAAAGAAGAAAAAAGAAAGTGAAAATGACATAAAATAAAACTGCGCTAAATGCCCAGAAAGTGGAGAACGCCATTCACCATTGGCCATATATCTGTGTGAAAGGATCTGCTCCTATGAAACGGACAGTGATAACTAAGCAGCATAGCGGAGATGCAATTACTTAGCTTGTTCTCTGCCAGAGATAAAACTAAGTAACTAAGTACTTGCTCTCTCTTTTATGACTGTTTTACATGTCCGTCATGTGTTCTGTGTCGAGTGTGAGGGACTGAGGTGTTCATTTAACTAAAATTTGCAAAAGACACTGAAACTGGACTTACAACGCCGTCGTAAGAAGAGAGCCAGGACCTTGTGTACTATAAACTACATACTATAATGATGAGGCCAGTCAGTATGAGCTACAGAACATCTATCGAGCTCTTCAAAAGCTCAACAATACCTCTATATGCTCAAGTGTTTGCGGTAAAATAAAAAGTATTCCTCCGGTGGAATATTTCAAAAGAAGAGGATTCCTTTCAAACAAAAACACAACATTCTGTTCATCCGACACATGATTGACACTTAGTGAAGTGACACCGCCACATGGAGCAAACAAAACGTCGCCTTTGTGTCCTTTTCGTTTGAAAAAGAAGTGAGCTGGGTTTCTCTTGTTTGTTGTCATGCACGCAACTCAAGGTCGTCACGGATGAGCGGGAAGGACGCCTTCACAATATTAAAATTTTTTTAAAAACGCATTCTCCATGTGGCCGTGTGCCTTTTTGTGTGTTTGCATCACACATCATGCTAACGAGAGGACGACATTTACACTTAAGCTTCTCTTCAAACTGAGTTACACTTACAATGGATGGCTATGCTTGCATGTTCAATCATGTTTAAAATAAAATCTAATTAAAAGTGTCAAATGTAGTAATGTAAGCAAAGATCCCATCTATTTAGTACTGAGCCTTGTGGAACGCTACACACAATTGATAAATATGTCATTTGAACTTTTACATAATTCGGCAGCCGGTTTTATTCTTTGTTAAAGTGGACCTATGATGCTCCCCCCCTTTCTGACCTATAAATGTAGTTAGAATGTTGGATTCTGGTGTTAAAGGGGACCTATGATGCTTTTACAATTTTTCTGACCTATAAATGTAGTTAGAATGTTGGATTCTTTGTTTCAATTGTGTTGAAATTAGCTCTGTTTTATGGGCATGCCCAGACTCTCACATGGGCTAAGCCGGACTATGCGCCAACCTGTTGCTGAAGACTGATGGCTTTCCAACGTTACTTGGTCATGTTCATGAGTCAGAAGTGCAAGCTCTATGTAACAATCTATCATGTGTCATAACTGTGTTCATTTTGTGTACATAAGCGGTTGACTGTGTAGCATTATAGAGTGTGCACACAGGGGGCGGGGTACAAATTACAAGCTCACCAATGTCTGGAGTTGCTAATTTTTTCCAACACAGTCAGTGATCTACCAGAGATTTTTAAAACGCAGGTAGTTGGGCATTGTTTGAATGTGAATGATTCCTTGTTTTGATTCTGGTTCCTAAAGATTGTCAATTTCGATTATTTTTAAAGGTAGGGCTATAAAAAGTACAATAGTAATTTATTGATGGTCCCTAGTATGTGAGTGGGAACTCACATATATCCAACTATCAACGTGAAATTAACAGCGACGGAGATGATAGAACATCCAACTTGACCATGGTAAACAGGTAAGGTGAACAGAGTAACACACGTGGCCTAGCCAACTTGCTGGCTAAAGCTAGTGTTAACGTCAGGTAAAGTGCACAGCATCATGTTAGCTGGATATTTGAATTGGCCACCGTAGTTACAGGATAAAGTATAATTAGTTTGCTCCTTATGTTGGAATAAGAAGACTGAATTTATTATTTTTCTGACCTGATTATTTGGAAGAAGTACGCCGTAGCCCATCAAAAACTGGGTGAAAAGCGCGCCATAAACGGAGCACTCAAACGGTGAATCGTTTAGGTGTTTAATCTGGATGAACGCTTCCTGACGCGTCTCTTGTTTGGTGTTCTGCTGCTGGCCAGTCACCAAATGTAAGCACTGAAAGTTAATAAAATGAATGATTTCGGAAGAATGGGAATGTCAGACCCAGTTCCCATCGATTCTCGATGCCCAAGAGCAGTAGCAGTAGCTGCTAACCAAATTTCAAATTTATTCATTTATTATCAACACATCATTACCACCAACAAAATTAGAAAGTAGGGTTCGGCAGTAGTCTGGAAGTCCTTGGGAGCGCTTGGGAGTATGACCAGTTTACAAATTCAAGGAAATACAGCTGGAATAGGTGCAGAATCTGGAAGATCTACAAAGCTTTCTGTGCTGCTTATCGTGTTTAGCTGCTCTATAGGAGTCCACAGCTCAATAGAAAGGCCCCAAAATGTACTTAATAGGTCCACTTTAACATTTCACTAATACTGCAGACCATATGGATGATACTGTAGCTGTCTACATTCTTAGATGAATAAACATGACACAAGCAATAAATGTGTGTTTCCCATACATTTATTCTTGGCGGCTTGGTACCATCACAAATAGATTTGGCACTACTTATTCACCCTCACTCATAGACATATTAGAATGGTACTCTCTGTGTAACTTTGCGTAACACAACTCATGCACACCTGGTCTGCCAGACAATAAGAAGATGTAGCAGGAGGAATCAGTGTTGCCTACTGAGCTACACTGTGGCTTTGTCTTGCGAGTAATCAGACCCTTCCAGATACTATTTGATAAAAGCAAACAATGACCATCTGGGATAGAACTGGTTTAGATGGAAAGGCATAGATGAGTGTTTTCAAGTTGAAGTACATGGTCGTTTGTCTTCAGTTTGGCGCATGTATTCATCTGTGGCAGCACTGCGGTGCTTTCAAAGACTAGAGGCCCAGCAAAGTGCCACATTATAATACATGGTGAAAAACATTACAAGGAAACAGCAATAAATGTAAACATTCTAACTGAGACTCCTAAATGAAAGCATGTGGGACTCTTTTCAAGGAGCAGGGGGGTGCTGCTGCGGGTGCCTCCCCCAACTGAAAGCACCCACAGGCAGCTCCATCTTGTTTGTGACATTACAAAAATGACAAAATAAGCAATCAAAGAAAGTGAATTTGTATTGTTAAAGGAAAACTGCAGGTTTTATAAAACATGAGCACACCCCTTTCTTTTTATTACTGTGCATTCTGAAGAGGGAAAACGGTTAGCATGAGGGAGCTAACAAGGCATGTTATGGGACGCACCTATTTCAACGAGTATAAAGTTTAGCTCGGTTTCTGTCAATAGACAATTGAAACATGCAGGCGAAATACATAGGCGTGTCCCCTTCCAGGCATTCCAGGCAAATATAGCTCCCACATAAAAGCTATATTTGGAACGTGCAAAAAAGAAAATTCCAAAAAAGTGTGTTCCTTAAACATATTTGTTGTGCTTTTCATGTTTTTTACTCACTTTTTGACTCCTGGAGGTCCATTAACAATTACATGCAAATATGTCATTATGCAAATGAAATGATGATGTCATTACATCAACTCCCATCGCCACCAATACATGGCAGGGAAACACTGAAATCATCTTTAACTTGAATGTGTTGAATTTGAATAATAATTCATTCTAAATTATTCGGACTGATTTACAGTATATTGATTGACTTACGCAAAGAAGGTTGTTTAATATCGGTTCATTTATTAGCTAGCAGGACCACTAAACTACTAAAGTATGCACTCTGGCAGGGCGGAAAAACATGACATTTTATTTTCTGCCATTATTCTGATATCGAGCCGTGTTGTCTCATGAATAAAACATGTATATAAATGGCATAAATTAGACCAACACGGGATGTTGATAATGATGCTCATAATGAGGATGGTTTGGCCTTGGTGGAGGTCTGCACACGACTGCATTTCAATTGGCTGCCTGCTAAACAGTCATGATAAGACCCAGGTGCACCTGATTGTGTACAATCATACATGTTACATGCACGCCAGCCAAAGAGTCGGACGAGCAGCTGTCACAATGCAGCCATGACGGAAGGGAGCCGGTGCTCACGCTTCGAGCCCTTGGGTGCCAACAGACCTCAGTGAGGCCATCCGGGAAGAACCAGGCCACAGAAGCAGCATCTGTGCACGCGGGCAGTGGGCCTCACGGCCAGGAAGAACCTTTAGCCGACGATGCTGCACAGTGTGACATCATGATGACGATGATGATGATCGTGAGCTGCAGGCGTTATGACTGTCCTCTCATCACATGTTCCATACAAGAGCTTCTGAGAGCTCAGAGTTAGGTTAGAAACATCTAGGATGGTGAACAACAAGCAGTTCAACACTCTGATATCTGCGATATTCCACGTTGCACCCGACCTGCAGGCTGCCTAGCATATGAAACGTTCCTGACCGGAGGAAACAGAGCACATACCTGCGACTGTGGCAGATTTTTTAAACTAGTTTTCGTCCTGTCCTTAAGACATCTGGAACACATTCATAGCAACACACACAAGCACAGGTTTTATTTATGCCCTAAATGGCTTATTTGCTCTGATTATGTCTACTATCTTGGTAGATATAAGCATAAAGGTGAATATTATTGCATGTCTATAGGGCTTGGCAGTTGATGGGGCCACAGGTGGGAACAAATATTGGGCAGAAAAGGACAGGGAAAAGATATTTGGCAGATGGCTCAAAGAGAGAAAAGAGAAGGGACCGGAGCACTGCAGGGATTTTGGGTTGAGTTTTGACGTAAAATGTTTTGTATTTTCAGAACTTTCTCTCTTGAAAGTAGACAAAATGCACGCATGTACAGAAATTTCATGAACAGTAGCAAAAATTGACTTTTGCACTTTTGAGTTCCTTGGAAACAAGAAGACAGATAATTATAAGCAGCTGGCGGCCAATCTCCTGAAGTCCTACAAAGCCCTTGGCTGCAATATGTCATTGAGATACACCTTTTGCATTCCCATCTCGATATTCTTTCCATTCAACTGTAGAAGAAGTGATGAGCACCAGGAACGATTCCACCAGCTATGGAGAAACGTTGTCAGGGAAAGTGGAATCCATCTCTGCTTGCTGACTACTGATAGAACGTGGTCAAGATTGACCCGGCTGCTGAGTATAAGAGACAAGCCGAAAAGCATCCTTCAGATACTGAATGAAGGGAACTTTGGTGTTTTAAGTTTTTCATAACATATTCCATCACCTGATGCCTCAAGATACTTCTTGTTTATTTCTTGACGGATAAAGAAGAATATTTTCAAAACATAAATATTATTTTAAAACAAAAATGACTAAATATATTGTATAAACAGATGTGATTTTGGTGTAAAACAATATAATTCAATATCTTGACTACATTAGCTAACCTCCGCGGTTATCAACTGATTTTCAGTTCTTCTTATCAAAATAAATGAGATTTAGCCACTTTTATCTCAAATAACAAAATAAACGGTAAACAAAATAGTAAATGTAAAATGAAATGGTAAACGAGATGTGTCCTATATGATTGAGATCATTAATTGGATGAGATAGTTATATGAGAGGACTTAATAGCGGGCGGAGCAGATAACCGTGATGTAATATCCATGGTACACACACCTGCATGTACTACTAAGATGAAGACCTGAGGGACGATTAAGGATTGATTCATTGATGGACACCAATGTATGTAATCGTTGTCAAGTGTCCATGGTAGAAAAGTCCAACCTTCAGCAGTGATGAGGCACGTTGGACAAGCTTTACACTTCTCCTTCCACCAGCAGGTGTTTCCATCCCAAATAACTGCTAGCCGTTCTCAAGCCGCTATCAATCACACCGACACATTCTTCGCACCTGAGCCTGGCCCCTCCCCCCACCTCTACAAGCCATCCACCGTGACTTTGACAGGTGGCATCTTTGGTGCAGACTAACTCCTGGATCAATAGGCCAGTCCAGTCTATTCACAGCAGAGGGGCTGGAGAATAGCAATGAAGCTCTGGAGGTGATGGTGCACTGATGTTTCTTACTTATTTCACATTTTGGGGGAATATACTGCTTACATACACGCTGCTTTCATGCTATTCAGTTTTCCACCACAATTCGATGACATTTTGTCCCAGTTTTGGTACACCGCCTTGGTTTTTGCAAGGCCGAACGTCCAGCCCATTTGCCCAGGTATCATTTTGCTGAATCGCGCCTGGTGATTCTATGCTTTTTGTATTGAGTAAGACCACTAAATTGTGCTCCATTCTGCCGAGCAACAAGTCGGTGCAAAGTGTCACATGACCAAGAAACAAGCAACTCTGTTGCTGTTGTTTTTTTCTCTTTTTGTCCCCCTTTTGTCCATGCAGACCGACTTCTGTTTTCTTTTTTCTTCTTTTCTATCCCCTCCTGCTCCGGTCTGGCTGCTCCAAATTTGCATAACAACAAAGTGAGAGATAGTGAGATGATAATGTCCATCAGGGGAGACATTTTCTACACCAATATTGAAAAAAACTTGAATCCATATGGTGCCAGATTAGCAAATACAGTAAAGTCTCGTTATATCGATATCGGTTATAACGAATTACTACTTATTACGATACTATTTTCATTTCCCGGCAAATTTCTAGTCTTTTATGATATAATTAGTTCCGTTAGTACGATACCCGGTTATTGTGATAATCCGGTTACTACGATGCCCTTTTCATCTCCCGCCAGCCAATTTGGTCTGCTTATATCGATACAAAAGACAAACACATGCCTGCAACAGAAGAACCAACTGACATAGCATACACACCTATTCCAACGAAGACACAAGCGTACAAATACATGTATTTAATTGTGTTGTATTCAGATATCTTTTTATCACTTGCAATAATCACTGTTTTTCACATGTACATGCTGGCGTTTGTGGTTTCTCTCTTGAGAGAAACCACGAACGCTGTTGCAGGCATGTGTTTGGCCAGCCATGTGGGGCGGGTTGAGCATGACCTGTGAACCAGGAAGTGCGGGAATCGGTGTGTGTGCTGTGCTCTGGTGGTGGAAGTGTGAAAAATAAAGTTGACTGGAAGCAGCCGTTCGCCGTGTTCTTTTTTGGTATTGAAATCCTTAAGCAAAGGATTTAAGCTGCTCGACATTGTTCTATACTATAGAACAGGGGTGGGCAAACTTTTTGACTCGCGGGCCGCATTGATATGACAAAATTTACGGGGGGGGGGGGGGGGGGCAGACTATATATTTTACACGTAACAGTCCACCTGGTATTATTGTATCTGTAAAATTGCCATGCAATCTGCTATTATTATTTATTATTTTATATTTATATTTAAATATTTTAAAAATAATAAAATATTATAATAATTACAATAAAATTACAATAATAATTATTATATTATTATTAGGTAAAATATGCAAATATAACAATAGTATTATATATAATTAATATAATAATTAGCATTAATATAATAATTATAATAATCATAATAGTTCTAATAATAATTATAATTAAAACTGCAAGCAGTGATGAGCGGGCTCGAGCACCCCGACGCGCTCGGGGGTACGCGCGGGTCGGGGGTACGCGCGGGTCGGGGGCGCACGCGCGACCGGACGGGCGCGTGCGTGACCGGACAGGCGCGCGGACACGCCGTAGGAAAAACCGCGGTGATCGGATAAGCGGTAAGGGAGTTACGGCATTTACAAATTTCCGCCAGGAGGGGGCGACACCGCCGGCGAGGCGGGTGCGCGGTCACGTCTCGTCCGACGCCCCGAACCGCCATAAAAAAATTCATGACGATCGGACCGCGCGGTAGGTACTTGCGGCGGATATACGTTTCCGCCTGCGGGTGGCGCTATAGAGTCTATGCGCCCACACGGTAACGGACCGGAGGGTACCCCGAACCACCAGAAAAAATTTGGTGCCGATCCGACGGTGCAGAAGGAAGTTACGGCAGATATACATTTCCACCAGTTGGTGGCGCTATAGCGTATGTACACACACTGTCATAGACCAGAGGGTACCCCAGACCACCAGAAAAAATTTGGGCCTGATTTGACCATGTGTAAGGAAGTTACGGCTATATACATTTCCACCAGTTGGTGGCGCTATACAGTCGATGTACACACACGGTCATAGACCAGAGGGTACCCCAGACCACCAGAAAAAATTTGGGCCTGATCCGACCATGTGGAAGGAAGTTACGGCAGATATACCTTTCCACCAGTTGGTGGCGCTATACAGTCTATGTACACACACTGTCATAGACCAGAGGGTACCCCAGACCACCAGAAAAAATTTGGGCCTGATCCGACCATGTGGAAGGAAGTTACGGCTATATACATTTCCACCAGTTGGTGGCGCTATACAGTCTATGTACACACAGTATAACAGACCAGAGATTGACCCAACACACCAAAAAAAATTTCAAGACAATCTGACCATGAATCAGGAAGTTACGGCAGATATACATGTCCACCAGTTGGTGGCGCTGTGTTTTGAACATGGCTTCTGGAGCGTTAAGTGCGTCCTGTCTTGATAGACGTCTCCACCGAAAATCATAGTGATACGTGTAACGGGTGGCGAGGGATAATGAATTGAAACTTCTAGGTGGCGCTAGTGTGTCAATTTAGATTGGTGTCACATGGGAGCACCACCAGGGCGCTCAGGCCTGGATTAAGGCCTCACGTTTAAGATTTCAGCAGCCTGTGACCTTCTGCAGGCAAATGATGACCTTTTGATGGTCAATGGCGAAGGCTGACCATTCGCCGTGGCCACGCCCCCCACATGTGCTTTACACACATCATAGTCCATCAACTGACATCATCAGTCTGTCAGTCAAACTGTGTATTGACTTTGATGTACATTGCTTCAAGGCAAGGCCAGACACCAGGCAGGGCCAGATATGAAATGGTCAAAGTTTGGTGGCGTGCCACGCCCACATCCTATGGAGCGGCCCAAAATCCTTCGCAATTTAACGTGGGCCATCCGTCTAGTGTCCGTTGATGCAACAACGGACTCATTCGGTCAAACCCCCTAGGAGGAGTTCGTCGAGATACGACCCCTACATCCGCCCCCAAATGGCCGCCGCCACCTAAAATGGCCGACTTCCTGTTGGTTTTAGAACATGGGTTCTTGAGACTTTTTTGTGCGTCCTGTCACGAGTGATGTCTCCTCCGAAAATCATGCCGATACGTGCAACGGGAGGCGAGGGATAATTATTTTAAAACTTGTAGGTGGCGCTAGTGAGTCAATTTGGCTTAGTTTCATATGGGGGCCACACCAGGCCGCTCAGGCCTGGATTCTGACCCCCCCTATGAGCTTTCAAGCCCATGCGACCTTTTGCGGGCGAATGATGACCTTTTCTATGTAAATGGCGAGGTCTGAGCATTCGCCGCCAGGCCACGCCCACCACGTGCGCTTTTCCTGCATCATGGTCCATCAACAGGCTTCACCAGGCTGTCAGGCAGTGACCTTGTGACCCTGATGTTCATCTGATGAATCTCCTGGCAGAAAAGGCCTCATGTAGATGACACGCCTTTAGCCTGTCGCCAATAGGTGGCGCTGCGACGAAATCAGGAAGTGACCTACGGGGACCTTCGGGGCGGGGCCATGATCACATGTACCAAGTATGATGAAGATCTGACCACGTGGAGCCAAGTTATTCACGTCTACAGTTACGCTCAGCGTGCAAGGCCGGGGCAGATGAAAAAGGGCAAAATTTGGGGGCGTGCCACGCCCACATCGTATGGAATATCCCAAAATCCTTCGCAATTTAACGTCGGCCATCCGTCTAGGGTCTGTTGATGCTACAACGGACTCATTCGGTCAAACCCCCTAGGAGGAGTTCGTCGAGATACGACCCCAACTTCTGGCCCAAAAAAGGCCGGCGCCATCCAAAATGGCCGACTTCCTGTTCGTTTAGCAATATGGGTTCTTGAGACTTTTTGGTCCGTCCTGTCACGATAGACGTCTCCACCAAGTTTCGTGACGATAGGTGAAACTGGTGTCGGGGGCCAATTTTTTCAAAAATAAAAGGTGGCGCTACAGAGTCAATTTTGGAACATTGTTTTCGGGACCCCCACCAGATCGAAATTTTCGGCAGACCTGACGCGCTTGGAAAATTTGGTGAGTTTTCGGGCATGTTCAGGCCCTCAAAATGGCCGTCCTTTCGTCAGAATAATAATAATAATAATAATTAAAACTGCAAGCAGTGATGAGCGGGCTCGAGCACCCCGACGCGCTCGGGGGTACGCGCGGGTCGGGGGTACGCGCGGGTCGGGGTCGCGCGCGCGACCGGACGGGCGCGCGGACGCGCCGTACGAAAAACCGCGGCGAGCGGATAAGCGGTAAGGGAGTCACGGCACTTGCAATTTTCCGCCAGGAGGGGGCGACAGCGGCGGCGAGGCGGGTGCGCGGTCACGTCCCGTCCGACACCGCGAACCGCCATAAAAAAATTCACGACGATCGGACCACGCGGTAGGTCCTTGCGGCGGATATACGTTTCCGCCTGTGGGTGGCGCTATAGAGTGGTTGGCCCACACGGTAACGGACCGGAGGGTACCCCGAACCAACAGAAAAAATTAGGGGCCGATCCGACCGTGCGTAAGGAAGTTACGGCAGATATACATTTCCACCAGTTGGTGGCGCTATAGCGTATGTAATCACACAGTCATAGACCAGAGGGTACCCCAGACCACCAGAAAAAATTTGGGCCTGATCCGACCATGTGGAAGGAAGTTACGGCTATATACATTTCCACCAGTTGGTGGCGCTATACAGTCTATGTACACACACAGTCATAGACCAGAGGGTACCCCAAACCACCAGAAAAAATTTGGGCTTGATCCGACCATGTGGATGGAAGGTACGGCTATATACATTTCCACCAGTTGGTGGCGCTATACAGTGTATGTACACACACAGTCATAGACCAGAGGGTACCCCAGACCACCAGAAAAAATTTGGGCCTGATCCGACCATGTGGAAGGAAGTTACGGCTATATACATTTCCACCAGTTGGTGGCGCTATACAGTCTATGTACACACACAGTCATAGACCAGAGGGTACCCCAAACCACCAGAAAAAATTTGGGCTTGATCCGACCATGTGGAAGGAAGTTACGGCTATATACATTTCCACCAGTTGGTGGCGCTATAGAGTCTATGTACACACACAGTCATAGACCAGAGGGTACCCCAAACCACCAGAAAAAATTTGGGCTTGATCCGACCATGTGGAAGGACGTTACGGCTATATACATTTCCACCAGTTGGTGGCGCTATAGAGTCTATGTACACCCAGTATAACAGACCAGAGATTGACCCAACACACCAAAAAAAATTTCAAGACAATCTGACCATGAATCAGGAAGTTACGGCAGATATACATTTCCACCAGTTGGTGGCGCTGTGTTTAGAACATGGCTTCTGGAGCATTAGGTGCGTCCTGTCATGATAGACGTCTCCACCGAAAATCATAGTGATACGTGTAACGGGTGGCGAGGGATAATGAATTGAAACTTCTAGGTGGCGCTAGTGTGTCAATTTAGATTGGTGTCACATGGGAGCACCACCAGGGCGCTCAGGCCTGGATTAAGGCCTCACGTTTAAGATTTCAGCAGCCTGTGACCTTCTGCAGGCAAATGATGACCTTTTGATGGTCAATGGCGAAGGCTGACCATTCGCCGTGGCCACGCCCCCCACATGTGCTTTACACACATCATAGTCCATCAACTGACATCATCAGTCTGTCAGTCAAACTGTGTATTGACTTTGATGTACATTGCTTCAAGGCAAGGCCAGACACCAGGCAGGGCCAGATATGAAATGGTCAAAGTTTGGTGGCGTGCCACGCCCACATCCTAAGGAGCAGCCCAAAATCCTTCGCAATTTAACGTGGGCCATCCGTCTAGTGTCCGTTGATGCAACAACGGACTCATTCGGTCAAACCCCCTAGGAGGAGTTCGTCAAGATACGACCCATACATCCGCCCCCAAATGGCCGCCGCCACCTAAAATGGCCGACTTCCTGTTGGTTTTAGAACATGGGTTATTGAGACTTTTTTGTGCGTCCTGTCACGAGTGATGTCTCCTCCGAAAATCATGCCGATACGTGCAACGGGAGGCGAGGGATAATTATTTTAAAACTTCTAGGTGGCGCTAGTGAGTCAATTTGGCTTGGTTTCATATGGGGGCCACACCAGGCCGCTCAGGCCTGGATTCTGACCCCCCCTATGAGTTTTCAAGCCCATGCGACCTTTTGCGGGCGAATGATGACCTTTTCTATGTAAATGGCGAGGCCTGAGCATTCGCCGCCAGGCCACGCCCACCACGTGCGCTTTTCCTGCATCATGGTCCATCAACAGGCTTCACCAGGCTGTCAGGCAGTGACCTTGTGACCCCGATGTTCATCTGATGAATCTCCTGGCAGAAAAGGCCTCATGTAGATGACATGCCTTTAGCCTGTTGCCAAAAGGTGGCGCTGCGACGAAATCAGGAAGTGACCTACGGGGACCTTCGGGGCGGGGCCATGATCACATGTACCAAGTATGATGAAGATCTGACCACGTGGAGCCAAGTTATTCACGTCTACAGTTACGCTCAGCGTGCAAGGCCCGGACATATGAAAATGGGCAAAATTTGGGGGCGTGCCACGCCCACATCGTATGGAATATCCCAAAATCCTTCGCAATTTAACGTCGGCCATCCGTCTAGTGTCCGTTGATGCAACAACGGACTCATTTGATCAAACCCCCTAGGAGGAGTTCGTCGAGATACGACCCCAACTTCTGGCACGAAAAAGGCCGCCGCCATCCAAAATGGCCGACTTCCTGTTCGTTTTCCAATATGGGTTCTTGAGACTTTTTGGTCCGTCCTGTCACGATAGACGTCTCCACCAAGTTTCGTGACGATAGGTGAAACTGGTGGCGGGGGCCAATTTTTTCAAAAATTAAAGGTGGCGCTAGAGAGTCAATTTTGGAACATTGTTTTCGGGACCCCCACCAGATCGAAATTTTCGCCAGACCTGACGCGCTTGCAAAATTTGGTGAGTTTTCGGGCATGTTAAGGCCCTCAAAATGGCCGTCCTTTCGTCAGAATAATAATAAAAAAAATTAAAACTGCAAGCAGTGATGAGCGGGCTCGAGCACCCCGACGCGCTCGGGGGTACGCGCGGGTCGGGGGTACGCGCGGGTCGGGGTCGCGCGCGCGACCGGACGGGCGCGCGGACGCGCCGTACGAAAAACCGCGGCGAGCGGATAAGCGGTAAGGTAGTCACGGCACTTGCAATTTTCCGCCAGGAGGGGGCGACAGCGGCGGCGAGGCGGGTGCGCGGTCACGTCCCGTCCGACACCGCGAACCGCCATAAAAAAATTCACGACGATCGGACCACGCGGTAGGTCCTTGCGGCGGATATACGTTTCCGCCTGTGGGTGGCGCTATAGAGTGGTTGGCCCACACGGTAACGGACCGGAGGGTACCCCCGAACCAACAGAAAAAATTAGGGGCCGATCCGACCGTGCGTAAGGAAGTTACGGCAGATATACATTTCCACCAGTTGGTGGCGCTATAGCGTATGTACACACACAGTCATAGACCAGAGGGTACCCCAGACCACCAGAAAATATTTGGGCCTGATCCGACCATGTGGAAGGAAGTTACGGCTATATACATTTCCACCAGTTGGTGGCGCTATACAGTCGATGTACACACACAGTCATAGACCAGAGGGTACCCCAGACCACCAGAAAAAATTTGGGCCTGATCCGACCATGTGGAAGGAAGTTACGGCTATATACATTTCCACCAGTTGGTGGCGCTATACAGTCTATGTACACACACAGTCATAGACCAGAGGGTACCCCAAACCACCAGAAAAAATTTGGGCTTGATCCGACCATGTGGATGGAAGTTACGGCTATATACATTTCCACCAGTTGGTGGCGCTATACAGTGTATGTACACACACAGTCATAGACCAGAGGGTACCCCAGACCACCAGAAAAAATTTGGGCCTGATCCGACCATGTGGAAGGAAGTTACGGCTATATACATTTCCACCAGTTGGTGGCGCTATACAGTCTATGTACACACACAGTCATAGACCAGAGGGTACCCCAAACCACCAGAAAAAATTTGGGCTTGATCCGACCATGTGGAAGGAAGTTACGGCTATATACATTTCCACCAGTTGGTGGCGCTATAGAGTCTATGTACACACACAGTCATAGACCAGAGGGTACCCCAAACCACCAGAAAAAATTTGGGCTTGATCCGACCATGTGGAAGGAAGTTACGGCTATATACATGTCCACCAGTTGGTGGCGCTATACTGTCTATGTACACACACAGACATAGACCAGAGGGTACCCCAGACCACCAGAAAATTTTGTGGGCTGATCCGACCATGTGGAAGGAAGTTACGGCTATATACACTTCCACCAGTTGGTGGCGCTATAGAGTCTATGTACACACACAGTCATAGACCAGAGGGTACCCCAGACCACCAGAAAAAATTTGGGCTTGATCCGACCATGTGGAAGGAAGTTACGGCTATATACATTTCCACCAGTTGGTGGCGCTATACAGTCTATGTACACACACAGTCATAGACCAGAGGGTACCCCAAACCACCAGAAAAAATTTGGGCTTGATCCGACCATGTGGAAGGAAGTTACGGCTATATACATTTCCGCCAGTTGGTGGCGCTATAGAGTCTATGTACACACACAGTCATAGACCAGAGGGTACCCCAAACCACCAGAAAAAATTTGGGCTTGATCCGACCATGTGGAAGGAAGTTATGGCTATATACATTTCCACCAGTTGGTGGCGCTATAGAGTCTATGTACACACAGTATAACAAACCAGAGATTGACCCAACACACCAAAAAAAATTTCAAGACAATCTGACCATGAATCAGGAAGTTACGGCAGATATACATTTCCACCAGTTGGTGGCGCTGTGTTTTGAACATGGCTTCTGGAGCGTTAAGTGCGTCCTGTCATGATAGACGTCTCCACCGAAAATCATAGTGATACGTGTAACGGGTGGCGAGGGATAATGAATTGAAACTTCTAGGTGGCGCTAGTGTGTCAATTTAGATTGGTGTCACATGGGAGCACCACCAGGGCGCTCAGGCCTGGATTAAGGCCTCACGTTTAAGATTTCAGCAGCCTGTGACCTTCTGCAGGCAAATGATGACCTTTTGATGGTCAATGGCGAAGGCTGACCATTCGCCGTGGCCACGCCCCCCACATGTGCTTTACACACATCATAGTCCATCAACTGACATCATCAGTCTGTCAGTCAAACTGTGTATTGACTTTGATGTACATTGCTTCAAGGCAAGGCCAGACACCAGGCAGGGCCAGATATGAAATGGTCAAAGTTTGGTGGCGTGCCACGCCCACATCCTATGGAGCGGCCCAAAATCCTTCGCAATTTAACGTGGGCCATCCGTCTAGTGTCCGTTGATGCAACAACGGACTCATTCAGTCAAACCCCCTAGGAGGAGTTCGTCGAGATACGACCCCTACATCCTCCCCCAAATGGCCGCCGCCACCTAAAATGGCCGACTTCCTGTTGGTTTTTGAACATGGGTTCTTGAGACTTTTTTGTGCGTCCTGTCACGAGTGATGTCTCCTCCGAAAATCATGCCGATACGTGCAACGGGAGGCGAGGGATAATTATTTTAAAACTTCTAGGTGGCGCTAGTGAGTCAATTTGGCTTGGTTTCATATGGGGGCCACACCAGGCCGCTCAGGCCTGGATTCTGACCCCCCCTATGAGTTTTCAAGCCCATGCGACCTTTTGCGGGCGAATGATGACCTTTTCTATGTAAATGGCGAGGTCTGAGCATTCGCCGCCAGGCCACGCCCACCACGTGCGCTTTTCCTGCATCATGGTCCATCAACAGGCTTCACCAGGCTGTCAGGCAGTGACCTTGTGACCCTGATGTTCATCTGATGAATCTCCTGGCAGAAAAGGCCTCATGTAGATGACACGCCTTTAGCCTGTCGCCAATAGGTGGCGCTGCGACGAAATCAGGAAGTGACCAACGGGGACCTTCGGGGCGGGGCCATGATCACATGTACCAAGTATGATGAAGATCTGACCACGTGGAGCCAAGTTATTCACGTCTACAGTTACGCTCAGCGTGCAAGGCCCGGACATATGAAAATGGGCAAAATTTGGGGGCGTGCCACGCCCACATCGTATGGAATATCCCAAAATCCTTCGCAATTTAACGTCGGCCATCCGTCTAGTGTCCGTTGATGCAACAACGGACTCATTTGGTGAAACCCCCTAGGAGGAGTTCGTCGAGATACGACCCCAACTTCTGGCACGAAAAAGGCCGCCGCCATCCAAAATGGCCGACTTCCTGTTCGTTTTCCAATATGGGTTCTTGAGACTTTTTGGTCCGTCCTGTCACGATAGACGTCTCCACCAAGTTTCGTGACGATAGGTGAAACTGGTGGCGGGGGCCAATTTTTTCAAAAATTAAAGGTGGCGCTAGAGAGTCAATTTTGGAACATTGTTTTCGGGACCCCCACCAGATCGAAATTTTCGCCAGACCTGACGCGCTTGCAAAATTTGGTGAGTTTTCGGGCATGTTAAGGCCCTCAAAATGGCCGTCCTTTCGTCAGAATAATAATAAAAAAAAAAATAATAATAAAAAACGGAACGATTACAATAGGGCTTTCGCACTGGTCAGTGCTCGAGCCCTAAAAATAATAATTAAAACTGCAAGCAGTGATGAGCGGGCTCGAGCACCCCGACGCGCTCGGGGGTACGCGCGGGTCGGGGGTACGCGCGGGTCGGGGTCGCGCGCGCGACCGGACGGGCGCGCGGACGCGCCGTACGAAAAACCGCGGCGAGCGGATAAGCGGTAAGGGAGTCACGGCACTTGCAATTTTCCGCCAGGAGGGGGCGACAGCGGCGGCGAGGCGGGTGCGCGGTCACGTCCCGTCCGACGCCGCGAACCGCCATAAAAAAATTCACGACGATCGGACCACGCGGTAGGTCCTTGCGGCGGATATACGTTTCCGCCTGTGGGTGGCGCTATAGAGTGGTTGGCCCACACGGTAACGGACCGGAGGGTACCCCGAACCAACAGAAAAAATTAGGGGCCGATCCGACCGTGCGTAAGGAAGTTACGGCAGATATACATTTCCACCAGTTGGTGGCGCTATAGCGTATGTACACACACAGTCATAGACCAGAGGGTACCCCAGACCACCAGAAAAAATTTGGGCCTGATCCGACCATGTGGAAGGAAGTTACGGCTATATACATTTCCACCAGTTGGTGGCGCTATACAGTCTATGTACACACACAGTCATAGACCAGAGGGTACCCCAAACCACCAGAAAAAATTTGGGCTTGATCCGACCATGTGGATGGAAGTTACGGCTATATACATTTCCACCAGTTGGTGGCGCTATACAGTGTATGTACACACACAGTCATAGACCAGAGGGTACCCCAGACCACCAGAAAAAATTTGGGCCTGATCCGACCATGTGGAAGGAAGTTACGGCTATATACATTTCCACCAGTTGGTGGCGCTATACAGTCTATGTACACACACAGTCATAGACCAGAGGGTACCCCAAACCACCAGTAAAAATTTGGGCTTGATCCGACCATGTGGAAGGAAGTTACGGCTATATACATTTCCACCAGTTGGTGGCGCTATACTGTCTATGTACACACACAGACATAGACCAGAGGGTACCCCAGACCAGCAGAAAATTTTGTGGCCTGATCCGACCATGTGGAAGGAAGTTACGGCTATATACATTTCCACCAGTTGGTGGCGCTATAGAGTCTATGTACACACACAGTCATAGACCAGAGGGTACCCCAAACCACCAGAAAAAATTTGGGCTTGATCCGACCAT